>NC_091470.1:69296418-69614751 GCF_036971445.1 Narcine bancroftii
GTTATAAGGAAGTAATTGCATTTGGTGGCTTTGTATATTTATCATATAAACTATTTGATCTTGGAATCTGAAGTTTATATCAGTCACCTGATTGACTATTTTCTCTTTTAGTGGGGAGTGGTTGATCAGCTATCAGACTCCATTCTAAAGAACCTATAATTTTCCACAATATGTATATCTGCAGCAGCGACAAACATTTTGGCTTCTGTTCTTTGTTGAGGCTTAGTTGCAGATGCATAATTGAATCTAATAATAGCTGGCCTTTGCACAGTACATCTGGATGGAGAATGTAGACATTGTTTAAAAAAAAAACAGCCCCATCTTTGATGATAAAGAATGTCATCTCGACTGATAATTTAAAAGGGTGTGGGAGCAGGAGCTCCAAAAGTCTTTTCCTGCAGAGATGAGGGAAAAGATTCTTAAATCAGTTAATGCCCCATCAATGTGTGATCGACACCCCTTTATTCAATTTAAGCATGTTTAAGGACAAGTTTGTCTGTAGTTTTCATAATTTTAATCCAATCTGTGATAGGTGTGATTTGCAAGTGGTTCATTGACCAACAGTTTTGGTCCTGTCTGGATTTGGAAAGGTATTGGAAAGATCTCTTTGATCCTCTTACAGTAATTCTTGCAATTGATTTACAACCACATCCCTTAACTGCTCTTTTTGGAGTTTTAGGAACAGATGTAGGTCGTTGTCTGGCTTCTGCTCATCGGATGATAGCTTTTTACCACCCTGATGGCTAGGAGAGCAATTCTTAAATGGAAGGACTCTACTGTAGTTCAATGGTTTTCTCAAACCAAGGCCTGTTTGAAATTAGAGAAAATTAGAAGTGCTACATTTGATTCCTCTGTTAAATTTGAAGAAACTTGGCGCCCATTCACACAACATTTTTGCATGATATAATTTTTGATGTTTTCTCTATTTATTGTCCCTTCCTGATACCATTAAGTTCCTCTTTTGGGTGAGGACCAGGCATGTTATGTTAGATGAACGTCGATCCAAGGCTTTCCTGTTTTTGTTTTGTTTTTCTTTTAGTATAGAGGTGTGATAGTACAGATCTATCACCAATGTACATAGTGTATATAGTTACTGTATCTAGACTGTGCTTACAGCGATTGGCTGAGAGCTAAGCCACGCCTATTGTCTGGGCCTTAAAGGGTTGTGTCCCTAGCCAGGTCGGATCATTCCGGACTGGTCGGCCACCTGTGAAGAGCTCCGGTCTTTTGCTAATAAAAGCCTTGGTTTGGATCAACAAGTCTTTGGTTCTTTCGACGAGCTCTACAATTTTATTAGCAAAAGACCGGAGCTCTTCACAGGTGGCCGACCAGTCCGGAATGATCCAACCTGGCTAGGGACACAACCCTTTAAGGCCCAGACAATAGGTGTGGCTTAGCTCTCAGCCAATCGCTGTAAGCACAGTCTAGATACAGTAACTATATACACTATGTACATTGGTGATAGATCTGTACTATCACACCTCTATACTAAAAGAAAAACAAAACAAAAACAGGAAAGCCTTGGATCGACGTTCATCTAACATAACATGCCTGGTCCTCACCCAAAAGAGGAACTTAATGGTATCAGGAAGGGACAATAAATAGAGAAAACATCAAAAATTATATCATGCAAAAAGGACGACCCCTTGGTCGACCGAGTGACTCTACTCCATGCAAACCCACATTACGCCTACGTTGAGTTCCCAGACGGGCGTGAGGACACTGTTTCGGTGCGGGACCTAGCTCAGGACGCGGTAGACCCAGCAAACCCCCCCAACTCCTTATTCTCCAGGCCCTGTGCCGCAACAGAAGGACCAACAGCACCCCAATGACCCGGGCCACCCTGCCGACAACACAACTGGGGAATTGAGCGACGGAGCAGTCGCACCCGACGAGCCCGCTGGCGACACCACTCCAGCGACCCCAATCCCGGCACCACGGCGGTCACGCGGATGGTCAGACCCCCTGACCGCTACAGTCCTTGACCTACCCCTTCCTTTCATTCTCTCCCTCGTTTTTTTTTTCCCAGGGTCAATTCTCCAAGAAGGGGTGAATGTGATCTATCACCAATGTACATAGTGTATATAGTTACTGTATCTAGACTGTGCTTACAGCAATTGGCTGAGAGCTAAGCCACACCTATTGTCTGGGCCTTAAAGGGTTGTGTCCCTAGCCAGGTCGGATCATTCCGGACTGGTCGGCCACCTGCGAAGAGCTCCGGTCTTTTGCTAATAAAAGCCTTGGTTTGGATCAACAAGTCTTTGGTTCTTTCGACAAGCTCTACAAGAGGATTTTACTATAAAGTGAATTTTTTTTCTTTGAGTATGGTAAGATAAGACACTTATTATTTGTCGACTGTTGTATATTGTAATCTTTTCAAACATGTATACTTTTTTCTCTCTGTGCATTGTCTTGTATGCTTTATATTTAAAATCAATAAAAAGATTGAGAAAGAAATATCATTTCTATAAACTAATACAGAACTCTGAGCTTGACTCCTGTCATGACCTGTTTTCCAACAGGAACATTTTCTCCTTCACTATTGCCTTTCTTATTAGTAATTACAAACGTTTGATCTTTTAGCTATCCCTGAGGAAAGATGGATTCTCAGGGTTATTCGATTTAAGGTCATTTAATTTTCTTTCATTCTAAATTTAGACATACATACAGCGCAGTAACAGGCCATTTCAGCCCACAAGTTTGTGCCGCCAAATTTACACCCCCCAGTACATTTCGAATGTTGGGTGGAAACCGGAGCCCCAAGGGAAACTAACCCCACACAGACATGGGGAGAACATACAAACTCCTTACAGCATGGGATTTGAACCATGGCACTCTATGGTTGTTTTGCTAACCGCTACGCCAACCATGCCGACAAACTCTGGTCAAATACTGTACACAATTCCTCCTGGCTGCTGTCTAACCAGCAGCTGAGGCTGTTTAATAATTCCCATCATATGGCACTGTTTACCACCACAGATGCTGCTTGATCTGCTCAGTTTTTCCAGAATTCTGTTTTCCAGACTCCAGCATCTGCAATGCGATACACAAAAGTGCTGGAGAAACTCAGCATGTCACAGAGTATCCATAGAAAGCAAAGATATATAATCAAAGTTGCAGGCCTGAGCCCTTCAAGGTATGAGCTGAAATCAGGCAGGTCCCTGAATAAAAAGGTAAGGGGTGGAGAGAAGCTGGGGCAGTGGGCGGAGCACAGGCCAACAGGCAAGAAGATCGCATTGATGGATAGGGTTGAGAGGGCAGAAGAGATGAAAGGCGATAGAGAAGGGGTATGGACAGGGAAGTTTTTCTCGCACTTTGGTGTATTGCACGACAATCACAGGCTCTGCAGACTTTCCTGTTTAACTCCAGCACAAAGTGTTCAATGCACAAAGAATAACTTGTTTTAAGAAGTCATTCAGTCAAAACCTATTATGTTGTTCATTGATCTCCATTTCAGTTTGTTATTTTTACCTCTTGGTTCAGAAACCAACAATATTCCTGCTTGGTTTTAAGTTGATTAAGTGAGCTTCATGAACTTGGTCTCTATTAGTTTGTGGCCCATGACAATAGTAGGATGATGAACCAGTGGAAATTGATTCTATGGTCTCTGTGTCTTCAATGGTAGCTATTTCAGTGTCCATTCTCCGTCCACTTCCTTTTGTCTGCAGTTTCTGCATTTGTTTGTAATAAATTGCATTTTATATCTATTTTGTCCATTTTTTTTTTCTGTTTTGTTCCGGGTTCCTGAATCACATTTTATAAATAAGTGGCGCTATTGCTTCAAGACCAGGAGTTTCTTGCTCTGTATTTTTAAAAACCGGTGTATCTTTGTAAACTTCAGCAATTTATCTACACCCCACATGATGCTGTGTAGCTTTGAAATCTAGTACGGTAATTTGTGAGGAACTTATCAAATGCCTTTTAAGAAAACTTTATGCCATGGAGCATTATTCATCTAACATGTTCCAATCTGAGGGATTGCCAACAAACAAGTTAAAATTGACTTATTACTTTGTTTTATATATTGGCAATCATCATTTGCCTCTGCTTTTTCCTTCCAGCTTTCCAGTTGTAACTAAAGCTGCTTTCAGGTGGAATAGCTGGGAGAATACGGCTCCGGAGCCGGCTGCGGGTGTGCGCGAAGCGACATTCAGGTGGCAGCAGCGAAGGTGCTGTTCTGGCACCTGAAAGGTCCGCAGCGGGGAGAGGCACCTTGGAGCGAATGCCGTAGTCCCGCCCACTGTCAGGGATGGGGCGGCCAGTACGGGACTTTGGGGCAGGGGTGGCTGGCGCGGGACGTCGGAGGGGGTGGGGGGGGCTGTCAGGCAGCAGGGAGGGGGGCTGTCAGGCGCAGGGAGTTGGGTCGTCGGCTGATTGACATCAACCCATCCCCTAGCAGCCACTTTTAGGCTGCTGCTTTCAGGTCCCTCGGGGACTGCTCGGATGCGGAGATTATGCCTCCCCGAGGAGGGTTGGGTTAGTACTCCTCGGGGCCTGGTTCTCTGCTTTCAGGTGGCCTCCCGACAGCTGCATTTGGGTAGAATATACAGCTTTATATTAAGGTATTCTGGTCACCTGAAAGCAGCTTAAATGTTCTAATATATCTCTTTGCATGGTGTGTCCAAAGAATTTTGACTGCTACTTTCTGATTCTTTTAAGTAATGAACATTTTATTTTTGTTCTTTGTGGAACTTCTTCATTTGTTATACTGTCCATATATGATATGCATAGAACTTTTCTGAGAAACTGTATCTCTGCTGCATTGATTTTTTTCTTCCATTGCATTTGTGATGGTTCATGACTTGTAGCCATACATCAATATAGGAAGAATGTAGTAGCTAAGAGTTCTAGGGCAGATGTCAATTGCTATTTTCTTGTTCGTTAGGATGTTTCAAAGGAATGAAATTGATAAATGTATTAATATCATGGTTAGAAATAGGAGAGGCAACAGCTACAATTCAAAGGGTCAGAGATCATGATGGATGGAGAGACAAGATTGCCATGCCAAATGGCAAGGCACTTGAACAACAATCATTTGCCAATTTTTGGATGATTTTAGTTGGGGGTTGAACAATTGGTATATATTTTTAAAATTTTATTTTTCACACTATGAACCATATTAACCAAAATACACAAACATTTCCCTCTTCAATATACACAGTGTCATTTTCTCCCCTTTACCCCCCCCTCCCTTCTTCCTTTCCAACTCCCTCCCTACCTACTAAACGTTCAACATATACAATACAATAAACCCATTATACAATGTCAGAAAATAAGCAAGAAAATTGTGTCACCTACTTTTACACACTGGGTCAGTTCATTTAGTCTTCTTCTCATTCTGTCATTTTAGTGGGTGGAGGTCCACAATAGGCCCTCTCTGTTGTGTTCCATGTACAGTTACTGTGACGTTATTTCTTAAATTATATGTTATTTTTTTCCAATGGAATACATTTATTCATTTCTATGTACCATTGCTGTACTCTCAGGCTCTCTTCTGATTTTCAGGTTGACATACATTTTTTTGAAACAGCTAAGGCTATCATAATGAATCTTTTTTGTGCTTCGTCCAAATTGAGGCCTAGTTCATACTTCTTAAATTACTTAGAAGAAAGATCTCTGGATTTTTTGGTTTGTTGGTTTTTATGATTTTATTTAATACCTGATTTAGATCTTCCCAAAACTTTTCCACTTTCTCACATGCCCAAACTGTTGTTCCCATTTCCTTCTTACAGCGAAAACATCTATCTGATATTGTTGGGTTCCATTTATTTAACTTTTGGGGCGTGATATATAGCCTGTGTAACCAGTTATATTGTATCATGAGTAACCTCGTGTTTATTGTATTTCTCATAGTTCCGGAGCATAGGTTTTCCCATTTTTCATTTTTTATCTTCATGTTTAGATCTTGTTCCCACTTTTGTTTGGGTTTACAGCTTACTAACAGTTGGTATATATGAAGAGATTGTGGCGGCGCACGCGCTCAGGATGAACCGGCCCTGCTTGTAATGCCATATAGTGGTACTGCCCCGGGAATATGGCGCCTTTGGGGGTTTCTTCCTCAATCAAACCTGTGTGGCACGTGCCCCGGGCAGCGATTGTGACGTCATCACGCACGTGGTGAATGAACCAATGCTGCCCTTAAAGGGGCACGTGCCAAATTCAAATAAAACAGTCGTTAACGACCCTCAGCGTGGTGGCTGTGCTTCTTACACTGCTCACCCACCACAGGATCTTTATTTCAATCATTCCAGGATTATGAAGTGTTGCCTATTAAAATTAGTTTAAAGACTGCAGATCTGAGTCCCCCTTCCCTTAGGTAAGCTGTCTCTGCTTACCATTAAACTGCCGACAGGATTGTAATCCTCAGTGTCAGAGAATGTTTGTAATTGATGTTGCAGGTGCAAGAAGTTGACCTTATTTGGTGTGTGAATGTGTCTCAAAAGACTCCCTTTTCTACAAGCCATAATTTCTGCTGTAGATCAAAATTAGGAGTGGTTAGAAAGCAAAGACCGAGAACCTGAAAGTGTGAAAATGCTTGGGTACATGCCTTTCAACAGATCTGGGTAAGAGAGAGTTTCTCAAGAAAATAGGAAGTATTTTTACTGGTATTCTCAGAATATTGAACCTAAAAGTCATGTAGTACAGAAATGAACTCTACTGCCCACCATGTCCATGTGAACCTCGTTCAGCAGTACTTGTTCCATAGCCTTGAGAAAATTCTTTAAATGTGAGCCTCTGCCTCCATCACCCATTCAGGCAGTGTATTCCTGATAGGTATTTTAGTTTAAAAAAAACCACTTCCTCCTGCTCCCTATACAAAACAACAGCCTTCTAGTTTTAGACCCCTTTGCTATATCAGTGTACTGTAAGAAGACCGCAGAGCCCACCTCACTGACAAAAGGCAAAGGAGGAAAAACCCAACACCCAACCCCAACCAACCAATTTTCCCCTGCAACCGCTGCAATCGTGTCTGCCTGTCCCGCATCGGACTTGTCAGCCACAAACGAGCCTGCAGCTGACGTGGACTTTTTACCCCCTCCATAAATCTTCGTCCGCGAAGCCAAGCCAAAGAATCTTCTTCAGCATGATGCTGAAACAAGCCATGAAAGACCTCAACAATGAAGACGCTGTTTATATCCGGTACCGCACGGGATGGCAGTCTCTTCAATCTGAGCCGCCTGCAAGCTCACACCAAGACACAAGAGCAACTTGTCCGTGAACTACTCTTTGCAGACGATGCTGCTTTAGTTGCCCATTCAGAGCCAGCTCTTCAGCGCTTGGCATCCTGTTTTGCGGAAGCTGCCAAAATGTTTGGCCTGGAAGTCAGCCTGAAGAAAACTGAGGTCCTCCATCAGCCTGAAGAAAACTGAGGTCCTCCATCAGCCTGAAGAAAACTGAGGTCCTCCATCAGCCAGCTCCCCACTATGACTCCCAGCCCCCCCACATCTCCATCGGGCACACAAAACTCAAAACGGTCAACCAGTTTACCTATCTCGGCTGCACCATTTCATCAGATGCAAGGATCGACAACGAGATAGACAACAGACTCGCCAAGGCAAATAGTGCCTTTGGAAGACTACACAAAAGAGTTTGGAAAAACAACCAACTGAAAAACCTCACAAAGAATAGCATATACAGAGCCATTGTCATACCCAAACTCCAATTCGGCTCCGAATCATGGGTCCTCTACCGGCATCACCTACGGCTCCTAGAACGCTTGCACCAGCATTGTCTCCGCTCCATCCTCAGCATTCATTGGAGCGACTTCATCACCAACATCGAAGTACTCGAGATGGCAGAGGCCGACAGCATCGAATCCACGCTGTTTAAGATCCAACTGCGCTGGGTAGGTCACGTCTCCAGAATGGAGGACCATCGCCTTTCCAAGATCGTGTTATATGGCGAGCTCTCCACTGGCCACTGTGACAGAGGTGCACCAAAGAAGAGGTACAAGGACTGCTTAAAGAAATCTCTTGGTGCCTGCCACATTGACCACCGCCAGTGGGCTGATATCGCCTCAAACCGTGCATCTTGGCGCATCACAGTTCGGCGGGCAGCAACCTCCTTGGAAGAAGACCGCAGAGCCCACCTCACTGACAAAAGAGGAAAAACCCAACACCCAACCCCAACCAACCAATTTTCCCTTGCAACCGCTGCAACCATGTCTGCCTGTCCCGCATCGGACTTGTCAGCCACAAACGAGCCTGCAGCTGACGTGGACATTACCCCTCCATAAATCTTCGTCCGCGAAGCCAAGCCAAAGAGAAGATATTGGTACATGTTACCATAAAATTGATTTTAAAAAACTATTGGGGAAAGATTTACAACATCAGGTATTTTCCTGTAAGAATTATGGATTGCACTGTAATATCAAAATTCATTTCTCTAACAGCATCTCTATTTGAATTTTTAAAATTTCAAATAATATTTTCTGTATCAAATAACTATGGCATTTCGTATTGTTTTTCTGCTGCTTTGTTTTGGAAATTTCAAATAAAATGGTTTTTCAGGGCTACCACAAGCTCGTGACTAATTTTGTCAAATTGGAGAAGAATATTTATAAAATTTTAATTTGGTTATAAGTTGGAAAATTCAGATGTCCACTCTTGGTTTGGGATGTGTGTTTGTCCCTGGCAACTATAGAAATGTTATTTCAAAGGCGGCGCTAGTAAATGTATTAAACCTCATTGCTCTTGCTTTCAAGAACTTGCTTGCAAGTTCATAGATGGTATTACATAATTGCTACAGTTGGTGTGTGGATTGTGGATATTTTTTCTTCCATATATAGTACAGTAAATGGGTTGGAAGGAAATTGAATACATTATTTTAGTCCAACATCATTTGCACTGTTCATTTGAACAGAATGCGAGTATTTTTTTATACCTAATACCAAATGCATGACATTTCTTTTGAGTTATTTTAAAACCCAAGGCAAATATCTTTTTGACTTCACTGGGCTACTGGAAATATTTTATGATTTAAACTTTGGAGGAATATGAGAGTAAATAGTCTTTGCTTCTAACTAATGATTGCTAAATTCTTACATTTGTATCTATTAAAATTAAAAAATGTAAGTTGTATTGCAAAGTAAGTGATTCTCTTTTGTAAAATGATTTGATAATACAGAGGGTTAATTTGCTTGCAGTTAACTATTTATTATCCTGGGCTTTGCAGATTTATAATTAAAACAAAATTACATGTGTGTATTGTAGATATGGAAGCTGAAGAAAATGTGTGTTTTTTTTTCTGCTTGGCAGTACAGAAATGCAGTACCGAACTTTCTTTTTGGCCTAGTCCCACTAACCTGTACCCAATCCATAGTCCTCCATACCTCTCCCATCCATGTACCTGTCCAAATTCTTCTCAAATATTAAAATTGAGCCTGCATTCACTAACTCAGCTGGCAGCTTGCTCCAGTCTCCTACTATCGGTTGTGTTGTTCCTGAGAACATTTGATCACAATTTCCTCTCCTTAGTTCCTGACTAATCCCAATGTAATTAACCCTTCCCCAATTAAACACTTTACCATTTTGTCTTATCCTTGTACATCGCTATTGCGAAAGGTCAGGGCGTTGCGTTCACTTTCACTGAAATGCTTCCCCACTGAGTGGTCTGTCACTTGACCAGGTTCGTTACCCAGTTCTAGATCCAGTATTGTGTCAGGAATTCTTTGAAACCTGACAAATTTTGCCCCATCAATCCCTCTTGCAGTTAACAACACTGTTATTTCTGCACCATTCAAAATCTGTCATAGATCTGATGACTATGACATGTCCCTGGTTGATTGTTTATCTCTGACCCCTCCCCCTTCTCCAAAGCAGTATCCAAAACTGTATACTTATTGCTGAGAGGACCAGCCATGGAGTGCTCCGTTCTGACTGCCTATTCCCCTTCCCTCTCCTAACAGTCACCCAGTTACCTGTCTCTTGCCACTATTACTTACTGGTAAGGCACAATTGCTATTTAGCGGGAATTCAACACAAAATATACTTGAGAAAATGTACATAGACAAAATGTAAACAAAGAAATGTAAATAAACTGAAATACATAAAATAAATAATGTCCAAAGTAAGAATCCTTAAATAAATCTGCATTTGTTGATAGTGGAGGGATAGGAACTGTTCCTGGAAATGTGGTATGAGTTTTGTGACACCTAGACTTCTTCCCTGATGGCAGCAGCGAGAACAGAGCATGTGCTGGGTGATGTGAATCCTTGATGATTGCTGCTACTCTCCAACAGCAGCGCTCCATGTAGATTTTCTCAATAGTGGGAAGAGTTTTGCCTATGGTGTACTGGGCTGTGTCCACTACCTTTTTCAGGGCTTTCTGCTCAGTAGTATTAGTGCCCCCATACCAGGCTGTGATGCAGCTGGTCAGCACACTTTCTCCTACACATCTGTAGGTTTGGCAAGGTTTTCAATGTCATTCCAAGCCTCCACAAACTCCTGAGGCATTGATGTGCTTTCTTCATGATGAAAGGTTGCAGACTCTGGGAGAGCAGTGGATTGACACAGTGCACCAGAAACAGGAAAAACAAATTGTGTTGAGGAGAAGCAAAGGAGGTGACCCTAACGACTGTGGCCATGGTGATGAACCAGCGAGGGGCTCTGCAGCTGAAGGACATGCAGGTGATGAGCTGTTGGCAATTTGCAGGCGAGGAACCTGCACAGCTCCAGGCTGCGGGCAACTTAAGGTGAAATAATGTAATAGGCAGCGGGCTGCTGGAGGCTGCTTCATGCGAACCAGGTATCAGAACTGGGATTTGAGAGGATCCTGAGAGCAAGAAGGGCTCACAAAGGAGCCTGAGGGCGGAAGGCTTCCTCATCATGTCTGAGGCTTGTAGCTGGGCTCAGGGTGATGATGGTTTGAACTGAACTGGAATATTATGTGGCTGCAGAGACTGGGGAACGCTGGAGGCGAATCCACGGAAACACTGTGACTGGATGGGGGACTCTCTTTTGCTTGTCTTTCTCTGATTATTGGGGGCACCCAGCAATGCGGTTAATAATTCTATGTCTGCTGATGGCAACTGAAGTCAATTTCATATGATAATGCATTTCTGTTTTATTACTTGACAATAAATACCCAGTAGTATCTAATCTGGGAATGAAGCTTTACTGTCCCATGCAGCAGATTTGGTTGCAAGAACCCTATTCTGAAACTCTACCATTTTTTAAAAGATATACCCCACTAGAGAAGCAGCGCGTCTTCAATTTGAGCCCCCTCATGATTGAATGTAACAATAAACTGACCTTTGTCTGAGCTCTAATCAGTTCAGGCTAAGTTAGCATGCACTTGTAAATAACAATCTAGTGAATCTTATGCCTCCAGTGCTAGTATAGTCTTTAATCAAGAGATTAAAACTATACACTGTTTTCAAAGTATAGTCTTGCTAAAGTCCTATATTGTTGCAGCAAAACCTACCAGTTTTGTATCTCTTCAACAGACACCTATCCCGAAGATGTTCTTCTTTGCTCTCTGATGGGGGTTCTCTGAGATTTTCTCTCATTGCTCCACATCTGTAATCCCTGCTGCTCTCAAGCTCTGTCATCATGTACTCACCTAGATCTGTTTCCACAGCCAAGTTGCCTTCCTCACTACTTGTCTCCGCTGCCATCTTGTGTCTTGTGGCTTCAAGCTCCAGTTTCAGGCCTCCCAGTTTGGCCCCTGCAAGGATGCCCTCACTTATCTACCTATTACCTCCTACCTGTGGGACTGTGGTCCTCCTCCTGCCTCTCCCCCACCCCCACCATATTGTTCAAGTGCCTGACCATATTTTGTCCATACCTTGATGAAGGGCTCAAGCCCAAAATATTGATTGTGTCTTTATCTTTGCTATATAATTACATTTTGACCTGTTGAGTTTCTCCAGCATTGTTTTCTTTACCAACTTTAGACAAATTTTGTGTCTTTTTAAGTGACGCAATCAAAATCTACTTCATTGTTTACCCAATCTTTCACTTCATGCTGCCTATGTATTAATTTGATCACCTGCCAGATCATTCTCTTTTATAAAAATGATGGAATACAAAAAGTGCTATCCAATCCATTTTCTTGATATGACATGTACCATTCCATTCCAGTGGCATGGGTGGACTATCAGACTGGTAGCAATGGGTCAAGAAGACTATTATCACCATACTGTTGGTCCAGGAAATTGGTAACTTGTCAATATATTGAAATAACCATATAACCACTACCAGCCCCCCCATATCTCCATCGGGCACACAAAACTCAAAACAGTCAACCAATTTACCTATCTCAGTTGCATCATTTCATCGGATGCAAGGATCGACAGCGAGATAGACAACAGACTCGCCAAGGCAAATAGCGCCTTTGGAAGACTGCACAAAAGAGTCTGGAAAAACAACCAACTGAAAAACCTCACAAAGAATAGCATATACAGAGCCGTTGTCATACCCACACTCCTGTTCAGCTCCGAATCATGGGTCCTTTACCGGCATCACCTACGGCTCCTAGAACGCTTCCACCAGCATTGTCTCCGCTCCATCCTCAACATTCATTGGAGCGACTTCATCACCAACATCGAAGTACTCGAGATGGCAGAGGCCGACAGCATCGAATCCACGCTGCTGAAGATCCAACTGCGCTGGGTAGGTCACGTCTCCAGAATGGAGGACCATCGCCTTCCCAAGATCGTGTTATATGGCGAGCTCTCCACTGGCCACTGTGACAGAGGTGCACCAAAGAAGAGGTACAAGGACTGCTTAAAGAAATCTCTTGGTGCCTGCCACATTGACCACCGCCAGTGGGCTGATATCGCCTCAAACCGTGCATCTTGGCGCATCACAGTTCGGCGGGCAGCAACCTCTTTGGAAGAAGACCGCAGAGCCCACCTCACTGACAAAAGAGGAAAAACCCAACACCCAACCCCAACCAACCAATTTTCCCTTGCAACCGCTGCAAACGTGTCTGCCTGTCCCGCATCGGACTTGTCAGCCACAAACGAGCCTGCAGCTGATGTGGACATTTACCCCTTCATAAATCTTCGTCCGCGAAACCAAGCCAAAGAAGATAACCACTTACAGCACAGAACAGGCCAGTTCGACCCTACTTGTCCATGCCGTAACAAATCCCCACCCTCCTAGTCCCACTGACCAGCACCCGGTCCATACCCCTCCAGTCCTCTCCTCTCCATGTAACTATCCAGTCTATCCTTAAATGTAACCAATGATCCCGCCTCAACCACGTCTTCCGGAAGCTCATTCCACATCCCCACCACCCTTTGCGTAAAGAAATTTCCCCTCATATTCCCCTTATAATTTTCCCACTTCAATCTTAAACCATGCCCTCTAGTTTGAATCTCCCCACTCTTAATTGAAGAAACCTATCCACATTTACTCTGTCTGTCCCTTTTAAAATCTTAAACACCTCTATCAAGTCCCCCCTCAATCTTCTACGCTCCAGAGAAAAAAAGCCCTAGTCTGCACAACCTTTTCCTGTAACTCAAACCTTGAAATCCTGTCAACATTCTCGTGAACCTTCTCTGCACTCTCTCTATTTTCTTTATATATTTCCTATAATTTGGTGACCAAAACTGCACACAGTACTCCAAATTTGGCCTCACCAATGCCTTGTACAATTTCATCATAACCTCCCTACTCTTGAAATCAGTACTCCAATTTATGAAGACCAACATTCCAAATGCCTTCTTCACCACACCATCTACCTGAGTATCAGCCTTGAGGGTACTATTTACCATCACTCCTAAATCCCTTTATTGCTCTGCACATCTCAATAGCCTACCATTTAATGGATATGACCTATTTAGATTTGCATCTAAAATCTGAATTTTATTTTGGAATTTTTTTTTAACTTTCTTAAACTATTTGGTCCATGCATTTCATATATTCACACTTAGATGTCCAAACCAAATTTCATCTCTTCATTTACTCACCAGATTTTTCCTCTGAAAATATAGGGCCACCAAACAAGAAATAAAGGTGTGTTGGAAGAGGTAAAAGACGGTAGATGCTGGAATCTGAAGCAAATAAAAAAAATCTGCTGGAGGATCTCAGTGGGTCGAGCAGCATCAGAGGAAGGAGTTGTTGAGATCTTGCAATGGAGCTGCTTAAAGATTCTAGCGCAGCAAGATGAAGGAAAGGAAGTGGCTGTGCATCAAAATCAACCAATGTGTTTTTATTTGAAAGAAAGTAGATTCTTGCTGATTAGCTGCCATAAAATTGGTCATTTTGACTAAATTTTGGCGAATACAGAGGGATGTGTTTTAAGTGACTTGCCAGATTACAAGGAGAGCAGGGGTATAGGGAGAGAATAGTCAATTTATTGTGTGCAGTCTTACTAAAGTAAAACCCAATATTAACTTTGATTTGAGAGTGGCACAATAATGGATTAAATGTGATGTAGACAGAGCAGGAATGGTGTTCAGATGACAAAATGAAACCAAGTGAGAGCAGTATGTGCCTATATGTAATTAATGCAAGATGGTCAATGCATAAGCCAAAATGTTGTTAAAATGTAATCCAATAACAGACAATGCAAATCACAGTAAATAATAATCAAACCACATATTGCTCTATTGAAGCTGTAAGTAATGTGCCCTGTTGAGCAAAGAAAGCAATGCAAGTAAAATCACAAGGCCAATCTGTAGTGTTTCAGTGGGGAGGGGAAAAAAAATCCAGTTTCTTTCAATCTAGAAAGGAAGTATCTGAGTGAGAACAATACAAGTTGTTCATCGTGAATAAGCAATGAGCTGCTGTAGGAACTCAGCAGGTCAGGCAACATCCATTGATTGAAATTATCAGTCAATGTTTTGGGTCAAGATCCTTTATAAAGACCAAAGTATAAGTGGGGGGGGAGGGGGCTGGCTGATGTTTCATATATTATAGGGGAAAGAAGTTGGTGAGGGGCCAAGAAGTGAGAGGAAAAGTTGGAGAAGGAGGAAATCAAAAGCTTTGTCATTAGGTTTAAGATTGTCCAGGAGAAATAAAATGTCTGTTTCCTCAAGTTTAATTTGGTCTTGCCTTGATAATGTGGTTGGGGGAATTGAAATGCTTTGCTAGAGGAAATTCAAGCTTAGAGCCACCATTGTTTGGTCCCACTGATGAAGTGGAGGCTGCACTGAGTACACAGAATGCAGATTAGGTTGGTTGATGTGCAGGTAAAGCTCTGTCTGACCTAGAAGTTCTGCTTATGGCCTTGGATGGAGGTGAGGAGCGAGATGTAGAGATAAATTTTGCACTTGCTGGGTTTACAGGGGGAAGTGCCTAAAGGGGCGGAAGGGTGGGAAAGGAAGAGCAGATCAAGGAGACTGATCCCTGTGAAAAGTGGATAGGTGTGGGGAGGGAAAGATGATGGTGGTGGGATTGCGCTGAGGTTGGCGGAAGTGCTAGAGGATAATGTCTCAGCTGTGGAAGTGGTGAGGTGGGAAGTGAAGACCAAGGAAACTGTCCTTGTTTTGCCTGGCTTTGTGGGGGTGGGTGGGGGGGGGGGGGGGAGAGGAAGGGAGTATAAGAAATGGAGGAAATAGGATATGGGCTTGATCGTTGATTGCATTGGGGAATCCATGCTCATTATTTCGGATGTCTTCGGGTGGAAGGCCTCCTGGGAACAGATGCAGTGGAGGAATTGGGAGATGGTGCTCTTAAAAGGGACATGGTGGAAGAGGTATAATCCAGCCAACTTTTGAGTCAGTGGCTTTGTAATGTAATGGATATCAGATTTCAGATTTATGGTCAGTACATAAATGGCATCACATGCAACCCTGAGATTCTTTTTCCTGCAGGCAAGGCAGAATTCCCACATTACTAGTGCAAAAAAAACTATACAGTGTATACATGTAAACAAACTAAGAACTAAACAGATGACAAATGAAAACATAGAAACATAGAAGATAGGAGCAGAAGTAAGTCATTCGACCCTTCAAGCCTGCTCCGCCATTCAACGAGATCATGGCTGATCTTAAAGTTCAGTACCCCGTCCCCGCCTTCTCTCCGTAACCTTTAATACTCTTATACTGACGAAATAGATCTAATTCCCTCTTAAATATATTTAATGAACCTGCCTCTACTGCCCTCTGTGGCAATGAATTCCACAGATTCACCACCCTCTGGGTAAAGAAATTCCTCCTCAACTCGGTCCTAAATGGTTTGCCTATTATCCTCAAACCATGGCCCCGGGTTCTGGATTTTCCCATCATTGGAAACATCCCATCTGCATCCATTCTGTCCAGTCCTGCCAGAATTTTATAGGTCTCTATGAGATCCCCTCTCAATCTTCTAAACTCCAGCGAGTACAATCCCAATTTGCGCAATCTTTCCTCATAAGTCATTCCTGCCATTCCAGGTATTAGCCTGGTGAATCGCCTCTGCACTCCCTCCATTGCAAGAACATCCTTCCTTAGATAAGGTGACCAAAACTGCACACAATACTCCAGGTGGGGGGGTCTCACCAAGGCCCTGTAGAGCTGCAGTAAGATATCCTTGTTCCTATACTCAAACCCTCTTGATATGAAGGCCAACATACCATTTGCCTTTTTAACCACCTGCTGAACCTGCATGCTCGCCTTCAGAGACTGGTGTACAAGTACCCTTAGGTCTCTCTGCACTTCCCCATCTCTTAATCTATTGCCATTCAAATAGTAATCTGCCCTCCGGTTTGTATTACCAAAGTGGATAACCTCACATTGATCCACATTGTAGTGCATTTGCCATGTATCTGCCCAGTCCCTCAAAACAATTAAGTGCACAAGTAAAAGTCCTTAATGACTCTCTGGGTTTGTTTTTGAAGAGTCTGATAGTAACTGTTCCTGAAACTGGTGGTGCGAGTCTTGTGGCACCTATTCCTCTTTCCTGATGACAGCAGAGAGAACAGCATGTGCTGGGTCTTGTAGATCCTTGATAATTGCTGCTGCTGTCCGACAGCAGCATTCCCTGTAGATGTACTCAATAGCAGGGAAGATTTAGCCTGTGATGTCCTGGGCTGTGTCCACTACCTTTTGGAGGGATTTACACTCAAGGATATTGTTGCCCAAATACCAGACATGATGCAGCTGGTCAATGCACTTTCCACTACACATCTGTAGAAATTTTCCAGGGTTTCTAGTGTCATTACCAAACCTCCACAAACTCCTGAGGAAATAAAGGCATTGATGTGCTTTCTTCACAATGCCATTAGTGTGTTGGGTCCAAAATCCTCTGAGATGGTGACTACCCCCTCCCCCATGATCACTGGATTGTACATCTTTGGCTTTCCCTTCCTGGAGTCAACAATTAGCTCCTTAGTTTTGGTAACATTGAATGCAAGGTTGCTGTTGTTCATCAAATTTTCAATCCTCCTCCTGAATGCTGACTCATCGCCTTTCTTTATACAGCCCACTACAGTGGTATAGTCAGCAAATTTGTAGATGGTGTTATTGTTGTAACGAACCCCACAGATGTAAAATGAGTAGAGCAGGGGGCTAAGAACACAGCCCTGTGGTGCTCCAGAAATGAGGGAGATTACGGAGGAGATGTTCTTACTAATCCTCACTGATTGGGCTGGAGGTAAGGAAATCCATGATCCAGTTACTTCCAGGTCTTCGAGTTTGCTAATCAGTTTTGAGGGGATGATGGTGTTAAATGTTGAACTGTAGTCGATAAAGAGCATTAAAAATCTGCTGACCAATTAACCAATGCATTTGTGGATGGGGCCAAGGTACGTTGGTAGTCGGTAAAGTATTCCTGGATGGAAAAAATGTTCTCATCCAAATTGTAATTTTGCATATCCAGCTGGGTTTATCTTGATATTTCCTGATTTAGTTGAGCATTGTATGAAGTAGATCATAATAGTAGCAATTTCCTTCTCAGTGCAGATTTCTAAAGCCTCATTCTGGCACTTTAACGCAGTAGTTTAATCTACTAGAGTATGTTGTATTGAGCACCAACTTGTAGGTACTATATAGTCTTTTTTTGCTGTATTAGGAAAGAATTTTTTAAAATTAACATTTTTGCTGTAAATTTTTCAGCAATTGTTTTTCCAATTTGCAGAACCCAAGATCTTCAAGAAGGAATATATTTAAATGTTAGTATCTTTAACAGTTCAAGTTAGACATAATAAACAATGATTGAAGGCAGAGGCGACCCCTTCATTACAGGGGAGTTGTGTCCCAAGAAAATCTCTGTATTGGGATTTTTCATAATGTAAGGCCGTCATTTGTGAGGGTTCAAGAAATTAGTTGCAAATGTAACTTTTTTGTTGATTTTTTTTTTCTCCACAAATTTCATTAGGGCAAATTTTTATTCTGTATCCCAGATATTTTTAGTAGTAATCTGTGAAATCCAAAAGCAAATTTACATTTCCCAAACTGCTATAATGTTGGCTCACTTGTGGAGCTAAGTGTAAGTAAATCTGTCACTTAATTTCTAAATGCAGTCTGGAAAGAGTTTGAATTATTTGAAGATTAAACTATTTTTCTCCTCCAAAACAGGAGTTTTAAGGTTGCTTCTTAATGTTCAACTTGTGCAGAGAATAAGTTGGTCGTGATTTGGAGATTTAAAATGAGAACAGAAGCAGGGGAGAAATGTGATGGATTTGTTCCCTTTTAAGAGATTTCTTGCATTGGCATGTTGTCCTCCTAAGCCTGCCTTTTCTAGCCTTGTCTCCCTTAAACTGGTTGTGATTGTTCCTGTTCAGAACATGAAGGGTGAGAGTAAATGGTAACGAATTACGTGATCCATTTTGCAGTGAAGCATTCAGTGACTATAGAAAAGAAATCAGGGCCCTATTGTGTTGAAAAGGAGTGTGGGGAATTGTATCAGTGAGTCGGCCTCATAACCAACAGGATTTGTGAACAATAGGATAGAGGATTATTGTAGTGCAGAGGCTGCCAAAGATCTGGTTCAGCTTCAGACAGATGTTGGATGCGAACAAGCTGGAAGAACACGCTGGTTCAGGCAGTGTCTGTAGAGAAAGCAGGGTGATCGTCATTTCTCGTCAAAACCCTGCATCTCAACTGACTGTATAGAGGGGAGATGGAGTGCATTAAAAAGTAAAAGTGAGAGGTGAGGCATGAGGTGATGGGTGCAACAAGGTGAGGATGATGGAACTAGTTGAGGGAGTGGAAGGGGGTGAGGTTGAGATAGAAAGTGGAGATAACCAAGGGCTGCAGATTCTGGAATCTGATAAGCAAGGAAAGTGATAGGTGGAACCAGATAAGGGAGGGATGAGAAGGAGGTGGGGAAGGGGGTAGGGTGAGAGAATGCAGGTGCATCAGGAGGGGGAATGGAACATTAAGGGGACGTTTCCTGAGTTCTCTTGCCGCCTTCTTTTAGCCAATCCCTCCCCATCCGATTCTATCTCCCCATCACCCACTCACTTAATCTGTTGATCTCCTATTCCCTCCCCTAGTGCTTCCATCTGCTCATCATCCCTTGTTTACCTAGACTCGTGCAGTGCATCTCTGAGTGAGTCCAGAAATGAACTTTAATCCACTCAGTTGGTAATGATGGATGCTACAGGGGGTGGGGAAGCAGTTTGATTGGTGGTAACTGAAGATGGCAATGAAAACCATCACTAATTTGTCAATTTAAAAACTCCTTTCAAGTAGTTTGCAGGAAAATTTGATCCTTTGAATGGAAGAAACAACTTTCATGACTCTTATGAAGCGGAGTTGAACAAAAACTGTACCTAGGAACAATAAAATGAGACCACCAAAAGCTAAGACTGCAATCTCGAATACAAATCAAGCAATTTGTTTAAAGATCATATTGGGAAATCCTGAGAAATTGTCTTATGAGGATCCTATTAAACCATGCATACCTGCCCTCATCCCGGCACTTGCTCTCCTCTGCTATAATAATCAATGTCAAACACTTAGAACAGTGAATAAGAAATTGGTTGGCAGTAATAGTTCAACCTGGAAGATTGCAGTCTGTGGAACTGGATTGATTGAAAACATAACTCGAGGCTGTCTGCTTGAGAGGGAGATAGAGTTCCTTGTTTGAAATTGTTATTCCGAACAGACAAAGAATTGCTGAAGGAACTCTGCAGGTCAGACAGCATAGAATTGGAATTGGATGGGCTGGAGATTTACCTAACATTAGAAAACCCAATGTTTATGCCATTGGGTTTAAGGTTGTTCAGGAGGAACTTGTTCCTCAAGTTTATGTTAGGGCTCACCATGACATTGAGCAAGTCCAAGAACAGACAAGTCACTGTAGAAATGGATTGCAGGGTTAAAATGGTTGCTTCAGGAAGCTCAAGTTTAGACCTACAAACAGAGTGTATGTGATTTATGAAGTGATCTGTAAAGGAGGCCACACTAGGTACACTGAATGTATTAAATCAGGTTGGTTGATCTGCATGTAAAGCTCTGCCTCACCTGGAATGTTTGTCGATCTGGATTAAGTTAGAGGTGGGGGGAGATGAAGGGACAAGTTTTGCACTCCCCACTTTCGGTGGTTACAGCAGGAAGTGTCTTAATGAGTGGAAGGAAGAGTGGACTAGGGAACCTTGACGAGACTTGCCCCTCTGAAAAGCAGATTTGGTGAAGAGGGGGAAATGTGGCTGGTAGTGGGATCACAGTGAAGTTGGCAGAAGTATTGGAGGATAATGTGTCCGATGCAGAGGCTGGTGGGGTAGAAAGTGAGAGCCAAAGGGTCTTTGTTCTAAGTGGGGGTAAGGGCAGAGGATATGGCAGAAGCGATATGGTTGCAGGCTTTTTCAGTGACAGTAAGGGGGAATCTACATTTATTAAAGAAAAAAGACATTCGTGGAGTGGAAGGCCTCATTCTGGGAACAGATGAGGTGGAAGAATTGTGAGGAAAGGACTACAGCAGTGACAGAGGAATTGTGAGTGAAGAAGAAACTCTTCCTTCTGTAAGATCAATGCATCAGTTGTTATGTGTAAAGTCATTTTTTCTGATGTACTGTATAAAATTCATGATCAAAAGAATTATGGCCAAGTGTGGGAAAAACGTCAGTAAATTGGTGAGACTGTTCTTATTGGGTTATATGAGCTACTGAGAAAATTTTATAAGACAAAAAAAAAGAAAAGCTGTTTGTTGTGATGATGTTGTGGCAAAGTTGGTAAAAGAGCATTGTTCCTTTCTGATATTGTGCATGGAAACCTCAAAGTAATGGTAGATGATTTAAATTTATTTCTTTTAAAAACATCCCTTCATCACGACTAATTTTCCTGCCCTTTTCAAGTCAATCTCTCCCTTTTCATTCACCAGAAATATTACATTGGTGAAAATGTTAATTTAAAAAAAAGCATTCTAAATGAGAATTCTTTATCTGGAACTATCTTGAGATGGATAGAAGATTTTGCCCAAGTATAATAAAAAATTAATATATAAATCTTGAATGCTTTTGTGATATTGGGTTGATGATATTGGCATTCATTCTGATGCGAGTCGTACAAAATTGTGCACATCAATAAATGTTTTTCTGATCATTCCTATCACTGATTTATATTCTCTCAGCATGTTGTCTCGCTTTGCCTGATGACTCTTTGCTCTGCCTGATCACTCCATGCCTGCCCTGTCTGTTCTCTGCTCTGTCCTATCCTTCTCATTTCCTCTTTTCCTCCTCTTCCTGTAGGCTCTGAAGTTCTTTATATTGGTCCATCGAAAGGTAAGTTTTCAATTTTTCATTGATATTTATGATTTATTGAGATGCTTTGTTCAATTATTTGTATTGTTTTTGACATGTTATCATTAGTGAGTATGCATCTCTAATTCTGCAGTTATACAGCTTGTTAAATATTTCATGTTATGAAAGTTAGCTGAAGAAAAAATATATTACACTGTCTCCATCAGGAAGCATTTACTCAAGTCCAGGATTGTACAGCAAAACAATGACACCAACTTATGACTCACGAGATGGTAGCCCACTTTCTCCAACCTCCGCCTGGTTTGGTGACAGCCCTCTCTCGGAAGGAAATCCGAGTGTTCTTGCGGTGAGCCAGCCTATCACCTCTCCTGATATTTTGGCCCAGCTTTTCAAGCCCCAGTCACTACTTGATAAAGCAAAGACTAATAAAGGGTAAGTGCTGAGATTTCCTCCCATTTTTTTGTTTCTTTTCCAAGCGTGAGGTTCCTACTTGTGTAAACATCCAACCCTTTGCCTTTTTAGATGGTTAGATTCATCAAGGTCTCTGATGGAGCAAGATGTAAAAGATAATGAAGTTTTATTGCTCAGATTCAAATATTACAGCTTCTTTGATTTAAATCCAAAGGTAAGTTTATTTTTAACTGTTTTGAAGGCATTTTTTTTTCTATCATGCAAGCTTTTATTCTAGACCACAGAAAGATTTCCAAGATTTATCTAGCACAGAGACAGGTGAGATGCTGTTTCTCTGCTATTGAAAGAAGTTTTGTGATAAAGTGTATCAATGGATTGAATAATAAATAAATCTTCTACTCTTTTAAAACCTGTGGAAGACATCAGGCAATAGTGTACCAATTCTGCTACAGGTTGCAGATTTTAACTCGTCCTACCACTACTGTTGCAGAGAACACAAAATGCCGGCAGTACTCAGCAAGTTGAACAAAATCCGTGTTTGCGTGTAGGGTCAGGAGGACGAATTGGAGTTAACCTTTCATTAGACCTACTTCAGTTATTTAGTTGTCTTCCACACACAATTAACTGTTTTTCAAAATGCTTCATGATGGCAGAGTGGAAAGCAAGAATAGGGCATATAGACCAGAGATGAAATCATTTTAATTACCTAATCTTGTGCAGTTTTCTCAATATATGCGATGATCTTACACTGGCTATTTGAGTACAAATCCTAGAAATTATGGGACAACATTAGACTGAAAATATTCGACTAAAAATCCATCTCCCATCACAATTGGGTTTTATTGTTTATAACTCGAGTATTATTAATCCAGGAACAGCTTTAAAAAAACTTTCTTCGATATAATTGAGCTTTTGTAACTATATATTTCGGGGTATAAGTCAACCTTCAGATAAGACGGTCCCCAATTTCAGCCTGAATATCATAGTTTTATGATATATCGGGTGTATAAGACGATTTCTTCCCCCCTCCCCTCAAAATAAGTGTGTTGACTGAGCTGTTGGGCGTGGCTGGAAGGTGGGTGTTATCCAGCAAAATGAAGAAAGCATGAAGCAAGTTTTAAATTAAAAGTAATTGAAGTGGCCAAGGAGAAAGAATGAAGATGTTTTGAGAAATAATTGGATGATAAATGCTGAAAAATCCTTTACAAAAGGTGAGGCTCTGCGTGCTGTATCATTTGATGTGCGTGCTGTGTGATTTTGTGATCAAAGCATGGATCAAGTGAAAGTAATAAAATCTTTTGAAAAGTGTAATATCTCTAGTGCAATGGATGGTACGGAGGATGATTTATTATGAGACAATGACAACAAAGTCAACTCATCAGATTCAGTCTGGACCCGTATGATGACAGTGTAAACAGTGAGACCAAGTTCTTTGCCTCAGAAGATGACAGTGATTTTGAAGGATTTTAGATGTGTTTTTTAAACAATAAAACTTTCTTTGTAATATTCCGGTATCTTAAGCATTTGTTGTATGGTGGGGTGTGAGTGGGTTATGGAACCAATCGAGTGGTACTTTGAGTAGAATTTTAAAATCACATTTTTGTATCTGGCCTACAAGACGACCCCTGTTTTTAGCGTGGTTTTTTTGGGTGCTTCAAAGGTCAACTTGTTCACTGAAATGTTATTTATGATAAGGATTACCAGTCCTTAATGTTTTCTTTTGCTTTGAACTTTTAGTATGATGCAGTAAGAATCAACCAGCTTTTTGAACAAGCTAAGTGGTCAATTCTTCTCGAAGAAATAGAGTGCACAGAGGAGGAAATGATGATGTTTGCAGCTTTGCAGGTAAGTAATCAAATTTGAATTGTTGATTGCTTTCCACATTATTATGTAATTTCCTGTAATTTGAGGGAGCAGTTTTAAAAGTTTTGGTAGTGATCTGTTCATTTAAACTTTACTGCACCAACAAAAAAAAACAACTTGGGAGCATTTGAGAAGGATGGAAGGATGTTTGATGTGATGTGGCTGCAAGGGGTTAGGCACTGTTCAGGGTACCTTTGGGCAATTTCGCATCTTCCGTATAAAGGCATTTTCAACACAAATGCATAACAGCATGACTTGACCTTACTATTTTTAATGTATGTATAAGAGTGTGTTAAACTGCTTTGTGTACTTCTCAAATGAGAAACTCATTTAACTAATTATTGTGATTCTGAGCTGTGTTTTTAATATGTGCAAGGTTATAAATACATCATGTTTTCTAGGCTATGTAGTTGGCATTATTCAATTAATTAGAGTATTTACCATTTAAGTTGGAATCCATTGACTGTATTCATAATTCCAAGATTGGCTGCCGTCACTTGTATTTAGTTCCTCACTTAATCTTTGCTGTTTCTATTCATCTTGGGAGTCTAATTATTATCAGGATGGTCTCCTATTTAGTTATTGCTGCAGTCTTCTTGGCCACCCCTTGTTACTGTATTCATAATTCCAAGATTGGCTGCCGTCACTTGTATTTAGTTCCTCACTTAATCTTTGCTGTTTCTATTCATCTTGGGAGTCTAATTATTATCAGGATGGTCTCCTATTTAGTTATTGCTGCAGTCTTCTTGGCCACCCCTTGTTACTGTGATTTAGATTTATTTCAGTTGTGGGGGCCAGCAAGTGGAGAAGGAATGGATGTGGCAATTTTCCTTCCAACATCTAAGTAACGTAAACAGAGGCAATGAGTTGGAACTTGTAGCAATAGTGAGAAGACATCGTTACCAACTGAATTAGTCTCTAATTTGATTGGTATCTCCTTGCCACACCAATTCTGAACCTTGAGGCTCAGTGGAAAGACAGAGCCTTGTGTTGAAGCCATGCCCCTGAGAGAGCTGGGGGAATGAAACTTTTCACCAACAAAAGCATGCCCTCAAACTTTACCAGTAAGCCAGGGAATTCATATAGTTGTTTGAGGGTGCTTTAAAATGACTCAATTAATTCAGAACCATGGGAAGTTACAATATGCTTTCCTTCTCTGTGGCAGCAGTTTCCCTCCATTCAGATGAATAGTCCCTCTGTTCCACTGTGAGCAGATTTCCCAGCATAATGGCACATTTGTGTTCTGTTGTTAGGCTTTAAAATTAAGTCCAGAGTCAGAAAGCAGCCAGGGAGATTTTGAGGATTTCTGCCAGTTTGTAAAGAGTTCTGCACCTTTAGGGACTAAATGTTGATGGGTTTGACATTGAGCTGCTGGCATTCACCAGCAAGTTTTTTTTTGGTCTTCTGAATTTCCAGCATCAGTGAGATCATAACTAACCTATAACCCATGTTCAAATATCTCTCTTTCTCCCTATATCCTTAAACAACTGTAAGAAAGTATGGTGTAATTTACCACAGATTTAAAATCCCAGCAAATACAAATGTGGCATGGCAGCCGTTGAAACCTCCCATACCACTCCTGTTCATCAGTCAACAGAATTTAGCAAGAGTAAATTGTGGTCCTTGTGTGGAAACTTGACCATTTCTTTACATTGTCTGGAAAGTGAATCCAAGTTTCCAAATTGGGTAATAGGGATTTGGAACTGGATTTTGACGCATCCTGAGGCAATAACTACAGATTTTCTGGGTTTTTTTTTTTCTTTTCATTTTCCACCCACACAACATCTCTAGTTACTCTGTTTTAAAGTCGACGCAAGCTCCGAAGGGGAGGAATATTGCTGGCTGGTGTGTGGTTGGGGACATGATTTCAACCCCTTTTGTTTCAAGGGTTCTGCCTTGCTGCTGGCTGGCTGGCCAGGGTTTTAGAATTCTTCATAATCATGGAACTCTTGTACTCTGAACTCTTCGCGTTCCAAACATTATTATAAGCTGACCTTCCAGCCAACATCTCTCTCCAGATCCAGTAAGTATTCAGGTATCTCCTGTTATTCCCTTGCTGGAAATTATTTTAAAAAATGTATACTGACAAGATGTCCAGAAAAATGGCTATTGTATTTTCCCAGTCAACTTTAGTGTGAATGAAGCTTCCAAACGTTTTAAAATTATTCCTTTGTAGTTTAAAAGTATTGGAGGCAAGGCCAAGGTGCAGTTACTCTAAATTATTTGTGACCGTTATCTTGAACTGTAATGGACAGTCTTGCACAGTGCCATTGAATGCCATTCAAATGGGCAGCTTTGTTCGAATGGAATCAAGCCTGAATATTGCTGGAGAAGACCCATTATGCTAAATGGAGTATATTCTGTCACGGTTTATTTGGGGCTTTGAAAAGTTGGGCATTGAACCACTTGCAAGAATCCCATTTGCTTGCATGCTCACTATATCTTGATCCAGTCAGGATTCTGGTCCACATTGATCCCTCAGGATATTCCCCTACTGCTATTCAATATTTGGAGGTGGGGGCGGGGGCGGAAGTAAGGGGTGTTAGAGTAGTTATTGCTTGGTGGTTTTTGTTGGAGGTCTGGGAAGAGTTTATCCGTTCACAGCAATGAAAATGTTTATCAGAAATGGTTGGAGTCTCACTGAAAACCAGAACTTTGAATAAACGGGATGCTGTGATTTGCTACCTGAATCACATGATACTGCTGCAATATTCTGCTGATTCTGAGTTAGATAGGTGCTATAGCAATTTAATGTTCTGTTTTCAGAGGAAGGATGTATAGTTGATTCATTTTGTCTAATCAAGCCATTGGAGAAATGAAATTTTATAAATGTTATTCTTGGTAGAGTTTCAAATACACATACTTGCCATTGAGTCACTGGATATAAATAGTTTACTGCAGTGATTTTTATTTGGCATGGCCATTTAATCCATTATATTTTCAATTTCCACTTGAAGATTTGTGTTTTAAAATTTAAACCTTATAATCTTTACAAACTCTATGATGCTTAATATCTCCACCCTTTCTAGAACATTCATTTTGGCATATCTTCTCAATAACTTAGAATATTTATAGTACTTTGCAACAGTATGAATGTTAGTCTGATATAGTTGGAATCTTAATGTTACTGGGGTAGTTACTTATGTTAATGGTCTCAAATAATCTAGTGATGCATGTTAGTGGAAGGAGAGAGGTTGAAAATGGACTGGAAATAAAAGCTCATCAGCAATTTGAAAGAGCTAACAGATTCCCCCCCCCCGCCAAGACTGTATAAATTGTATCCAGTTTTATGTAACTGTTGCGTATTCTTTCTCTTTCCTTTCAGCACTGTGTGAAATCTCTGATGCCAGGTGTCATTTTAATATTAAATTCTCCTTCTATTCTCATACCTCCAAATATCTTTCTGAAGCTTGATTTCCTTCTGAGCGTCAGGTGCCCAGAAAATACTCCCATCTAGATCTGACTGATCGAAAGGCTGAGTGGTAATAATGGGATTATTTGAATAGTTGTTCATCTGTCATGGCAACTGAATGTTGATATTTAATGTGCAATTCATTCAGAATTCCAAAAAAAGTGTAAGTAGGGGTCAGATATGAGTATCTATTTATTCATTTATTTATTTAATTTTTCCTTGAGATGTTGAAGACTATGATCATAATGAATAATAGAGCAGAGTCAGGGGCCTGGTGCCCAACATTTGCTCCTATTGTCTTGTACTGTACTGCACTGTAAAAGGCCCTCAGTTCAGTGATGCATTGAATTTGTCTATAAAGTGCAACCAATTGAAATTGATGATAATATTAATTAATATAAGCCACACTGGGAGAAAAATTACCACATTAACTTGCCTCATTATATCAATGACTAATGAATTCCACAAAAACAGGATTTGGTTGTAGTTTATACAACATTTTGAAATCTGAATGCAACACTTTTGTATTAATTCTGATCTATTTTTTACTAGTATGGAGTTTATTTGGGATGGGGTGGGGGAGGGAACAATTAGTATTTTTGTTTGCAACAAACACAATAAGTTGTAAAATACGAAAGTCTGTAGACACCGTAGTTGAAGTAAAACACAATGTTGGAGAAACTCAGCAGGTCAAACAGTATATAGTAAAGGTAAAAATATATAACCGACGTTTCGAGCTTTAGCTCTTCATCAGGGTATGGAAAAATGACAGCAGGCGTCTGAGCAAAAGAGTGAGGGGGGGGTCGAGGTGTTGTTGCAAGGGCAGGAGGTGATGGGTGGAGAAGGGAGAGAGGAGTCAGCAGCAATCAAGGGGAGGAGAGATGGCTAGGGGAGGGAGGAGAGAGGAGAGGAGACCAGGTTAGCAGAAACCGAAAAGGTAGAGGTTAATGCCATCTGGTTAGAGAGTGCCCAATGGAAAATCAGGTGCTGTTCCTCCAATTTGCAGATGGTCCTCCTTTCAAGTTATCCGTCTCCACTGCATCTATTCTCAAGATGAGTTCTTCCAGTCCAGATCTTCTGAAATGTCTGCCTTCTTTCACAAATGTGGATTCCCCTCCACCACCATCAACTCATCATCTCCTCCATTTCCTGCTCATCTGCCCTGACCCTAGTCCCCCTTATCCACACCTACCACCCAACCATTTGTCGCATCCAACACAATATGCTCTGGAATTTCCAACACTTACAACAGGATCCCACTATCAGACACATCTTCCCCTCTCCTCCCCACTCTGCCTTCCATAGGAACCGCTCCTTCCTTGACTCCCTCATGCACTCGTCCCTCCCCACTAAGTTCCCCAATCCCCAGCACCTTCCTCTGTGTCCGCAGGAGGTGCAACACGCACCCACCTCTTTCCCCCATCCCCTCCATAATCTTGGCCCCAAACAGGCCTTTCAAATGGAGCATTTCAGTTCTGTGTCACAATCCCATGCTCACATGTCTATCCATGGCCTCATGTTCTATCCCACCCTGACCACCTGCAAATTGGAGGAACAACTCCTGATTTTCCGTCTGGGCACTCTTTAGTCAAAGGCATTAACATTGTCTTTTCTGGTTCTGCTAACCTGCTCTCCTCTTACCCCTTCCCTTCCCCATCCTTTTCAGTTCTCTCTCCCTTCCCCCTCCCTTCACCTAGCCACCCCTCCTCCTCTTGATCGCTGCTGTCCTCTCCCTCCCTTTTCCACCTATCAGCTCCTGCCTTTGTGATCACACCTTCTCCCCCCCCCCCCCCCGCCCCCCGCCCTTACTCTTTTGCTCGGACGCTCACTGACATTTTTCCATACTTTGATGTACGGTTCAAGGGTTATGTATTTTTACCATTGCTATATAAAGGACAGTTTGACCTGCTGAGTTTCTCCAGCATGTGTGTTTTTACGATGGGTCATGAATCCTTGAGGATTGCATCTTCTAGCATGGAATACAAAAGCATCTTGCCTAATGTCTGACTTTACAGTTAGACTAGGAGGTTATTTGACTGTCTTCAATTATTGCAATGTAAAGGTATGCTTAAATCTCAAAACTAGAGCTGACCACTGCTAATCCCACTCAAGCCTGCAAAAGTGTTTAATACTACACTAGACCTGAGTCTGATACATTGTTCGAACCTGTATGTTGGTAATACTTTCCTGTACCTTCACAGCTAATTATGGACAAGTAGCTCTCTTGTCTCCCACACCAAATATATATATTAATAAGGAGGTGACCCATCCAATCCATCCCAACATTAAGGATGTCATTATTTTTATGCCCAAACTCAGCAATCAGTGGGCTTGAGAAGGCTCAATTATAATGCAACAGGAAAGTTTAATTCTATTTAATAAATAGAAGTAGGTGCATTTTTAATGTGGATATTAAATCAAATGAAAGTAGTGGTACATTTATCTGGCATTAACATCCTCTGAATGTTCCAAAGTCCTTTGCAGTGATTTAATTATGTTACTGTTGTAATCTCTTTGAGGGCAAATAAATCAGCCAGTTGTACAAAACTAGCTTTGACAAAGAAAATGAATAACTGGTTGATCAGTTCGATAATATTGGATGAAAGTTGAGTAAACCCAGATAATGGAATACTGTTGCTTTTCATTTAGTGTTGAACCTCGGGACAGAAAAATGGAATCTCAGTTTAACATTAAATCCAAGACATTAAATCCAAGAGTGGAGCCTTTGCTTTGTAATGCATTGGGTGAAACCCTCTGAAAAGGAGAAAGAAAATGACTGAACTTGAACCAGATCTCATTTTGTGTGTGTGGTCTTCATAATTTAAAATTAAATATTTCTTTAGGGTTCTATTTTGAGTTGCCATCTTGACTGAAGCAAGTTCTTCATCATGGTTATCTGGCAATGACTAGGATGAAACATGATATTTTTGCAGCATGAAAAACAAATGAATATAATTGTAACTAGGATAATAGGGCACTTCGTTCAACCCAAATAAAACTAAACTCTTTCAAGTTTGGACCAAATTATTTTAATGGTTTGCAAAAATCCTTTCCTTTGATCTTTCTCAGTTGGTTTAGTGTTTGGCCATTCAGAATATTAGAAATGTAAATAAGACTGTTAATGAACTTCATGTAAATTTTTATATGGCTTTGCACCCAGTTTGCCTCTAATCATTTGTCCACAAGAAAATGGAAATGGTATTTTCTAGCTGTCCTCAATATATTATTGATCTGCTTACCCACCGCCTCACATTCTTCCTTCTCCCAATTTTAAGGAGCTTTGGATTGTCGAAAGCTTTGTGAGCAGATCTTGAAATAAATGTTAGCCATTGGATGCATCTGCAGTCAGTGGTGTGTATAATCTAATTTTATAATTTAAAATCTTGCATTTTATAGTGCCTTACCAGGATCCACAAATTTCCATGTTATCTGCCTAATAACTGCATTGATACTGTATTTGTGGCCATTAGGATGACATCTTTACACCATGCTGCATTTTAGATTTTATTTTTTTGCTTCTTGGTGAAAACAACATTTGAGGCCCCAAGAATCTTGCTATGAAAGTGAACACATTTCAAGGCTTGGCACAGTATTTTAATCAGCATATCAAAGTGTCACAAATGTTTGAAGTAAACAGCATGAGTTTAACTTGGTTTAAAATGAGACTGGATTTCAAGAGGGAAATGTTTGTGTGTATTTTGGTCAGTCTGGTTCATAGTGTGAAAAATTTTTTAAAATAAAAAAAAGAGACTGGATGTCACGATATTGTGATGAAAAATATGTTGCGAAAACCTTTTCGGGTGACTAATGTTAATGTTGAATTCTTTAAACCCGCCCCCTCATATTTTGTGATGCATAACCTGCCTAACATTTGCACAGTGAAATGTGGAATAGCAAATATTTATAATTCAATAATTTAATATTTGTCTATTACTCCTATCTCTGACACAAGATTTAAAATAAAAATGCAAGTAGAGATCAATTTCTATTAACAGGCATTTTTAAGGTAAAAAGATTGAATTCCCAAATTAAAACTACATTGTTTAGGTGATCCACGTTGAGCATAGCTGTAACCCCAAATGTGATGGCTCTCCTGATCATTTTGACCCATGATAAAGTAATCCATGTGATTAAGATAGCCAATGAGCACTTCTTTGCATCTTTGGTAATCTAAGACTATAAAAATCTGCACCTCCGTACTTTTTTTCTGTAAAATGGGGACGTCTTTTTAAAATAATATTGCAACTGTTTCCAGTGATGCTCTGTCTCAAATATTGTTATGTGCTCATGGGCGGATGCACACCAGTTCCACTGTTTCATATGTGATTCATCTCTTGCCTCATCTGCTTACTGAGTTCCCAACCATTTAATTGGACTGAACGGAGTAGCCTTAATCTTGCAGCCCCGTGTTCATGCTATACACCTGCAATATTTAAGGGAGAACTAGGATGTGAAGAATAATTTTGCAGCTGTTGGCAGAATTGCTGAGACTTGACAGAAACCAATCAATTTTTTTGAGCAAGAACAATGTTGAATGTCTCCAGAGCTATTACATCAGCTGGATCTTTTTAATTTAGTTTGGGTGAATGGCAGAAAGAATTAGTAGTTTTTTCCAGCATGTCCTTTGATTTGATTCTGAGAGTGAGATGACTGCATTACTTTTTCACACTGCTTTAAAGCAAATGTGAATTTCTATCAGAGCACGCCTTTTGCATGACATTTTTATTGCAGTGGATAAGAGATCACCATAAATTACCCCTCCTCCATAACGAAAATAGAAAAATGGCAAACCAGAATAGAATAAGCTAATCCATTTATTGCAGGTCACGTGGTATTTTCCAGCAATTGTGTATATTAAACTACAGTCATAGCATCTGCAGACTTTCTCATTTAACTGGAATTGTATTTTATTTGCTTATCTTGCAGAATCATTGGAAAGAACAGCGTTTGTTACCTATCCCTAGTTTAATTTTTTAAAATTTAGACATGCAGCATAGTATCAGGCCATTTTGGCCCATGAGTTTGTGCTGCCCTATTTATACCCTGTTAATGTACAACCCTGGTACTTTTTTGAATGATGGGAGGAAATTGGAGCCCCCGGGGAAAACCCACGCAGACACGGAGAGAACGTACAAACTCCTTACAGATGGTGAGGGATTCAAATCTTGGACCTAATCGTTAGTGCCGTAAAGGCGCTGCACTAACTGCTGCTCCAACTTGTGCCCCCCAAATGGGAATGAATCACCTTCTTGACTTTTTTTTTTGCAGACCTTCTTGTGAAGGTTCTCCCAAAGGTTTGTTGGATGGGGAGTTTCAGGATTCATACCCATTAACCATGAAACAAGCTCAGGACACAAGCTCAGGCAGTGATGTTGCATAAGATTTTAGAACTTGGAATCAAGTATTGCAGAATATGTGTTTGTTGGTACTAATAGTTACACATTCTAAGCACTACTGAGTAAAATACAAGATTGGCCGCAGGGGAGGTACTGGAAGATTGGAGAATGGCAAGTTTGATCCCTTATTTAAATCCTGGGAATTATAGACCAGTGGGGCTTACGTCAGTGGTGGGCAAACTAATGAAGAGGATTCTTAGGGACAGGATTTATTATCATTTAGAGAAGTACAGTCTTCTCGGGTATTGTCAGCATGGCTTTCTGAGTGGTAAGTCATGCTTTTCAAGCCTAATTGAGTTTTTTGAGGAGGTAACAACAAAAATTAATGAAAGTAAGGCCATAGATGCGGTCTACATGGATTTTAGTAAGCATTTGGCAAAGAGGAGTTGTATACATGGACAAGAAGTGACATCATCGATAATGTCATCAGCTTAAATAAAAACCTGTGTTGAATGCACGTCAATTTCCCGTGTTTTCCACAGCACATCCGCCATTTTGGGGGCCGATTCACTTACTGGTAAGTTGGTTACCACCCCCCGCACCCCCAGAGTCTGTAAATATATTTGTTTTGTTTATGCAGCCTTTCAGTCAAGATGCCTGAACTATGACTGGTCCATCCAGATCCAGAGGGTCAGGTTTGAGGCGGTCAATTGCAAAAGCTTCCTCTTTACCTCCGATGTCCAAAATTTACATCAAATTGTGTCTTGGTACTTGGAAGGGACCCTCGTATGGATGCTGGTGTTCTCCTATTGTACCAAAACACACTTGCATATGTGGAAGCTCTGGGATATATAGGATCTGGCCTGACCGTGTTGAGACATTAGTATGGACACTAAAGAACCAAGCTTCTCATGGAGCTTGCTTAGGACCACTGTGGGCGTCTCCCCCCATCCTCATGAGTCTGGTACAAATTCTCCCGGAACCATCAGGGGAGCACCAAAGAACAGCTTTGCTGTTGAGGCACATATATCATCCTTGGGTGCTGTTTATATGTCCAAGAATACCCACAGCAATTCATCAATCCAGTTATGCCCCTGCAGACGTGCCATTGGGCTGATTTCAAATGCCTGTGGAACCTTCCTACTAGTCCATTGGATTGTGGGTGGTACGCAGTTGTGTGGTGCAACTTGGTTCCAAGCAGGGTGGCCATTGCTGACCATAGGCTTTTTTTTTATATAAGATTTATTTTTTAATTATCTATACAATGAATTTGGAACAATTCTGAGAGAGGTTGATCTTGTTGGAGGTGTTAAAAACGATATCCGGATATCTCCAGTTGTCTTTTTACACAGAAAAAAATCTAAAGATATTTAGATAAACCAGTTATTCCCTCAATGCTACCACAGTAACACTGCCTACATTTTAAAATTAATTTAAATCAATAGATGACATTGTCTGGGTCCTCTATCCAACTCCCTGAGTCAAATGAAGAAACTACAAATCGCTCTGTGCTGCCAGCTGATCTGGCCTTCGATTGCATCAGCTCTCAATCTGTTTGACACTGGTGACCAGCTGGCTATCTTCCTAAACTAATAGAGATCTTTTATTGTTCCTGAGCATTTTTGGTTCTTTTGTTTCAACTGCAAGATTTGTGCATAGAGCTTGAAATAAAATGAGCGTTCACGCTCTGGGGTTCAAATGAATGAAAAATCTGAAATTCATCCTGTTTAGCATAAAATCGTTTTTTTATACTTAAGAAATCTTGATTGAAGTGGGCAATATCATTTTTTTTTAAATGTTGATTCTGTCTCTGATAGAGGGTGAATATGTTTTAATTTTCGTGCTTAAAAATGAAATGGGTTTATAAGTTTTTTAAAAGAATAAAAACAAACTGTGCACAATGCTTTGTGTGTTGTCTCAAAATCTTGTATAGTTGTAACATGACATCACTACTCGTGTATTCCATGCCCTAACTGTGGAGGCAAGCATTCTGAACATTTTTTCCACCCTGTGGTGCCACTTTAATAGATAACTAGCGCTATAGATAGTTTACAACTCCCAAAAGTCTAGCGAACTAGCAGTGGATGTCATAACTGGTTCAGTGTTTGAAAAGAATACTCTAGTAAACTAGTTCTGATTTACCTGCAACTGTGTTGTTATTTTGCATTCATCAGCCACCACTGCATTTTCAGTTGTTACAATTGGTGACCCCAAAGTGTCCAAAACAAGCTTTTGGACCATATGAATAATGCAGCTGTTGCTGTTAAGCTGCAGCCCTTCTGGGTGGCTGCCGCTGACCATAGGCTTGATGTGAATTGGGCACCCCGGTCAGACGTGATGTGTGCTGGCCCAGAAAGTCGATGGTCGCTAACCCAAATTGACACTTGGCTGGGTTGATAGTCAGCTCAAACTCATTCAAATGAATGAAAAGCTTGTGCAGGTGGGACAGATGTTCCTGACGACTGCATCTAATGATAAATATGAAGGTAAAGTCAAGATTGCGTCCCATTCTCTCCATAAAACTTGGGAAAGTCTGTGCAGCATTCATGACCCAAAAGTCATCCTTCTGAATTCAAAAAGGCCAAAGGGTGTAATTACAACCATTTTTGGAATGTCATCCAGGTGGACTGGGATCTGATGATACCCCCGGACCAGGTCCACTTTGGAAAAGATGCAGGCTCCCTGCAGGTTGGACCGCGAAGTCCTGTAAATGCGGTACCGGGTAGTGACCCTCATTCAACCTGCGGTAATCGCTGCAGAGTCACCATCTGCCTGTGGCCTTGGGTACCATGTGGAGTCGGGAGGCCCAGGAGCTATCAGACTGTTGTACAATACCCATGTCCTCCATCCTTTCAAACTTCTCTTTGGCCAAGAGTTTATCTGGAGGGAGCCTGCAGGCTTGGGCACGCAGTGGTGGCCCTTCGGATGGTATGAGCTGCACCCCATGTTTTGGCATTGCTGAGGTGAATTGCAACATAATTATTCTGGGGAATTCTGCCAACAACATAGCGAATTTATTCTCTGAAACTGTTACGGAGTCTAAATGCAGGGCTGGCAGCTTGGCCTCCCCTAGAGCTAAGGTCTGGAAAATGTTGGCAGGAAAGAGCCTTCGTCCAACCAGCAGGCTATATGCTCTGAGAAAATCAGCTCCCAGTAGCGGTTGTGCACGAACAATATGAACGTCCACGTAAACTTAGTATTGCCGAACTGAAGTGTAATCCTACACGGCAAATATCTGGATAGTACTGTAGTTTGTAATTTTCAGTGATGGCCCAGTTTTCTGTAATGTGTGTCATGCCCTGAGAGAGGAAGCACACTGATCTCAGCCCCTGTATCCACTAAGAAACACCAGCCACAATGTCCATCCCAGATATAGAAAAGGCTGTCTCGATGGCCAGCCATCACCACCATTAGCGATGGCTGGCCCCAGTATTTTTCCTAAAACAGGGAGATCGGCAACAGTGAGCTTCTGCGCCCCATCGTTGATAGTAGAAACACAAGTGGGTGCAATCTTTGTCCCGTTCGCTCCTGGCCGACTGGTGGTCTGACAACGGATTTGATTGGCCCTGCCACGGGTCTAATGTTGGAATTGTATGGTCCTGCTGCTGTGAGCGGGACATGGTGACCTGCCCTACAGGTGAAATGCTTTCTTGCTTAGCCGGCCATAGAATGTCAGCAGGGCCATGACTCTCCATGGGTCACTGAAATCCTCCTCGGCCAGCAGCATATGGATATCTTCCGGCAACTGCTCCAAGAAAGCCTGCTCAAACATTCCGCTAGTGCCAGCATTTCACTCATGAGTGCGGAAGAAGTCCTGTCTCCCAAGTCATCCAAGTGGAGTAAGCGGGCCGTTCGCTCACATTATGAGGGGCCAAAGGATAGATGAGCAGACTCTTTTTTTTTAAATTTTTTATTTTTCACACCATAAATCACATTAGCCATGATATACACTATTTCTTTTTCACACATATACAGTGACTTTTTCTCCCCCACCCCCCCCTCCTCCCAAGCCACCCCCCCACCCCCCCCCTCTCATCCATTTTAGGTATACAATCTAGGTTGCATTAAGCCAGTCAGACAATGTTGTCATTCAACAAAAATACACCAGAAATTCTACTGAGTCCATTCTTTTCTTTCCTTCTCCTTCCATCAACTTAGGTAATGTTTGTCCCCGGTAGGTTTTCGCTATTGTATTTAATGTAAGGCTCCTATACTTGTTCGAATATTTCAATACTATTTCTTAACCTATATGTTATTTTTTCTAATGGAATACATTTATTCATTTAAATTTAGTAGTTTCTTCCTTTTAATTTGGTTATGTATTCCATTAATATTTAAAGTCATATAGTTCAGCGTAGCCCTTTTATATTTTGTTTATCTTCTCTTTCCGTTTTTCCATCATTACCTTTCCTCCTTTTCCATTTCTGTTTTCTTATTTTCAACTCTTTATAAGACAACATTCCTACAACATCCAACATTTTCCTTATTCTCCTATTTCTATCTTATTTATCCCCAATCTCCCCTTCCCCTCCTGAGTTGTCCTTTATCCCTTGTCGGACAACCACATCTCCCCTCTCCATTTGGATTTGCGAATCCACTCGCAAGCGTCAACTGATTTTGCAGTGACCGCTATTTCCCCTCACCCCGCCCCCCCCGAAAAGATTTCACTTTTCATATGTCACAAAGGTCACTCTTTTAGTTCCCTCCTTATTCTCTCTATTCCATTACCTTCCCTTATTAATTCTTGTCTATACTATCTATATTTTCCTCTTACAGATACATTCACGTATGCACATTGTCTCTATTCACTCTTATACCTCTTTACCCGCATACATATCAATCGTGATCATTTTTACTCTCATTACCCGTCTTCATCCCTCAGTCTATTTTTGTCTTTACCCACATACATATCAATCGTGATCATTTTAACTCTCATTACCCGTCTTCCTCCCTCAGTCTATTTTTGTAATTGTTCTGCAAATTTTCGTGCTTCTTCTGGATCCGAGAATAGTCTGTTTTGTTGTCCTGGAATAAATATTTTCAATACCGCTGGATGCTCTAGTATAAATTTATACCCTTTCTTCCATAAAATCGACTTTGCTGTATTGAACTCTTTTCTCTTCTTTAGGAGTTCAAAACTTATATCTGGATAAATGAAGATTTTTTGCCCTTTATACTCCAGTGGTTTGTTGCCCTCTCTTACTTTTTCCATTGTCTTCTCCAGTACCTTTTCTCTTGTAGTATATCTTAAGAATTTTACTACAATAGATCTTGGTTTTTGTTGTGGTTGTGGTTTAGAGGCCAATACTCTATGTGCCCTTTCTATTTCCATTTCTTGCTGTAGTTCTGGACATCCTAGGGTCTTAGGGATCCACTCTTTTATAAACTCCCTCATATTCTTGCCTTCTTCATCTTCCTTAAGGCCCACTATCTTTATGTTATTTCTTCTGTTATAATTTTCCATTGTATCTATTTTTTGAGCTAGTAGTTCTTGTGTCTCTTTAGTTTTTTTATTAGATTCCTCCAATTTCTTTTTTAAGTCTTCTACCTCCATTTCTGCTGCTACTGCCCGCTCTTCCATCTTGTCCATTTTCTTTCCCATTTCTGTTAAGGTCACCTCTATTTTATTCATTTTCTTTTCTGTGTTGTTTATTCTTTTTCTTAAATCCTTAAATTCCTGTGTTTGCCATTCTTTAAATGATTCCATGTATCCTTTAATAAGAGAAAGTATATCCTTTATCTTGCCTTTCGTTTCTTCTTCTATTTCACTGTACTCTTCCTCTTCCTCTTCTCCTTCCTCTGGGTTGGCCATCTGTTGTTTCTTTGGTGCCCTTTCCTTCTCTTCTTTCTTGTTTCTATTGTCTTCTGTGGTCTCTTCTTGCTGCAGGTGTTCTGCAGCTGTCGTTGCCGGCTGTGGAGATCGACTCCCCAGCTGGTCCCCCCTCCCATCGGTGTGTTTTTTTTCATGTGCGGTTGCGCACTTTTACTCGGCTCAGCAAGCCATTTTTGTAGTCCATTATTTACCGACCTGAGGGAGCGGGTTTCTCTCTCCTCAGCGGGCCTCTTCGGACAGGTAAGGCCTTCACCTTTTTCCTCCTTTGTCTTCTCTTCCTCTCTTCTTACCGTTGCTTTCGATTTTTCTTTTTTTGTCGCCATCTTCTTTCCACCTTTATACTCACTTTTCTGTAACTTTTATTTCTGTGCCTTTGTGTTTTCCTTTGTTTTTCCCGACTTTTCTGGAGAGGGCTGGAGTTCACCGTCCGGCCACTACTCCATCACGTGACTCCTTCCGATGAGCAGACTCTTGAGCGCCATATACTTGCCCTCCTCTGGAGGTTGCTGCAAAAAATTGGAAACTCATCATGCCGTCTCTTAATCCAGGGCACTTACTACATAGTAGTACCACATGGAATCAGATGTTATCTACCCCAAATGGAATTGGGCTTCTGCTTGGTCAACCAAACATGTGGTTGTGAAGTCCAAAATGTTGGCAGTTTCAGAGCCACGGCATGTATTGAAGAAAAATTCTCCACATTGGTGTCTAAATATTGTTTGGACTGTCATGGTCACTAATGCAGCAAAGTATTCTACACTGAGCTACTATAGACGTCAGTGTACATGTTGTGGAATCACTTTACACATTGTCGAGTTGATGTACACACTGTGGAGTCTAGTGCAAGACTGACACCTCCAGGCTTGCATGCTGGGCTTGTATATATCACTGCTTCTGTCACATGGGCATGAAGTGACATTATCAGTGATGTCATCAGCTCAGATATAAACCAGTGTTGGATGCACATCAATTTCCTGTATTTTCCACAGCACATCCCCCATTTTGAGACACAGTTAATTTCAAATCAATTAACATCGTTGATCCAAAAAAGAGCAATTAAAGGATTAGGTGTAAGATTCACATTAAGAACAAAAGTTAACGTTTGAAAGACATCTTCCCAAAATTTGGAAAGAATGGAACAAAGCCAAAACATATGTAATAAAGTACCTTCTTCAATCTTGCATCTATCACAATTCAAAGGAATATTAGGATAAAATTTAGCCAATTGAACTTCAGAAAAGAAGGCTCGATTTACTATCTTAAATTGTAGAAGAGAATGACGAGCACAAAAAGAGGAGGAATTTACCAATTTTAAGATAGAATCCCATGTAGCATCCGAGAATGAGAGCTGAAAATCTTGCTCCTGTAATTTTTTTTAGTCTTTTAGACTTTAATAGTTAATCATGTATACCGGTTATCAGCTTTTTTTGACTTAGTTTAAAATTATAAATAATCCCTATCGTATTTATAGCAAGGTCCTGAATAAGTCTTAATAATAGTGAATTCAAAAAACCCCTAATTGACCATCTAAAGCAGTGGTTCTCAACCTTTTTCTTTCCACTCACATCCCACTTTAAATAATCCCTATGCCATAGGTGCTCTGCTATTAGTAAGGGATTGCTTAAGGTGGGATGTGAGTGGAAGGGAAGGTTGAGAATTACTGCTCAAGACCCAATTGTTCCTGAAATATTTTGCTTGATAAAAATTGCCATTGGCCCATTTCCTTTGGAGTGATGAATCTGTGCACATAACGAGTCAATGAGGTACGATTCAAGCAACTTAAATTATTCATGAAAAGCAGAATCCTACACTGTAGATGGGGGGGTAAAATAATTAAATAATATAGGGCTAGTAAGTAAAAATCTATGAAATCCAAAAGATTTTCTAAATTGAAACCAAATTCTCAGAGTATGTTTAACAACAAAATTATCAGTTAATTTGGAAGCAGAAAAGGGTAATGGTGAACCAAGTATGAAAATAAAAGAATATTTTTTAGTCAAGTGAATCAAAAAAGGTTTTAGTAACAAAAACAGGAACAGCTTGAAAAATGTACAAAAATTTAGGTAAAATATTCAACTTAATAATATTTTGCCCAATTAAGGACATCAAAAGAGGAGACCACTGAGATACAGACTTCTTAACATGATTCAATAAAGTAAGAAAATTCTCTTTAAACAAATTATTATATTTTTTTATAATATTAACACCTAAATAATTAAAATGATTTTAGCCATTTTAAAAGGAAGGGCAGTATCAAAAGAACCAGAAGAGTTCAATAGAAGCAACTCACTTTTCTGAAGATTTAATTATAACCTGAAAATTGGCCAAATTGATAAAGCAAAGACAAAATGGATGGAATTGAACGATCAGGATGTTCAAAGTTCAAATATATTGTCAGAGTACATGTAAGACATCACATACAACCCTGAGGTTCATTTTCCTGTTGTCCAGGCAGAATTTCTGTTTGCCGGGTAGTTCAAACTACTCAAGAAAAAGGTCCATATGCAAAAGAGAGCAATGGAAACAAATGTGAACACACTGCCAATACAGGAAAAAAAATTTAAATTTAAAAGAAAAATAGGTTCAATGTTAAATTGGAGATGAGCCATGTGGGAATATTATATGATTCTCAATAAAGATGTGCTTCCATTTGAGGAAAAAACACTTCTCAAGAAAGGTGATCCAACTTTGGCACACAGAAGCTAGGCATAGTATCAAATTGTATCATTAAAAACTTTCTCTCTTCATTCTTTATCTGTAAATTCACAAATATTTTTTCGGCTTTTCCAAACAACAGCCATAGTGACTCAACTGGGAGTCAGTATTTTGGATATTTATGAAAATGTTAAAATCGAGCAGAGGATGACTAGGTAGATCATAATTTCAAAGTAAACTAGAAAGAAACAGAGGAGCAGAAAAAAAATTTTTTCTATCAGTACTATGTCCAAAAGGAATAGTTAAGGAAAGCAAAGTGGATAATGGGGATGACTTTGTTATATGCATTGTGCACACATGCATCAAAATTCTTGCTCGCAGCAGCTGAACAGGCTCTTCGTTTTAAAAAAAACTACAATGGTATACAGTAAATCATAAATACAAAAGATAGATAAATATTCACAGTGCGAGAAAATAAATGTGGCATTGCACGAGTGCAGGTGGTGTGCAATTAGTATAATAAAGGGAGGTTTGATCTATTGAATTAAGCTGTGATGTACCTGCATTGGAAAATTGGCATGGTTTGGTCACAAAAACAAGTTGACTCTGCTGTGTCATGAAGAAATGTTCAGTTGATTGGGGCCATGCTCATTGAAATTTAAAAGAATGAGAGGTGATCTTATTGAAGGATACAATTCTGAGAGGGCTTGAAGGGGTAGCTACTGAGATGTTTATTCATCAAGAACTAGGGGGCATTGTTTCAAAATAAGAAGATTTGGTTGTGGGCGGGTGTTGGTGGATGATAAAGCTGGGTGGTAATGTGTGCAGAGAGGTCAAGAATGCAATACATGATGTGGAAAAATGTGAGGTTTTCTGTTTTCTGCTTTCTGCTGTCAAGGGTTTTTTTAAAATGCACTTCAAAGAAAAATGAGGCCTGAATGTCAGTCCTCTGCTGGCCCAAGCCTGAAATGTGTGCTGTGGTGTAGAGTTGGGCTTTAACCCTTCTACTGGGAAAGAATGACACATCTAAACTAAGACTGACATCCAGCAGCCTCATATTATGGGTCAAGTTTTAAACTGGACATGTCATCTCAAGGTCAGTCTAGTGCAGTCTGTGCAAAATGATCTTGTCTTCTGTCCAATTAGATGATGAAGAAGCTTTTCTGCAATTTATTATCTTTTGGAATTTGTGCCAGGTGTCCTGAAAAGTTTATAATGTTCTCGTTTTAAAAACCTTGTGACATTTTTGTCTTCTCAGTACCACATCAATAAATTGTCTATTATGACATCTGAAAATCACATGAACAACAGTGAAAAAGAAGTGGATGAAGTCGATGCTGCCCTTTCTGATTTGGAGATTACCCTGGAAGGTGGCAAAACATCGACTATCCTGGTATGTAGCAACTCAGCTCTAATATTTATCTTGTGGTTTTTAAAAAAAAACAAATCATTGTTTCAAAGAGCACATAGTTGAAAAGTGGATAATGCAAGCCCTGTCTGATGGACATAAATATCCAAAATACTGTCAGCCAGTTGAGTTGCTCCTGCTGTTGTTTGGAAAAGCTGAAGGAAAATTTGTGAACATACACAGATAGAGATGAAGGAAGACTGATTTGTAAGTTTTGATGATACAATAATTGTTGGTGTACTAGAAGGTGCAGCAACTTGTAAAAGGAAACACACAGATCAATTGGATGTGTTAGATGAAATTTATTCCAGAAGAGTATGAATTTGGATCTTCAAATTAGTACAGAAATACGGGGCCATCAGGAATGTTGTATAGAGACACATTGGGGTGCAAGTTCATAACTCCATTAAAGATGGTAACACGTGGATGAGACAGTGAAGAAGACATTAGGCTTCCTTGCCTCTATTGGCTGAGGTATTGATTCGGACAGTTGGGATGACATTGTTGCTGCTGGACACAACTTTGGTTAGGCCACACTTGGGGCAATCCTGATCTCCATGCTACAGAAAATATATGCGAGCATTCCAAAGAGGACATAAAATATGATCTGGAATGGAGGGCTGCAATTTTCAGGTTTTATTCTCTCTAAAGGAAGCTTAAGAATGAACTTAAGGTTTTATAAAAGTATGAGGGTTGCTGGGCATTGATGGGGTGGATAGTCAGCCTCTTTTTCTAGGGTTGGTGAGTGTAACAGAGAACTTGAAGTACAAGTGCATAATTCCTTGACAATGTCAATACAGGTAAACTGGTAAAGAAAGCATATTGCATGCATTTATTTCTCCAGTGGTCAGGGCAATAAGTGAAAGAATCAGGACATCTTGTTAAAGCTGTGCAAGACATTGGTGATAGAAAATCTGTGGACTTCTGATTAACATTCAATAGAAGAATGTTGTCTGCAGAAAATATTCATAAGGATCTTGTCAGGACTTGGGAAGGGAGGTGGGCCAGTGTGGTTTGAATTATAAGCAGAGACTCGATAGACAGAGGCTGTTAGTGCCCAATGGAAGGTGGCGGGGTGGGGGGGGGGGGGGGGGAGGAAGAGACCTCATACAGGTTTATAAAATCAGTAGATAAGGTAGATGTCAGTCTTTAGTTTTAGACTCCACTACCTTGGGGGAGAAAAGACTAACCCTCTAGTTTTAGAGGGCATAAGTTTAAAATGATAGGAGAAATTTAGTGATCTCGGGAAAGATTTTCATACACTGATGGTTAAGTGGATTAAGCTGCTTAAGGGCATGGGGGAGATGGATACAATTACAACTGAGGGTAGCATGGTGAGTGCAGTGGTTAGCTTGATGGTATGAGAGCGCCAGCATCCTGGTTTGAATTTGTTGCTTCTCCCCATGACCTGCATGGGATTTTCCCAGGTACTCCAATTTCCTCCTCCCACCTTTAAAAATAATTACATTGTTCAATTGGGTATAATTGGGCATCTTGGGTTTCAGTGGCTGTAATAGGCTTCTACTGTGTTGTCAATCAATAATTTTTTTAATTAAATTTAATATTTAAAGGGCATTGGGACAAATATCTCAATAGGAAATTAGATAAAGGGATACGTGCCTAATGCAGGCAAATAGGGTCATCATATCTAGGCTTCACGGTCAATGTGGATGGGTTGAGCTCAAGAGCTCATTTCTGTGCTGTACAACTCTTCTGAATCTAAATATTATAACTATTATGTCCAAGTGCCTTCCTAAGATTCCTATTGTGTGTTGTCTTGATAGTGTTATTCTGGCCTTTTGACAATTCGTCCTTACTAAAATTAGTGTCTGCTACTTTTACATTGGAAACTTGTTGAGGTATTTAGTTAAATAACCAACAAGTTCTTGCACCAAATTTTATTTTTAAATTGGTGAACTATGATTTTTTTTAATTAGCCTGTTAATTCTGAAATTATTTTGTTTCAGGGTGATATCACTTCTATTCCTGAATTGGCTGACAATTTGAAAGTATTCAAGTAAGATTTCTTTTTCTGTTGGCATATTTTTCTCCCTTTTGGAAAATTTTCATCTCTTTTCATTGCTTTCATAAAGAGTGTTTGTTAAAATTGAGCAAATTGTCTTTGTCCCATCAGACTTTGCTGCCTTTAATACACACCAATTCTTTTTTTCATAAGGAATATCGTAGACTTTATCAAGGAGGAAACCTCTTTTTCTTAACAAGTTTAACTGTCTGGGATTTGTTTAAGGCATACCTTCAGGGGCAAATAATTTCCTATTCAGCTGTATTAAGAAAACGTACAATGGAAGAATTATTATTTCTGAATAATAGGGATTAAAGAAATTGGTAGAATATATTCAAGGATACTTAATGCTGATCTTTATAAGGAAAGGGTAGAACTTCAAACAGAACATGATTTACTTTTAACATTCCCTATTGAAACCAACTTCTTAAACTTTTTCACCCAGCAGATTATCCGTAGCATGAGCTGTAAGAAAGATCTATGGAACCGGGTCCAATTACAAATTTCAAAAGACATTTGGCTCAATGGTAATGAGTTGTCATATACACGGCACCATACTTGCTGAAGTCAAATAGGTACTTAGCTTTAAAAAAAAATCTACAATAGCCTACTTATTTGAGTATAAAATATACAATAAATACAAAAGCTCGATAGATGATAAATTTTCACAATTATCCTTTATGGAACAGAAAAGTGACTTTGCAATAGTGCAGATAATCATTTTGTGATGTTTGAGCAGCTCTGATTAGTGTAACAAGGGGATGTGATAGCACAAATTCTATCACCAATGTGTATATGTACAGATGGTAGTGTAGGATGACTGTGATTGGCTGAGAGTGTAGCCACACCTACTGGCAGGTCTTAAAGGATTGCTCCTAGCCAGACCAGGTCATTCTGGACTGGTCGACCTACTTGTGATACGCTCCAGTCTTTTAGTTAATAAAAGCCTTGGTTTGGATCAACAAATCTTTGGTTCTCTCGACGCGCACTACATCAGGCTTGCCGGGTGAGTGATTGTTACCTTATAGATTTCTTGATCTTCAAGACCCTCTTCCCTCTGACCCAACAACTTCCATCTCTGTAGTTCTCTCCATAAGCCTCTGTCTCTTTTCTTTTAAAATAATCCTTAAACCTTTGATTTTTTTTCTCTTTGATAAAGATCCCATAAAACATGGGTGGTTTGTTATATTAAAAGTGCAACATGAATTCTTGTACTTGTCACTCATTTTCAACTGTGCTGTTCCAAACGATGCCAGCATCTGTGTTCAACTGAGAGAGCTAAACAAGGGTTTTTTTTCTACAATTGAAGAAGCAAAGTTTTTTTTTATAAAAATTGCTTGGGAAATCTATGAGGTGCTGCAGCTTCTATAAATGGGGTGACCTTTCTGGTGATTAACGCTCACTGTCAACCAGTTGGTGAATTGACTGCATTGTTGTTTTATTAACCAATCTACTATTTGGCCTTTTGATCAACCCTGTTAAAATTGCACTCGTGAGTTGGCCATCAGAAATGAGCAGTAATTCAGAACAAGCCTATTTCCCCCAGTGTTGACAGCGAGTTGAAAAATCCATTGCTTCACCCCAATACTCTTAGTTTCAACTAAGAGTTTCAACAGTTAAATCCAGTCTTGATCACTGTGCGCAATGTAATTATCTGATAATTTGCTAATAAGTTGATGGAATTGTTTCTTTTTCCAGAGGGCCACTCTTTCAATGCTAATTAGCATTTTTGATCTATGCACTCTGTAAATTAAGGCTTATTCAGAAAATCCTTTAGCAAAACTTTTGAAACATGATGGCGAGACTCTTGGCAGTTTCATTTCTTTGATGGTCTTCTCCACGATCACTAAAATTGTGCATTTAAATGCAAGAGGGTCCTGCTGGTGGTTTTGAATTTCCTTGTTTTACGATGGTATTATTTTTCCAGTCTGTATTCTGTCATTTTCATGTTGATTTTAAAATACTTCACAAAAGTATGACTTCATTGACTGTAAACGATGCATCTAGTCGGCAGATTGGGTGGAAGTTCCAACATCTTTGCAAGAATTGTTAAACTTGTGTTGACCTGTGAATTGTTTATCTTCTGATTTTTTTTTAATCTTTGCCCTGCAGACCAAAGAAATTAACATTGAAAGGTTACAAGCCATACTGGTGCACATTTAAAGACACTTCAATTTCCTGCTACAAAAGTAAAGATGAATCGCATGGACCCCCAGCTCATCAGATGAATTTGCGAGGTGAGGGCTGCTTTTTAACGCATCAAAATAAATCATTTTCCTTTATTGACTGGCAAAGGTTCAAGACTTTGATAAAAGGAAGCAATGCCACTTCACAAAATAAGGCAGGACAAGGAGTGATATGGGCATTGAGCAATACAGATTCCTATTAGTCAGAGCAAGTAAATGTTTCTGACAATGAAATGAACAATCTCTGATCCTTTCCACTGCATTATTGGTTCCCTACAGAACCTTCTACCAATATTCACCTGACAAAAACGACCAAGAGGAGTCGTGCTTTCTTTCTCCCATCCTATTTTAGAAAAAACAAGATTGTCTAGTTGTGTGTGACGAGACCATTCCCATTCTTTTCCCATTCTTCAATTCCACTGCTTTCTGCGGCTCGTGATTAAAATATTGAACCATGTTCCTTGATGCAAGAACAAAATATGCTGGAAATGCATAGTAGTCAGATGGCACCAGTAGAAAGAGAAACATCACATTTCAATTCTGACACTTTGACTGTCTGATGAAGTGGCTTGGACTTGAAATGTTATCTTTGCGACTCTTAACTGATGTTGCTGGACTCGAGTGACTCTTTTCTAGTTTTATTTCCACCATTTTCTGTCTTTATTACAAATTTCCTGCATCTTGAGGTTTTTTTCTTGGTTTTTATATTCTTTAATATCCCAGTCCAACAAAAACCTATTGATCTCGATCTTACAATTTTCAGATGACTTTTGCATCTGGTGCATTTCTATGGGAGAGGACGCTGAGTCCTATTTTTCCCATACTGTCTTTGCTACTTTGTTAAGGAGTGGGATTTCTCTCCGTCTTTTGTGCATCTCTGGTTGCTTCCATTGTACATTCTCCCCGTATTTGCATGGATTTTCTTCTGGGGCTCAGGTTTCCTCCCACTCTTCAAAACATACTAGAGTGTAGGAATGTAAATTGGGCAGCACGGACTCATGGGCCGAAATGGCCTATTACCATGCTGTATGTCTAAATTTTCTTAGTGAAAATTTTCTTATATTAACTCTGTAATCAATCATAAATACAAAATCATCTTGGTTTATTGGCCTAATCTTAAATTTCAGCAAGTCAACATCTCTTCTCTAGCCTGCCTATCGATTTCCACAGGCCATGCAACTGAAAATTCTCATTCTGATCTCATGCCAGTAATCTTGTACAACAGCATGCTTCCTTCTTCCACTGCCCTTCATTTCCTCACTGGGTTATTCCTTAAACACATTAAAGACGTTTATATATTGCATCAACCTGGAACTCTGCAAGCAAGTCTTCTGCTTTTCCACCCCTTTTTTAAAAAAATATTTTATTTAAATCAACATATATAATATAATAAATCACAATATTACAATGTTAACAAATATATGTTGAAAATTATATAAAAAGAAGGAAGAAAAAAGAACTAAACTACCCTTCTTGAACAATAATTTGGGCTCTGCCCAGCATCACCTTTAGCCTATCTCACTTAAATTAACAGTTCTGTGAACTAATATTACTAATATTTTGGGGTGTATCCCTGAACATTGCACCAGCATGTGTACCTTGGTGCTAGCCTTCATTTGCTTCACCAGGAGCTGACCAATAGTCATCTAAACCATTTGAGCAGTAATTTTCACACACTATTTGAACCCAATTTGCTTCTGTGAATGAGATTAAACTGGCCAATAATCATTTCAGTATCTGCCATTGGAATTTTTTGAACTGATTTTATTTACTATTTGGAAAACCAATAAAGGGCGGCATGGTTGGCAAACAATGCTTTTACAGCACCAGCGATCGAGGCCAGACCAGGGTTCAAGACCCGCGCTATCTGTAAGGAGTTTGTACGTTCTCCCCGTATTTGCATGGGTTTTCTTCTGCGGCTCAGGTTTCCTCCCACTCTTCAAAACATACTAGAGTGTAGGAATGTAAATTGGGCAGCACGGACTCATGGGCCGAAGTGGCCTATTACCATGCTGTATGTCTAAATTTTTTAAAAAGTTTTTAAAAACTTGTTTTAAAAATCAGCAAAGCATTGTTGTGGTGAATAAGCTGTGATTGTGTGAAATAGGTTGTGAGGTGACGCCGGATGTGAACATATCTAGCCAAAAATTCAATATCAAGTTGTTGATACCAGTGGCAGAGGGGATGAATGAAATCTGGCTTCGTTGTGATAATGTAAGTATTAACCATGACATTATTGGCTTTCTAATATCCAAAGTAAACTTGCTGTTGAAATGGGTTATTTACAAGAAGTGAAAATTAGTACCAGTTCATAAAGGAATGTGCATCTTGTTCTGGCTGTATACTGTAAAATTGATTTTAATATAATCTAGATTTGAATTTGTATCTTATATTCCGATGTGATTATTTCGTAAAATATTAAACAAATAGTTTTTTTTTAAACTGTTGCAATTTGTATCCTGGAGCAGCACGCAAAATGCTGGAAGAACTCAGCAGAGCAGGTAATATCCATGGAAGGCAATACAGATATGCGCCACTTAACATTCGTTTGGGCAATGCCCGACTGCAGTGGTCCCATTATTATTCAGTAACCACAGGCAAGTCTGCAGCAATTTAGAAAAAGCAATGGCTACCTATAGGAAATTGCATACTGTATACTCAAAATGATCAGACTGCCCCTTACCAATCCCAACTAATCCCACTGCCCTGCTCTCCCCCCAAGTCCTGTATCACTGATCTCACTGCCCTGCTCTCTCCCCTCAGCTCCATGTCAGTCCCCACACTGATCCCACTCTCTCCTCACAGCTCTGTCGGTCCCCACACTGATCCCACTGCCCCACTCTCTCCTCACAGCCCTATGTCAGTCCCCACACTGATCCCACTGCCCCGCTCTCACAACCCCATGTTAGTCCCCACACTAATCCCACTGCCTCGCTCTATCCCCACAGCCCTGTGTTGGTCCTTACTTACAAATATAAAGTTTACAGGTACACTACAGTATCCCATTTAGCTTTATAATAATATATAATATGGTGTTCACACGATGTCCATAATGCCCAAATTCACAGAATGTATCGTGGAGTTAAGCGGCGCATAATTGATAGTCAATGTTTTGAGACAAAAATAGTGAGAAACAGGTAAATACATTTTCCTCCGATCACCTTCCAGCTTCCCCCCCCCCTCCATTTCATCCCTCTTTCCACCTAAGCTCGCCTTCCCCTCTTCCCACCCCCCCCCCCCCACCCCCACACTGCTCCACCATTGTATTTTAGAATCTTTTTTGTTTCTTGCTATCCCAGATTAGGGGCTTTGGCCCAAAACGTTGACAATCAATTGCCTTCCATGGATGCTGCCTGACCTGCTGAGTTCCCTCAGCATTTTGTGTGTATTTCTACTGTTACGGCATCTGCAGTTGCTCTCGTTTACAGTTTGCTTCTGATTTTGGCAGAACACTTAAATACACTGATATGAATGTCATTATTTTAAAGACTCATTTGAACTTTAGCAATAGTATATAATGCAAAGGATGATTGTAAACCATGCAAGTGCTTCTTGGTGAATGTTTTCCTTTTCCTCACATAAGTATTTCTTTGTCTCTGGTGTGCCCTTAAATTACTTTTTAAGATAAAATTCAATGCATTATTGTCATTAGTTAAACATTGATAATGGATAATGTGCAAGGATAATTTTTTTTTTAAAAAAAAGGCATCTCCATCAACAATTTCAACATCCTAAAATTCTAAAGGATTAATGAAGAGAATTAATTATAAACGTGCAAAATTATCCAACCTGCTGTAGTTCAAGTCCTTTATGAAAATTGGAGACTTGTGCTTTCTGTCTTGTGATTGAAAATAATCAAAATTGTTGCTAAATCCCTACCTGTCTCTTCTGTTCCTTGTGGCCCAAGTGCTGGAATGAGCTTTGCTCCTCTAATCTTTCAACATGGCTGCAAGATAATTGCCTCGGAACTTTTCAGCAAGTTAACTCATTGGTCATTTGTGAGGGTCATGTAAATTGTTGTATACAAGGCCAAAAGTTATTTGGTATGGTTGTTAAAGATAAAATTGGTGAAGGGTTTGGTCATATGGCCCCATGCTAATCAACCATTCAATCAAATGTTGGCTAAGTGGACATTTGGCCCCCTTTCCGCCACCTTGCCTGGTCTCCATTATCCTTCACTCCCCTGTATTTGAGCAATCTGTCTATCTCCATGTCTTGGTGTTTGAAGAGAGGACATGGAGTCTTTGTAAATATCCTGCACTTTCAGTTTTCATTATATTTCAAACCTGACTGAGTGCACTTTCACAAACCAGGATATAATTGCATAATATGGGTTGACACATGTTGGAAGTTGACACAATGAACACTACATGCCCTTTGGCTCTCGATGTTGTGCTGACCTATATATTCCTATCAAAAATAAACTAAACCTTCCTTACCTCATAACCCTCTATTTTTCTTTCATCCGTGTGCCTATCGAGGAATTTCTTAAATTGCCAGCCCTCGTAGTGCAATCCAGGTACACATACCTGTGATGGATGTCTCCCCTAAACCTTCCTCCCTTCACTTTGTATAGATGTCCTCTGGTGTTTACTACTCCTGCCCTGGAAAAAGGTGCTGATGATGTATGAAGTGACCAGTTTAAATTAACTTTGTAAGTGCTAAGAATAATTTCCTTTTGAAGCTAATTTATATTCATCTTGACAGGAGAAGCAGTATGCACAATGGATGGCAGCCTGCAGGCTGGCATCAAAAGGCAAGACCATGGCAGACAGCTCCTACAGTCTTGAAGTGCAGAATATTTTATCGTTTTTGAAGATGCAACATTTAAATCCTGACCCACAAGTTATTCCAGACCAGAACTCAACAGACATCAATCCGGAGTGTCTTGTGTCCCCTCGCTATTTAAAGAAGTATAAAAACAAGCAGGTACATCTTTTCAAGAAATCTTTTCTGCTGGTTATGAACTGACAATTCCATGTTTATCTTAGTTATGAGATGTTTTGTATATGAAATGAAAAGAATAATCTGAGGAATGCAAGTTGCAGGTTAAAGAATAAAGAAGCCCTTTTGAAGTGTACTCATGATTAACTGTTTCAAAACAATGTACCAAACTTCTGAAAAAATTTAAAATTCAGACAAATGGGGATAATATTGGTAATTTTCCTCCTGAGATCGTATGCATTGCAAAAATTTTTCATTGCAGTTGAAATCTTGCAGTGATGCATATGGATTTTGTAACCTGCAGTGCAGTGATGCAAGCTGGTGTTCTTTTAAAATAGTTATCTTCATAATTCATTTTTAAAACATTTTAGATCGTAGGGAGCAATCGATCTCCAGAGCTTTGCTTCATTGTCAATCAAGAATGTTATCAAACTTTTTTTTTTCTTTTGAGGGCTTGGTGAAAACCAATTTCCCTTCCCCTCCCCCCCCCCCCCCCCCACCCCACCACATTCCCCAGTGTTTGCTTCCATGTACTCTGAAGTTATCGTTAGTCGCAGAACAAAATTTGCAAATTCTTCAAATTCAACAGAATCTTGGACCTGGAAGCATCTATTATTGGAGTTGTATTTCAAGTCAAGTCCTGGAGTCATGTAAAATAAACAGCAAAATCATTGTTGCTGGATGTTGACAAATTCTTGAACTTTTCTTTCAGGAATTTTTTTTTAATCTAAGCCTTGACAGAAATCTACTGAATAATAAAGAAAAGCTTGGGGAGTAAGATATTTTCATGACCTCTGAATATCTCGAAGCACATCAATAAAATATTTTTTGAAATAATATTTTGTAAGATATTAGAGCCAGCTTAACATAGTGAGGCCAAACAATCAGGAAATCGGTTTGTTTTGGTGATTCCAGTTTGGACCCTGGAGAATGATTTCTGCTTTTCATAATGTTGCTGTAGGATTTTCTTCATCTGTCTGAACAAGTGATCAAAGCTTCAGTTTAACATATAAACTAAAATAAATCATCTTTGTGCAACATTGCCTGAAGTGTGAATGTCATTATGAGCTTTGATCTCAAGTCACAATCTGGGATTATAATTTATAAGCTTTTGACACTTAGGAGAGTGTTAGTATTGGACAATATTTGATAGATTACTATAATTTCTCTGTACCAGTCTTTATGTATGGATAGCGGGAGGTTGAGCAGCAAGATATTGTGGTCCATGTGTGATAGTCAGCCCGCACTGTAACAGAACAAACAGCAAAACCATAGCGTACAACCAACTTTATTATAATAAGCCAGCGGGACCAAGGGCACAAAGAAGAGTACCCTGTTTTCACACATATAATGCGCACATTATATGCTTTTAACAAACCAGATAACCCACCATGCGTTATCTCTGTAAGTGCACTATACCAGAATATAACATGTTGAAATTAAAATTTATTTTTAATCGCTTGAATGGAATTATCGAAAAAAAAATTGCTGAAGCCACAAACCATATAACATCTGAAATAACAAGTAAATTGCTGGGCAACCTGATGGAAGTTAAAAACAATATAACATATGAAGTACCAAGTAAAAATGCTAGGCAACTTTGCTATCCATGGAAAACCCGCCTTGAAATCCTGGATGCCTCTTTCACATGCCAATATCCCTGCTTTCATCTGAATGGTGATTAGATACAGTCTGATTTTGTTCTCTTCAACTAAGAACCCACTCCTTAAAGTCAGACTCTAACTGGGGTCATTTACCTTTGGGGCCACGGCATGTGTGTTTTCATGGATTCATCTTCTCAAGCTCATCTTTCGCTTACCTTGATCCATCAACCTCGAACTGTCTTGCTGCCACCCTGTTGCCAATTTCTTCTGCCTTCTTAACTACTTTCAGTTTGAAGTTAGCAACGTTAAATTTGCGTTTGATTCCTTTTCCTTACATTGTCTAAACTACTCTCAATCTCAAAGGTACAAAATCCGAGGGCCTTTTATACAAATTTTTATATTATGGCTGATTAGGCTAGATGGAATGCAGGTAGGCTTATAATATTATCTGCGCATGTATTGCTTTGTTTTTTTGTGACATTTATAGGACATTATGAAGGTGCTAGACAGGACCGACTAATACTACATGTGCAAAATATATTTGTGTACACGCTATATGAGAACTTTTTTTTCATAATTTCAGATTTTCTGTGCATTATATGTAAGTGTGCACTATATGAGTGAAAATACAGTATACAGTGTCACTCATTCCCTGCACTGAGCCTTAGTCAAATTGTATTGCATTTTGGTACTCCTTGTATGGGTGTTTTTTTAAGGTGCTTTTTTCATAAGTTTCTTGGTTGTTTGAGGTGTATTGTTCCTGTTTCTCATTAGCATCTGTCTTTATGGCTTTTCTTGGGAATGTAAATTAATTGCCAGAAACAGTTAATCTCATCAAACAGTAAGCTTTGTCCTTACATGGTGATGTCTCCCTTTTGTTTTTAAGAGATAACAGGATCCTTTGTGTTTATGCTTGGTTTCAGTCTATTGTCTAATGCTAATTCTTTATCTGGAAGGTTAATCATATCTTTATCACACACAAAGCAAGAAAAAGCTTCCCTTAGTTGATATTTCCTGTGATATTCTGCATCCTTTAAGTTCCCTCCTTTTGTCATTCCACAATAATGAGTTACATGCCATTTTGCTGTATGCATCTTATCAGGTTACATGTGTACCTTGAGTATTACAATAATCATCGGCAAGATGCTTCCATAATGCAATGTCGATCCCCAGAAGTCTCCTAACATGTTAAAAGGCCACCAGTCAGAACCTCCCTTGCTTCCAAAACCATGTAGTTTCACCCCTACATCCTTGATTTCCTTTAATTCCTCAGTGATGTGTTTGAAGAGATCTGTAATATTAGAGGATTCATCAGGGATGTAGGTGAAGCACTTTTTCCCGATGAGGGCATACGTCCCACCTTTCTCAGATGAGATCAGGTCTGGAGCCATCCAGTTCTGTCAAACTGTCAAAGCGTCGTAGAGCAATCAATTTCCGTAGTTATAGCCGCTGCTTGACTCAGTGTATTAGGGAAAGGGCAGTGCTGTTTGCAACTGCTCAAGGGAAGCCACTAAATTGATGATCTCTCACAAATTTCTAGCTCTCCCACAGTGGGGAAGGCAATCATCCAAAATCTATCACTCTCTGAAATAGCCCATCACTGTCTATCCAAATGGGGATGGTCTCGTATTGGGAGTAAGATCCTCAAATGGGGATCTATGTAAGCCAAATAGCAACAGCTAGTGCATTGCTTATGGCTAAGTTGGTCATCACTCTGGTTGACAGTTTCCCTGAGGAGACTGAGTTTGTCCAAAAATGTCAGCACAGGCTAATGCAAATAACTCCACTTTTTGGACAGAGGTGGGTACTTGGAGATACCTTAGAGGTACCTTTAGTGATGGTGTACCCCCACCTCTTCTAGCCAAACTCATCCACATAGGTGGATCCGTCTACAAACCAAGTTTTGGCTCCTGGCAGAAGGGTGTCCTGTAGATATGTCCTTCCTTCTATAAGCAGTTTGTTCCTGTTCAGACGATCACGGTCTGGACTGTCTTATTCTCTTGGGGGATGGTTCAGAAAAGGTGACAGGTTGTGGTACAATGGTGGAAAGTCAGGTAAGGGTTGGATAGACGTGAAATCTCATAACAGTTCAACCTGGCCTGGGTGGTCACGTGTTGGTTTGGATGTCAGCAGGGTAGCGATAGAGTGCTGAGTGTAAACCTGAACTAACTGGTGAAAAGTGGTATTGGCCACAGCCAATTCAATAGCATCTGTACATGGAGGGAGTCCCTGGGCTACCGGCTCCAGTTTCACTAAAAAGTGCAGGAGGGAGGGCATCATTGGCTCTCTTCCAGGGAACATGGGACCTGTATCAGTGGGACAGTTGCACTTGAACTGGAGAGGGACTAATATACTTGCAGGAAGGTTTGCTAGTTGTGCTCTGGGAGGTTTCAACTAATGATCATGGGAATGGGAGTTAGTGTGCCAGACCAGATAGAGGGGCAGTTGTGAGAAAAGGTTGTTAAGCCTGCAGACAAGAACAGAAATGGAAAGGTTTATCCTGGTGGGAATAATGTTCTGAGTTGTATTTATTTCAATGCCTGGAAAGATGGGTAAGTTTAGAGCATGGATCAACATGTAGAATTATCACATTGTGACCATTAATGAAACTTGGATGCAGGAGGGCCAGGACTGGCAGTTCCAAGTACTGTTGTTTTAGATGTGATTGGAGTGGGGTGGGCGGGGGGGGGGGGGGGCGGAGGGGTGGCCTTGCTTGTCAGGAAAAATGTTACTGAATTACTCAGACAAGATGGCTTGAGGAATGAGAGAGATGGCCACATTAATGGGATTATATTATAGACCACCCAACAGTCAGCAGAAATTGGAGGAGCAAAATAGCAAAAACAAAAATATAGTTGTGAAATGAGGTGAATTTAACTTTCTGCATATTGACTGGGACTTCCATATTGTAAAAGGGCTGGATGGGTTAGAATTTGCCAAATGTGATCAGGAAAGTTTTTTTAATCAATGCATTGAGGTCCCAACTAGACAAAGTGTAATACTGGATCTCCTGTTAGGGAATGAGACAAGGCTGGTAAAACAAAACTGTGTTTAAGGGAACGCTTCGAATCCAGTGATCACAATTCAATGAGGATTTAAGATAATTTTGGAGAAATCTAGTCCTCAAGTTGAGATGATAAATTGGAGAAAAGCCAATTCTGATTGTATCAAAAAGGATCTGGCAAGTATGGATTGGGACAGGTTGTTTTGTACCAAAGGTGTGCTTGGTAAGTGGAAGGTCTTCAATGTGAAAATTTGAGAATGCAGATTTTGTATGTTCCTGTCAGAATTAAAAGCAAGGCCAACAGGTACAAGAGATATTTTTCAAGAGATATTAAGGCCCAGGTTGAACTGAAGAAGGAGGTATATTGTGGGTATAGGAACCAAGGAACAAATAAGGTACTTGAGGTATAAAAAATGTGAGGAAGCTCTTGAGAAGGAAATCAGGCGGCAAGGTTGCTTTGGCAGACAATGCGAGGGAACATCACAAAGGCTCCTACAGATGTATTAAAGGTCTGTTTCTGTGCTGTAGTGCCTTAAATTTTAATTTTTTAAATTTAAATTTAGACATACAGCACGGTAACAGGCCATTTCAGCCCACGAGTCCATGCTGCCCAATTTCCACCCCATTAACCTACACTCCCCGTTTGAACGGTGGGTGAAAACTGGAGCCTCCAGAGAAAACCCATGCAGACGTGGGGCGAATGTACAAACTCCTTACAGACAGTGCAGGATTCGAACCCTGGTCTGGTCCCGATCGCTGGCGCTGTAAAGGCATTGTGTTAACTGCTACACCAACCGTGCTACCCTCTGGGTACATTTGTGGCTAATACAGAAAGATAATTCCACAGGTAGTGATTTGTGGATTTAATCTACAGAAATGTGTTTTATAACCTTCAGAAAGTTAGAAAACATCAGGAATTTATCAATTTAATTAATCCATTTTGAAATCTAAGTTTGACACTGGTTATTCCTCAGGTTCTTGCAGCTTCATAAGTTTTTGAAAAATCTCAGTGATACTTTAATAATTGTAGAAAAAGGACCTATTTTTGAAGTAAAGTTATTACTTTGTGATTATATTCACCTTGTATATTTTAGACACTAAGCATAAATGTAATTTACTCTCAACAGAAGCATAAGCGATAATCTGAAAAATGTATTATGCTAATTTAGTCATAAATACTGAATTAACCTAACCATCAAATCAGAACTCTTGTGTTGTTTCATCTGCTAATTTGAACATTGCAGAACAAATCAAAACTCCACTATCGCCAAATATATTGGGAAAATTATCCTTCCAAATAAAGTGGTTTTTAAAAAATCTTGATTAAATTCAACCGTTTTCTACATTTAATGATTCCACCTCCTGTTTAACTTTAAATTAATTATTGAAACTGTTCATTAGCTTGTCAGAGTCTTCTTTCTTTTCTTCTTTGGCTTGGCTTCGCGGACGAAGATTTATGGAGGGGGTAAAAAGTCCACGTCAGCTGCAGGCTCGTTTGTGGCTGACCAGTCCGATGCGGGACAGGCAGACACGATTGCAGCGGTTGCAAGGGAAAATTGGTTGGTTGGGGTTGGGTGTTGGGTTTTTCCTCCTTTGCCTTTTGTCAGTGAGGTAGGCTCTGCGGTCTTCTTCAAAGGAGGCTGCTGCCCGCCAAACTGTGAGGCGCCAAGATGCACGGTTTGAGGCGTTATCAGCCCACTGGCGGTGGTCAATGTGGCAGGCACCAAGAGATTTCTTTAGGCAGTCCTTGTACCTTTTCTTTGGTGCACCTCTGTCACGGTGGCCAGTGGAGAGCTCGCCATATAATACGATCTTGGGAAGGCGATGGTCCTCCATTCTGGAGACGTGACCCATCCAGCGCAGCTGGATCTTCAGCAGCGTGGACTCGATGCTGTCGACCTCTGCCATCTCGAGTACCTCGACGTTAGGGGTGTGAGCGCTCCAATGGATGTTGAGGATGGAGCGGAGACAACGCTGGTGGAAGCGTTCTAGGAGCCGTAGGTGGTGCCGGTAGAGGACCCATGATTCGGAGCCGAACAGGAGTGTGGGTATGACAACGGCTCTGTATACGCTTATCTTTGTGAGGTTTTTCAGTTGGTTGTTTTTCCAGACTCTTTTGTGTAGTCTTCCAAAGGCGCTATTTGCCTTGGCGAGTCTGTTGTCTATCTCATTGTCGATCCTTGCATCTGATGAAATGGTGCAGCCGAGATAGGTAAACTGGTTGACCGTTTTGAGTTTTGTGTGCCCGATGGAGATGTGGGGGGGCTGGTAGTCATGGTGGGGAGCTGGCTGATGGAGGACCTCAGTTTTCTTCAGGCTGACTTCCAGGCCAAACATTTTGGCAGTTTCCGCAAAGCAGGACGTCAAGCGCTGAAGAGCTGGCTCTGAATGGGCAACTAAAGCGGCATCATCTGCAAAGAGTAGTTCACGGACAAGTTTCTCTTGTGTCTTGGTGTGAGCTTGCAGGCGCCTCAGATTGAAGAGACTGCCATCCGTGCGGTACCGGATGTAAACAGCGTCTTCATTGTTGGGGTCTTTCATGGCTTGGTTCAGCATCATGCTGAAGAAGATTGAAAAGAGGGTTGGTGCGAGAACACAGCCTTGCTTCACGCCATTGTTAATGGAGAAGGGTTCAGAGAGCTCATTGCTGTATCTGACCCGACCTTGTTGGTTTTCGTGCAGTTGGATAATCATGTTGAGGAACTTTGGGGGACATCCGATGCGCTCTAGTATTTGCCAAAGCCCTTTCCTGCTCACGGTGTCGAAGGCTTTGGTGAGGTCAACAAAGGTGATGTAGAGTCCTTTGTTTTGTTCTCTGCACTTTTCTTGGAGCTGTCTGAGGGCAAAGACCATGTCAGTGGTTCCTCTGTTTGCGCGAAAGCCGCACTGTGATTCTGGGAGAATATTCTCAGCGACACTAGGTATTATTCTATTTAGTAGAATCCTAGCGAAGATTTTGCCTTTTTCAGCAGAGGGACAGCCTTAAGACCACCTGGATGCATCCCCGATCCAAACACTGGCACCTCCTGGACTACATCCTGGTGCGAGAAAGTGACAAACAAGATGTGCTCCACACCAGGGTCATGCCTAGCGCGGAATGCCACACTGACCACCGGCTGGTTCGCTGCAAGCTCAACCTTCACTTCAAGCCAAAGCCCAGGAACAATAAAGCCCCCAGAAAGAGGTTCAATGTTGGAAAACTGCAGTCAGACGAAGCGAGAGGAAACTTCCAGGCAAACCTCAAAGCAAAGCTCGACGTTGCAACCCGCCTCACGGACCCGTCCCCTGAAACCCTCTGGGATCAGTTGAAGACTACCATACTGCAATCCACTGAAGAGGTACTGGGCTTCTCCTCCAGGAAAAACAAGGACTGGTTTGACGAAAACAGCCAGGAAATCCAGGAGCTGCTGGCAAAGAAGCGAGCTGCCCACCAGGCTCACCTTACAAAGCCGTCCTGTCCAGAGAAGAAACAAGCCTTCCGTCGCGCATGCAGCCATCTTCAGCGCAAACTCCGGGAGATCCAAAATGAGTGGTGGACTAGCCTCGCCAAACGAACACAGCTCAGCGCGGACATTGGCGACTTCAGGGGTTTCTACGAGGCTCTAAAGGCTGTGTACGGCCCCTCACCCCAAGTCCAAAGCCCGCTGCGCAGCTCAGCTTGTCAGAGTACTTTGATTGTTAACACCTATAGTGTGTTAATGGCTGTTCATGATGGATGCTGAGAGCTCTGGTAGGTAGGATGTGACAAATATCGTGGATTTCTTATGGGCCTGGCCACTCTCTCCATAATGTATGTGTTATAAACTTGGATGAAAGCATTGGAAGTTTAGTTTCGGGTTTGCAGATAGCACCTTAGCTTGTAGACATTGTAAATCATGCAGTTGGGAGTGATGCAAACAATGTTAATGGCCTAAATACAGTATTGCTTTCCAACACAATTAATTCCAGGCCATAAATATGCACAGGCACACTGTGAACGGGTTGTTGAGTGTGCAGTTTCTTGTCATACACAATAGTGTAGAACTTTTTTCAATATTTTGAAGCTTTTTCTTCTCAAAAGTAAAATTTGTTTTAAAAAAAATTGCTTGAACTAATTTGTGACAATAACCCAACTGGTGAAATGTTTCAAAACTACAAGCATTTGGATGGCGAACTCTTGCGGAGATTTTCTGTTTTGGCTTTGTATACTTTTACTGTTTTGGCATGTTGAAACTGGTAAGAATGATTCATGTATCAAGGCCATTTCTACTGTCCATTTAACAATTAGTTTCCTGTTGGCACAAGTTTTTCTGCTGAGGGGAAAAAATATATAGGAAAGGGAAAATCTGTTTAACACTAAAATTACTTTGATGTAATTTAGAATGAGTTTTTCATTCAATAGCTTAAGCCACTGATGTGTGTTGTATAGTGCACATGTTATCCCTTTCAACCTTGCAGTGAAATGCTCAAGTCCAAGGCAACGTTGTCTGCAACTATACACATATTTGGGTCATATAAACATTTATTGTCCAAAACCTGGATCTTTCATGAGTGATATTGAGGGGAACTTCCATGCAACGAACAATAGTACCTTGGAACCCTTCTACAAATAACCCAAGTTAATTTAAAGTCTGGGATTTTTGACATCAGTGCACATTGGACAGAAGTGGGGTGGTGAGATGATGTGAATAATTATCTTATTAAATAAGCGAAAGCAAACTCAAGAAACTTGCCCAATGGTGTTTTATTTTCTTATTGTGTAAGAAAGTAGTCAGTACAGTATATAAAAAGCATCCAAAAAGATGCATAAAAGCAGTGTTGAGTAGAAACATAGAAGATAGGAGCAGGAGTAGGTCATTCGACCCTTTCAGCCTGCTCCGCCATTCACCGAGATCATGGCTGATCTTAAAGTTCAGTACCCCGTCCCCGCCTTCTCTCCGTAACCTTTATTACCCTTATACTGAAGAAATATATCTAATTCCCTCTTAAATATCTTTAATGAACCTGCCTCTACTGCCCTCTGTGGCAATGAATTCCACAGATTCACCACCCTCTGGGTAAAGAAATTCCTCCTCATCTCGGTCCTAAATGGTTTGCCTATTATCCTCAAACCATGGCCCCGGGTTCTGGATTTTCCCATCATTGGAAACATCCCATCTGCATCCATTCTGTCCAGTCCTGCCAGAATTTTATAGATCTCTATGAGATCCCCTCTCAATCTTCTAAACTCCAGCGAGTACAATCCCAATTTGCGCAATCTTTCCTCTTAAGTCATTCCTGCCATTCCAGGTATCAGCCTGGTGAATCGCCTCTGCACTCCCTCCATTGCAAGAACATCCTTCCTTAGATAAGGTGACCAAAACTGCACACAATACTCCAGGTGAGGTCTCACCAAGGCCCTGTACAGCTGCAGTAAGGTATCCTTGTTCCTATACTCAAACCCTCTTGATATGAAGGCCAACATACCATTTGCCTTTTTAACCGCCTGCTGTACCTGAATGCTCGCCTTCAGAGACTGATGTACAAGTACCCCTAGGTCTCTCTGCACTTCCCCATCTCTTAATCTATTGCCATTCAAATAGTAATCTGCCCTCTGGTTTGTATTACCAAAGTGGATAACCTCACATTTATCCACATTGTAGTGCATTTGCCATGTATCTGCCCAGTCCCTCAATTTATCCAAATCACACTGGAGCTTCCTGACCCCCCCCCCTCTTCCGTGCACACAACCCCTCCTAGCTTAGTGTCATCTGCAAATTTGGAGATATTACATCCAATCCCCTCATCCAGATCATTAATGTAAATTGTGAACAGCTGGGGTCCCAGTACAGATCCCTGTGGTACCCCACTGGTCACCGCCTGCCACTCAGAAAACGAGCCATTTATCCCAACTCTCTGTCTTCTACCTGCCAGCCAGTTCTCAATCCACATCAATACTTTGCCCCCAATTCCATGAGCCTTGATTTTGGAAGCCAGTCGTTTATGCGGGACCTTATCGAAGGCCTTTTGGAAGTCCAGGTACACCACATCCACTGGCTCTCCCCCATCTATTTGGGGGGGGGGGGGTGGGGATGTAGCTCGAGAGCACAGCAACTTTGTGAAAATAAAAACTAGAAATTGCCTATAATAGGACAAGCTTTGCACAGTTATGTGCAAGCAAAAATCTTTCCTCTGCAAGCTCTGTCATTCTGGAGCTCATTTGGAATTATTTGGGTAGACTGGATAATTTGAGAAATAATAAGGAAAATAATTGGACTGGGCCAGGAAGCTGGCCCAGGTAGTGGATCAGTCAGACACTCAGTTAATCCACTGTAAGAGAAGAACTGGATGCCTCAGATCCTCTGGCAGCAAAGTGGGTGAATTTGATCCCCAACTTCTCTGAAACAAGTTGTAACAGTCTGGTTAGGCCTATTGCAGAACAAGTTCTTATTGCCACTTTTTGGGCTTTGAAAGAACCTAAAAATTATGAAGTATCCTTGTCAAGATGCCACTGGGCAGGCCCAGCAGTCTCCAAACACTCATCAGGCACATAGAGACCTTGGCATTAGTTAGCATTGAGGCTTGTCGGCATGTCTGGCTTACAAAAGCAATTTCTGTTCACCTATTTCTCATGTTAATGGTGCCAGCTCCCTCTTTCCACTAGGGCAAGTAGCCATTTAGTGATATTCTTTATGACAGTAAAAAGCAGTTGTTAAGGAAAAAAAAAGACTTAATAGCCCAATTTGGAGACTTTCTGGAAGGCTTTATGCAAACAAGAGAAATGGAGCCAATTAAATTCGGTTCCTGTCATTAAGGCCAGAGTTCAGCATTGTTTGAATTCACTGAAGATTTCCATGGAATTTTAGATTGAATTTACTTACTGTTTAACACTTTCACATTTGTTCCAGTTTACATTTTCCTTTCTTAGTCCCTACAGAGCTTCTCCTGCTGTGAAAAAAGACCAATTGCTTTTTTAGTTCACAACTTGGGGGGCATGTAGCCTAATTCTGAAGGTAAAATATTGTTAGATATGTCTGAGGGATTTTTAGATTTTGTATTATAAGGTTAGAAATAGGCCTAATCTACATAAGGAAATTCAGTACAGTAAGAGGCCCTTTTGGCCCACGACCCAATGCCACCCAAATACACCCAATTAACCAACATCACTGGTGCATTTTTAAATAATGGGAGGAAACCAAAGCACCCAGAGAAAACCCACGGAGACATGGGGAGAATGTACAAACTCATGATTCGAACCCTGGTCACTGGCACTGTTACAATGTTGTGCTGTTATGCGAACTGCACCACCCTTGTTTGTCCACAGGTGGAACAGAAATTATTGCATTTAATTATCGTTAATGTTTTGTATTGGAAGAAAGGTTATCACATAAGAGGAGGCCATCAACTTGTGGTTCATTACTACTATTTAATAGAATAATTGTCCCACTCAGTAACTTTCATTTAACATTGCAACGTGCTCCACTGACTTTTCAAAGAGGGTCATCCAATAAAATTTAATATTAAACCACATTGTGAGAAATTATAAAAATTGATCAAAAACATGGTCACAAAGAGGTTACATTTCAGGAGTATCCCAAGGACAAATGGAGCTCATCAGGCATAGCTTGTTGAAAAGAATTCCAGTTGAAGGCAAGGCAGTATGTTGCAGCCATTGAAGTTGTGGGCATGGAGAGGAGAAGGATAGAAATGGCATGTAAAGCCCAATGAACGATGAGGACATTGAGGGATTTTAATTGTGAAACACTGGACTGGAATTGTTTACGGGTGAATGAGCATGAATTGAGATTGGTACACTGTGATATTGGCAGTTGAGTTTTGGACTGGCTCCAAGTATGCATAACATGAAAAATGCGAGGCTGTTGGGGAGGTTAATGTCTAAATGGTCTGAATGTCATCTGATAATAAGGTTTAGATGATAACTTCGTGAAAACATTTGCTGGGGCATGTGATGATCTTAAATTCTCTTCTGCTGCGAGTATTTATCCTGTTTTTCCCTGAAACACTGATTCTACCTCTACCTCTCTCCAGTGCAAAATGTTCCAAAGCTTTGTGATCTCACACAATGAAGCTTTACTATTCACTTTCAGAACTGATGCTCCAAGCAGGAGAAGTAGTCTGTCCAAGCTGCAGCTGTAAAAGTCTTCATAAATGAAGTACATTGTTTGTTAAACTTCCAATCTTGCTCCAATGGAAGAGGTCCTGTGAAAATGTCCAGTCTCTAAAGTACCTGCTGAACATCACATTGGTGGGGCTGCCAGAGCTGCTCTAACAGCAGCAGCACTGCCTCTGTGTGAGAGAGAGGGAGAGAGTTTTGAATATACATAGTTGTAATTAGATCAACTCATGTTTTTGTAAAAACACAGAAATGCTGGAGTAACTCAGCAGGTCTTGCAGCGTCCATAGGAGGCAAAGATGTATAACTTTCGTTGCGAGCCTAAGCCCTTCTTCAAGGTATAAATAAAAACTAGACAGGCGCCTGAAATTAAAAAGCCCAGAGAACCCTAAAATCTAGCAGCAGTAGATATTCACCAAGACAAATGGTTACTTAAACAAAAGTTGCTTTTAATTATCACACTTTAACTTGTCACTATTAACTTAACTAACCTAACTTAACCTCCTAATTCTAAGCACACATGTATGTAATGTGTGTTTAAGTTTAGAAAAGTTCTTTGATTCACAGTCCAATCTAATTTCTCATTCCTCCAAGTTTACTGGTTGCAGGCAATTCTTATACTGTGCACAGAATTTAACATTTATGAATTTCACCAGGCTTTGGTTCTTGAAAGGTAAATGGTTACCGCTCAGAAAGATTCTTGTCAGTTTTCAGAGAGAGATTTGTTTTTCCTGGACATAAACTGATCCCTTTTAATCAGCCACTTCAGTGTATTGTGGAAGAAACTTGCCCCATCAGGGTTTTTCAGGTCACCACAGAGTTCCTTTTTGTTTCCCTTATTTCAAGTGAAACATTAGGCAGCCAGTCCTCTCTTCTTCCATGAACCACAAGGGCTTTGACCAGGCTGAACTAAGCACTCACAACCCATCTTCCAAATGGGGCTTTTCCATAAGCTTACCAGCTTGTGCTGTTCCAGTCCCAGCTGTAGCTGCTGACTGTAAAACCGCAGAACTGAATTCTCTCTTTCTCTCTTTGTTTGATTCCCTCTCTGCTTGCAAAAAAAAAACCACATGACCCTCTTAGAACCGGAAACAGACAGAGCCTGTGGCTCCGAACTACTCCTCCTCCGATCTGTTGCTTTTCAAAATAACAATCCATTAGTGAAGTCTTTTGGGCACTCCCCAAAGTTTTTGCAAAGGCCTTCAGGAGCTGCCCTGTCTGGCTTGAGCAGAGTTACTGTATTTTAAATGAGATCTGTTTTGAAGTGTTTGTATGTGACCTACACTGAAAAAAAACCTGCCACACTTTATCTCCCAAAAACATATCTGTCACACTGGGAAGAGAAAAATGAAAAGGCAAGGAGTGTAGACAACAGCTAAAAGGTGATAATTTGACATGGATAGGACAGAGGAAAGGTGAGAATTGATTGGGGGGGTGGGGGAGGTGATAGTTCTGTGAATGCACATCAGGATGAAAGGTGGCACAGGGAAAAAGAAAGAGCTGGAGGTCCTGCCTGCAATGTCATCCACAAAATTTACAGGTGAAGTTGGAGCTGTGTACAGCATGCAGTTGTGGATGGATGTCCAGGGATAAAGCAATAGAAGTCTATTTCTGGAAAGTAGTTTCATATTTGAGCATTTATGGACAACTAATGCAAAGTAAATCTAGAAAAATGCTAATTTAAAATCCGAATTGAAGAATTTAATTTGAATCAAGTCTGAGTACACAACATTGTGGGGCCTCAATATTGAGGATGAATGTGGAGGAAGTGCTACCATCATTCCTCACTGATTGCAGCCTGTGAGATAGAAAGTCATCGATCCAATTCCAGACAAGGGGGGGAGGGGTGCTGACGTTTTGAAAAGTATTGCACATATTTCTAATGGTTATTATCTTTTTTTAATGTTTCCCATAGCTAGAATTTTGTTGTTTGAATTACTCTATCCCTCCCTCTTGGAAAGGGAACTTTATTAGCTTCTCCATTCCAAATCTAATTTGCTTATTTAAGAAGGAATTGGATAGATTAGCTAAATTCTCTGTAAACTCTTCTTCCATAATGTGCACACTGACCAGCTCCCGAGACCTTCAGAACTGCTTCTTTTTACTTAATATGTCTTGAATGCTACTATATCTGACATAATTTTAAATAAAGGGTTAACACTTCCGTCATTCCTTTTACAATTACGACCTCTGCCCTTCCTTCAGCAGCCATCACTCCTTCTGGCTCATTATGATGTGTTGTATTCATTGATCGTGCATTTTCCAAAACAACTTTGGTGTCTATAATCTGGAAAATATCTTGTATTGAGGAGGATCAAATGTAACTCATCTCAATGAGAGTGACGATCAGATGCTGTTCCTGTTATTTTTTTTCTAATTTTCTCTGCAATCTGTGAAACGAGAGTTGGATAGAAATCCAACAGGGGGCTTTTAGTAAGTGATAATTTGATGATATTTCCTCAGACACACACACTGTCATCCCCTTAGTAGTTGGGTAGTCTCAAGATTTTGGTGCTCAGAATACTGCTATTTTAAAGATTTTTTAATAAAGTTGCTTATACAACAATTTGGATAATGCATTAATTGCTCTAGGGGATTGTGCTTTTGAATGGTGGGAGGCAGATGGATGGGTGTGAAAAGCTGTTTGTGTGCTGCTTTTAACCTTATTCTTACTGCATTTTCTTTCAACTTCCTTTGCCCTCTTCATGCTGCCCTCTTCAGCCAGGCTATGTAAGGGATTTGGTAAGTGGTCAGTTCAGTTTCTGTGATGGGAAGAATGTGTTTTTGTGTATTTGTACGTGTGGGCTGCCTTGTGTGTCAGAAGTGTTCAATGTTAATGCTGAAGTGAAAACCTCCACTCGATCCAAGCTTGGAGACAAAGAGCGATCAGTAAATTAGAATAATGACGTTTTTATAAAATCAGACACTGGAGAATTCAGTCTAAAATGCATTCCCCTTTTTTTTAACTTTGAAGGCCTAAAGTTTGAATCCTGAGTTTAAAATGTCATCAGCAGAAATGGAAGACTATAGGAATACTGTATACAACTGCCTGCTTGGTTTCTTATTTGATCACGTGACAGTGGAAGTTTTTTCTCGAGCTAAATGTTTTTTTAACAAAAGAAAACTAACTTTCCAGTCCTGAATATGTCTACGCTTTTAACCTTTACTCAGGTTTTTGCCATTGTTTTATTTTGGTTTTTGTTGCGGTCAGTGCTCTTTTGAGAACACTTCCTTAGCATAGCTATGATTTTTTTTTATTTCATTCCTTTTCAGATCTCTGCCAGAATTCTTGAGGCCCATCAGAATGTAGCTCAAATGAGTCTCATTGAAGCAAAGATGAGGTTTATCCAGGCCTGGCAATCACTACCTGAGTTTGGCATCACTCATTTCATTGCAAGGTAAAAATGAAGTATGCATTTTATAAACATTTGCATTGAAAGAAATTTGGTAGGCTTTTTACACCTTTTTTTAAACGCTTTAACGGTTCTTGAAGGTGAGATCAGATCCAATGTTTAATTTTTCTCAGCAGCTGCACAAAGTTATCATGTGATTGATATTTTTAAAAAGATGAAACCAGTGTCTTCTGCTTGCATTAAAATGAACAATTCACCAGTGTATCTAAAATGATCATGTGCCATAAAGGTGCATTCAAGGTAATTTTCTTTTGTTGGTTCACACAAATATTCTTCAAGTGAGCTTTTGTTTAACATTAATTATCTTTTGTTCAACATGAAAAGAAAATGAATAAAATATTCACAGGTGACATGTTGCTTCACTTGGAACGATTGCTTGGGGCCCTGAACGGTTGTGATGGAAAAGGTGTGGTGGGCCTAAGTGTGGCACTTCCTGGGAGAGGATGATTGGACGAGGGAATCGTAAAGGGAGCAGTCCCTACGGAAGCAGAGAGGGGAAGATGTGTCTGGTGGTAGGATCGTGTAGGTGATGGAAATTGTAGAGGATAATCTGTTGGATGTGGAGGCCGGTTGGGTGGTAGGTGAGGACAAGGGGAATCCTATTGTGTCTAGGGGCAGAGGAGGACAGGGCAGATGAATGGGAAATGGAGGATATGCGGGTAAGGGCAGAGTTGATGGTGGAAAAGGAGGACATCAGGCGATCTGGACTAGAAGATCTCATCTTGGGAGAAGATGAGCCAGAGGAATTAAGAAAAAGGAATAAAATCCTTTCATGGGGATTGGGTGTGAAGAAGTGTAGTCGAGATAGTTGTGGGAGTTGGTAGATTTGTTTTAATTTTTTTAAAATCTGTAGAAAGCTTGTCTCCGGAGATGGAGACAGAGAGATCAAGAAGGGGAGCGCGTCACTGGAGAAGGACCAAGTGAATTTGAAGTGGATGAGTTAGCAGCTAAGTGAATAAAGTTGACAATCTCATCATTGGTGAATGAGGCAGCACCACTGTGGTCGTCAGTGTAGTGAAAGAAGAGTTGAGGAGCCTTGCACCACAAAAAGGCATGGCCAGGACCCATGCAGGTGTACTCATGGCTACTCCTTTGATTTGGAGAAAGTTGTGTTTTAAATGAGTGAATGATCTGCAGGTTTCATTTCCTTTTTTTTCATTCCTTATTGACACCACACCAACAGTAGCAGAAAAATTCCCTTCTCCTGCTTTCAGCAGCTACTCCTAAGCCAAATTTCTCCATTTCTACCAGAAATCCTTTGACGAGCATCTCCTAGCTTGAATGCATCCTCTATCAATTGGCTGAAAGTTGTTCCAAATAATCCATGTCATTTTCTACAGTGCTGCATATTGCAAAGTGGTGATAAGGTGGCATTACATTTAGTTAAAACCAAACAACTACACACACTGGAAATCTAAAAAAAGGAAAAAATACTGGAAATATTTGGTAAGGCATACACAAAGTTTGGAATGGGAAACAGTCAGCATTTGTTATTTAATATTATTTAGTTTCTCTGGACTAGACACTAGGACATGTATACTTTGCAATCATTAAGTAGCAGCTCTCAAGTTAAGTACCTTTTTCCTATTGAGGAATAGGAAGAATGGAAATCCATCCTTGATCTGTCACGTGTCTCCCAGTAACTATTTTGAGCGGCACTTCTAGTGCCTGGAAGTATGTTTTTTGACCCATGCACTGATATGTGCAGAATTCTGCCTCCTCATCTTTGGCCATCAATAGCTTAACATTGATCTTTGCTTTAACTATGAATAAATCTGAGTTGTTTGAGACAGATGACATTAATGGCATCACTCCCTTTTTGAAGTAGAAAATATTTGAGCAGGCAACATTGGTGTTTTAAATGGTTTCAGTAGGAAGGTCAGCAATGGGACTACAAGGAAAAACAAAACCTTTGTAAGAAATGCATCCTCTGAAAATTCCCTGGAAAAGCACAATTTAGTTTGAATTCTATAATTGCTGACATTCATTGTTTTACCATGTTTGCAGCATTATATCCTAGAAATTGCTTCATTGCTGGACATGATACAATAAGACTCCATTCACAGCTGACTGCAAAATATGTCTGAAACAACTGTAAATGTCCAAAAAAATCTGTCTTTATAATTTAGAAATGAACAAAATACAATAACAAAATCAGGCCATTTTGTTCTGCCCTTGAGCAAATTTTTGAAAAAGAAATGTCCATTTTTTTTGGAGATTTGCACTAGTGCACTCTTCCTGTTGGAAGGATATCTGTGTTTAAATTTTAACTTTTCAAAATGAATCCCAATATATTTTTTCAATTCCTGCTTTTATACTAACAGATTGTAAATTTGCTGCTTTCTTGAACATAAAAGATGGTTAATGATTGTTTGAAGCTCTAGTTCTGCAGTGTACTATAATTCATTGCTCTGCAGTTCAATTTTTGCTGGTCCCAGATTTTTCTCTGCATTATTTAATGCAGTCTAATGTATAATTGATTTCTGAAAATAATCCTAATATCTGTTAAGTGGGTGCTTTTAGGTGATTGCCAAATGTTTTTTTTTCTATTTGATTGTTAAAATACTTTAATAATATTTGTTGCAATCAAGCTGCACTTTGCTTTAAAATGTTATGTTATGTGTTACAATTTAGATTTCAAGGATGTAAGAAAGATGATCTGATTGGCATAGCCTATAATAGATTGATCAGGATGGATTCAAGCACAGGAGATGCAATCAAGACATGGAGGTTCAGCAACATGAAGCAATGGAATGTAAATTGGGAGATCAAAATGGTATGCTCAATTAGAAATGTTCTGAATTGTTATCTTAAATCTGACCGTTAAGTTTATATTTGAATCTTGGAACTGAATTGTTAAATTTTGATAGTGGGTTGTAATTAGACATTTTTTGTCCTCACTTAAGAGGAACAATGCAGATAGTTTAGTTATTGAGGAAATAAAAAAGGATTTAACAAACAAACTAGAAGAAAAATCAAAGGAAGAAATAGTGCAGGCACTGATCATTTTTAGATCTTTTCTCTGTACAAATATAGTGTAGCAAAATTTTTTTTTTAAAAGAGATCAAATAATTGTTTACTTTGATATTGACTACGTTATTATAAGGAATTGAATGACCATAATATGCCACATTTAGAAATATCAAGGTTGATCTGAATGCGTTTAAGAGAAAGCCAAGTTTGGATAAGTGAGGTAGCAATGTTTGAATGGCATATGTTGATTTTACCAAAGCTCCTGACAAGATCCAGTGCAAAACTTGGTCAGTAAAAGGGTCCGTGTGATTCAAAACAAATTAAAAATGGCTAATGGGTTTTTTAAGTTTGGAGGGCTCTTTCTTTGAGCTGTGATAGGTCTTGACTCCAGATTCCATTTGTGTATGACTGATTTGGACTTGATCTTGTCCTGTGCATGTAACAAGAAGTTGTGGTTGTGTTTATTCATGAGGGTAGGTAGGGTCTGGTCAAGTGGGCAAAAAAATGGCAAATGAAGAATAAATCGAGGCATGTTCATAAACAATAAATAGTCAGATACTGAATTGTGGTGGACCTATCTATCCTGTGGATCAGAAGATTAGGAAAGTGCATGGAATGCTCTCTTTAGCTGCAACATTGGGTGCAAGAGATGGAAGTCTCAGCTAGAACTATGCAAAACACAGAAGCTGGGCAACTGTGTGCAGTTCCTATTTGTGCACAGGATGAATGTGGTTACTGGAGAATATGCAACTGGAAGCGTTGGAACGACAAGGGAAGTTTGGATAGGTTGGGGTTATAAATGGACCACAGAAGGATGATGAGATTTAACTTGGGTTGTCTTAATTTTTTTCTTGGAAGTTACTAACCAAGCAGAAAGAAGTAGAATGACATGAGAAATTGAAGGGATTCGAGGGCTGGGAGCTGGAATTGGGTGCAGGGAGAAATACTCATCAAAATTACTTCATTGTGCCCTTAAAATCCCATGGTAGTGCAATGGTTCAAGACCTAAAAATGTGAAATTAGATAGGCAGGCTGAATGGAATCCAAATTGAAGTTGCAGATGAACCAACTTCAACCAAGCAAAAATTTTAGTGAACTGTATATTCTGATTTTAGATGCATCGAACTTGTCTCCGCATTTGAAATTTTTTCATTTCTAAAAATTATAATTAACATAGCATCTGTTCTTTTTTTTTGGTGGTGGGGGGGGGGGATGATTTAGAAGATGGAAGGTAATTTGTGGGAAAACAAAATAATAACTGTTTCTCCCTGTGAATGAATTCTGCTTTCCCATGACTTTTAAGATGACCTTCCAAAGTACAATGTACACAATGAAGAATTTTAAACAAACAATTTTAATTAGATTTTCTTATTCCTTTCCTCCTGCATTTTACTTGTCATTTTAGAAATAAATTAGTGAAATGGATGGTATTCATGGTCAATAAAAGTTAAGAGTGCATATTTCTCCTTACGTTTGATCAGAATTAATCAACAGAAGGGATTGTAGCTACTGTATCTTTAATTTGGCAGAGCACATATTCAATATAAAATATTGGAGAGAATATAATGTTAAAAATACTTTCTCAACCTACATTTAGGTGACTGTTGAGTTTGCCGATGAAGTTCGGCTTTCTTTTATCTGTGGCGATATCGACTGCAAGGTAGTTCACGAGTTCATTGGTGGTTACATCTTCCTATCGACACGAGCTAAAGATCAGAATGAAAGCTTGGATGAAGATATGTTCTTTAAGCTTACCAGTGGATGGATGTGACAGCAAATACTTTAAAAGATATGCTTAAGCCATTGAAAAGGTCTTTTTTAGAAAGGAGTGGTGTTACTCAACTTATGCCGCTTATTCCAGTAAGCGCCTTGTACTGTAATCTTTTACCATAAATTTTTTTTGTTTTAGTTATCTGATCAGTTAACACTGTATGTGCACTAACAGGAGCACTTCTTAGTATCTAGCTACCAACAACCTACTGCAATTTTGGGCGTGGCATGTTCTCTACATCAGGCAAGTGACCTTGAATGATCCCTCATCAGCATCTTGTTCCGTAATGAAAGCCTTGGAATCAGCCATACAGTATAAGTAAGTTATCCATGAAATGTATGCTTAGGACAAGAAAGGACAGAATATTTATCAAACTTTGCATGTGTTTGTGCCTTTAAGACCTTTTTAAGAACATAAACCATAATCCCTTGCATACATCAGGACTACTAGAGCGAAATAGAACATGAGGGTAGTTTTGGAATTCAAAGAGTACAGCTCATTGTTTTAGCTTGCATACCAAAATGTCTGTTTATTAGTTTAATTTACATACTGTTCTTTTTTTTTTACACACCTTTATAGTATTATGTGAAGCCATTTTAATCACCAGCATTAGTTACCTTTTCTCACTTAAAGAATGAAATCTTTCCAATACATTATGAAGTAATGCTATATGAAGTATGGTTTTCATGTAACTAATGTAAAAACAAGTTTTATATAATTGTACAGATTTTGAACTATAGCATCACATCAGTTAATGTGCTCACAATGTATTATGTTTGGATGTGTTTTTACTGGCAAAAGCTAATAGTACAAAATTATTTCAATGAAAGAATTAATTTTTGAACCTAGCTTGCTTTTATCATGTTTAATTGTAACAGCTAACTGACAGTGTGCCACAGACATCCTAAACAATGAAGCATATTATTTGTTTTTGAAACTATGTATAAATGCATTTATTTTAAATAAAAGTTAAATCTTTTATTTAACATGTCACCTTTACTATTTAACATGAAATTTAGCTTCAGGTTGGCCTCTAGATAAGTTGCGACTCCTCAACTTGTAGCGACTTGCTGTGAAAATAAAGCAAGTGCACCTGAGCCTTGGGTTGGTTATTAAATATTGCGAAACACTCCCGATCAGTCACTAATGGCAAGTAACTGAATGGCATTCAATGTTTTATCCAAAGAAATTTGATTTCAGATGAAAATGAAAATATGTAGAATCTGAATAACAATAAGTAGAAATGGTTGGTTGATTTAGTTTTTTTAAATACTGCATACAACTGAATACTATTATATTTGCAACCTAATGTGGAGTGTAAGTAACTACTTTAAATCTAAAATGTTTTGTTGAATCGTGTAGGAGTTTAGATTTAAGCATTCATTTTGTTAACAGATCTATTTGCTGCAGTGTTGCAATGTTCAGTTAACACTGTTTTGCAGATAGGTTTTTTAAAATCAGCTTGTTTTATTCATACTTTGATGTTCTTTACTGCGGTGCATTACTGGTTTGCACTTGAGAGTTCCTGGCCATAACAGGACTTAAACATAGTCAGCAAACATAGCCAAAAAGTGTGTTGGGTGCCAAATCATTCATACTCCATGGAAACTATCCAGAGATTTTTAAGGAAGCAGATGTCTCATATTGGGAGTGAGATATGGGTTGTAAATCCATAATACTTCAAAAATCTATTGAACATAATTGTCCAAAAGCAGTTATAGTTTGCTATAGGACTTGATGGAGGTGGCAATCATTGGTAACGTAAATATGACCTGCAAGGCATTATTTCCTTCAGATCTTCCCACCATGAATTTGAAATGCATCCCAAAAAGCTTTTGACTTGAGATTATTAGGCAAACTCTTGAGTATTCATGCAAAACTTTGAACATTTTTTTCATGGCTGATAAATTGTGGTAAAAGGTACTATATGTCATCTAGTTTTTTTCGAAAAGAGTGTGGTCATCTTAAAAGCTGTCAAAATGTGCAGAAAGGGATGATCAATGGGGATCTGTGCATCTTTACTCCAATATCATTAAACCTGATGAGGTGTAAATAGCCTGCTTTGAGTAAAGTTAATTGACATGATTGGATGAACCTTAATATTTTAATTATGGGATTACAAACTGAAATTTAATCCATCAAGGTTCATTAAACAATTCAATTGGCATATTGCTTATAAAATAATTTAGATGTTTGATTCTACAGAAACTTAAAGCATTCATTTTCAATGTTCGGAATAATAAAACTAATTTGAATTTGTAGAGCAAACATTTTGTATAATTTCACACGACAGCTGCTTTTTCATAAATATTTCTACTGTGGTTTATTAAAAGTCATTGCTAAAATCTGAATGCAACTGATAGTAATGTGATGTTCTCTATACATTTTTTAAAAACAGGGGGGAAAAAGCCCTTAATCGAGAAATTGTGCATCATTATTTCAAAGTTTTTCATCTGTGCACAACGTGAAGCTGCACCTAAAGAAACACCTTGCAAACAAATAATACTGTTAGGGAGAATTAGAAAATTATTCAATAATTATTTTGTGAAAGGACAAACTGACCAATGTTACTTCACAAATACAGCTGTAAGTAGACAATTGAGGTTTTTTTTTTACTGTTGGCATCTGCATTTATACCTTATATTGATGTATTGTTACTCCTGTTTGAGAATGAAACTGATCTAATGCATTTCTAACTCTAGTCCTCAAAAAGTGTTTTTCAAACAATCAAATTTTATAGCAAATTGACTGATAAAGCAGACCCTTTTTTTTTGAGCAGATATTGCCTTTTCCGTTGAGGATTGTGTCGGCAAAGGTTCAACAGTGAACCATCCAAAAATCAGATCAGCTCTTCCAGTGATTCTTATCATCTGTTGTACTCAATGGCCCTCCTCCCTGATCGACTCAGTTGGTTAAATAGAAGATCAGTACTTTGGACTGTGGTCATATACCAAAATTCCTTGGATTCTGGGCAGGTCCCAGCAGACTGGAAGACAGCAAATGTCACGCCACTTTTTAAGAAGGGATGTAGGCAGAAGACTGGAAATTATCGGCCAATTAGCTTGACGTCTGTAGTTGGAAAAATGCTTGAAGCCGTCATTAAAGATGAAATAGTGAAACTTTTGGAACGTTAGGGTTCAATCAGGCAGACGCAGCATGGTTTTAGAAAGGGATATAATGGGTGCGGTGGCTAGAGGGGAACAGGTTGATGTTGTATATTTGGATTTCCAGAAAGTGTTTGATAAGGTGCCGCACAAGAGATTTATCAGTAAGTTACAGGAAAGTGGAGTCTGGGAAAGTATATTGGCCTGGATTGAAAATTGGTTGTCTGACAGGAGGCAGAGAGTCAGGATAAATGGGAGTTTTTCAGGTTGGCAGAGAGTGGTAAGTGGGGTGCCACAGGGATCAGTGTTAGGCCCACAACTGTACATCATTTACATTGATGACTTGGAGGAGGGGACAAAATGTGGTGTAGCCAAGTTTGCGGATGACACCAAATTGAGTGGAAGAGCAAATTGTAATGAGGATGTGGAGAGTCTGCAGAGGGATATAGTTAAGCTGGATGAGTGGGCAAAGGTCTGGCAGATGGAGTACAATGTTAGTAAGTGTGAGGTTATCCACTTTGGCAAGAAAAATAAAAGAGCTGAATATTTAAAGGGTGAAAAACTACAGCATGCTGTTGTGCAGAGGGACTTGGGAGTGCTTGAGCATGAATCGAAAAAAGTTAGGTTGCAGGTGCAGCAGGTTGTTAAGAAGGCAAATGGAATGTTGGCCTTCATCGCTAGAGGAATTGAATTCAGGAGTAGGGAGGTAATGTTGCAATTGTATAAGGTACTGGTGAGACCGCACCTGGAGTACTGAGTCCAGTTCTGGTCTCCATATTTGAGGAAGGATATACTGGCTTTGGAGACGGTCCAGAGGAGGTTTACTAGGTTGATCCCTGGGATGAAGGGGTTGACTTATGATGAAAGATTAAATCGTCTAGGATTGTATTCGCTCGAGTTCAGAAGAATGAGAGGAGATCTTATAGAAACATATAGGGTTATGAAGGGTATGGATAGGATAGATGTAGGAAGGTTTTTTGAGCTGGCCGGGGAAACTAAAGCGAGAGGACACAGTCTCAAGATTCGGGGGAGTAGATTTAGGACAGAGATGAGGAAAAATAGTTTTTCCCAGAGAGTAGTGAATGTTTGGAATTCTCTAACCAGGGAAGTGGTTGAGACTGCCTCATTAAACATATTTAAAATTCGGTTAGATAAATTTTTACATGATAGAGGAATTAGGGAATATGGAGAGAAGGCAGGTAGGTGGAGTTAGGTCATAAATTAGATCAGCCATGATCGTATTGAATGGCGGAGCAGGCTCGATGGGCCATTTTTGGCCTACTCCTGTTCCTACTTCCTATGTTCCTATGTACAGGTCTAGCACCCCAAATCGGAAGTTTCAAAAACGGAAAAGATCTAAAAAGCAAACTTTTTTTAAGCACTGACATGATGTCACGAGTAGGAAAAAAAATTCAATACCTGACTTGTTGGTGCCAATTTGATTACTAAAACAGTAAAAAAAAACACACAATCTTTGCTTCTGGCCTGGAAGATGCCAAACAGAGCTGGGTCCCTCCCGGGAAGGAGCGGGGACTGTAGTTGGAGACCAGCGGCAACAGTGGAGAGGTGTCAGTGACCAGCGGCAGAGACCAAGTTTTTTTAATATGTATTAAACATTATTTCATGTGAATTTTCATGTCATTTGTTGTTTAACCATTGATACAAGTATTCTGCTGATGCTACTGTGCTGTTTTTGGATTTTTTTTGGTTTTATTCTGAAAACTGGGGGAAAAAAACCCAAAAACTGAATAAAATCTGGTCCCAAGCATTTTGGATACTGGGTACTGTACCTGTACTCTACACAAGTTAAAGCAATTTGGACAGAAATCAACAATAGGAAATCATGGTAGTGTTTTCAGTGCATGCCCTTCATTCTCAACTAACTCTAGCCAAGAAAGAATTAAACCAGTGGTTCTCAACCTTTTTCTTTCCACTCATATTACCACTTCAAGTACCTGTAATCCCTATGCCAGAAGTGGTCTGATTGGTAAGGGATTGCTTAAGGTGGTATGAAAATGGGAAGGGAAGGTTGAGAATCACTGCGCTAGACCTAATTGTTACTGAAGTATTTTGCTTGAGAAAATTGTCATTTGCCCATTTCCTTTGGAGTGATGAAACCATGCACATAATGAGTCAATTAAGTACAATTAAAACAACACATACAACCCTGAGATTCTTTTTCTTGCGGGTGAGGCAGAATCACCACTTATTAGTAGTGTATAAAATCTGTACACAATGTACACGTGTAAGCAGATAAAGAACTGTGAACAGGTAATGAAATGTAAACCAACTGTGCAATACAGAGAGAATTTTTTTTTTAAGTGCCTTTTTTTAAGAGTTTTTAAATGACTCCCCAATTGACTTTGTCATTGAGGTGTCTGATAATGGAGGGGTAGCAGTTGTTCCTGAACCTGGTGGAGCGAAGTCTTTTTTTTTAAATATTTTAATTTTTTTTCCATAAATATACATAGTAAACTCTCCAATATCAAAGTGTGTGTTTCTATATATATAAGATAGATAGAGAGAGAGATATATAAAATGTTTTCTTACAAAAAATAAACAAAACAACTCCTCCCAACCTCCCTTTTCACAATATAAATCCACACACCGTCATGGCACATATTTATGTTGACCATTAAAAAAAATCTATATTGGGACATCACATGTGTGTGTATATATACTCTTTGGCTTGGCTTCGCGGACGAAGATTTATGGAGGGGGTAAAAAAGTCCACGTCAGCTGCAGGCTCGTTTGTGGCTGACCAGTCCGATGCGGGACAGGCAGACACGATTGCAGCGGTTGCAAGGGAAAATTGGTTGGTTGGGGTTGGGTGTTGGGTTTTTCCTCCTTTGCCTTTTGTCAGTGAGGTGGGCTCTGCGGTCTTCTTCAAAGGAGGCTGCTGCCCGCCAAACTGTGAGGCGCCAAGATGCACGGTTTGAGGCGTTATCAGCCCACTGGCGGTGGTCAATGTGGCAGGCACCAAGAGATTTCTTTAGGCAGTCCTTGTACCTTTTCTTTGGTGCACCTCTGTCACGGTGGCCAGTGGAGAGCTCGCCATATAATACGATCTTGGGAAGGCGATGGTCCTCCATTCTGGAGACGTGACCCATCCAGCGCAGCTGGATCTTCAGCAGCGTGGACTCGATGCTGTCGACCTCTGCCATCTCGAGTACCTCGACGTTAGGGGTGTGAGCGCTCCAATGGATGTTGAGGATGGAGCGGAGACAACGCTGGTGGAAGCGTTCTAGGAGCCGTAGGTGGTGCCGGTAGAGGACCCATGATTCGGAGCCGAACAGGAGTGTGGGTATGACAACGACTCTGTATACGCTTATCTTTGTGAGGTTTTTCAGTTGGTTGTTTTTCCAGACTCTTTTGTGTAGTCTTCCAAAGGCGCTATTTGCCTTGGCGAGTCTGTTGTCTATCTCATTGTCGATCCTTGCATCTGATGAAATGGTGCAGCCGAGATAGGTAAACTGGTTGACCGTTTTGAGTTTTGTGTGCCCGATGGAGATGTGGGGGGGCTGGTAGTCATGGTGGGGAGCTGGCTGATGGAGGACCTCAGTTTTCTTCAGGCTGACTTCCAGGCCAAACATTTTGGCAGTTTCCGCAAAGCAGGACGTCAAGCGCTGAAGAGCTGGCTCTGAATGGGCAACTAAAGCGGCATCATCTGCAAAGAGTAGTTCACGGACAAGTTTCTCTTGTGTCTTGGTGTGAGCTTGCAGGCGCCTCAGATTGAAGAGACTGCCATCCGTGCGGTACCGGATGTAAACAGCGTCTTCATTGTTGGGGTCTTATACTACAGCAACATCTATTATCGTCCTTTTTATTATTGTGGTTATAATTATAATTGGGCCCCCATATGATCCAAATATGGCTGCCATATCTTAATAAATAGGTACACAACTATTCATTTCAGCAATCCATCAAGTTATATGTAGAGGGGAGTCGGATTTCAAAGTAATTGCAATGCATCTTAGCCACTGCTTAGGCTATTTTAACAAATTAAATTTGGAATTTAGTTAATTTTAGTGTGTATTTCAATAAAGTAGCTTAAAAGATTAGGCTCCAGGTCGTCCGTGAAGGCCACCCCTGTTAACCTTGTTACTATTTCAATAATATCCTGCCCAGAAAGGTCTCACTTTCGTACACAACCATGTAGCATGTAAAAACATTCTTATTTCTGTTCCACACCAAAAACATCTTCATATTTCAGATTTTTATTTATGCAACTTCTATAGTATGAGATATAATTGGTGTAGAAAATTATATTGCTCTAATCCATACCTTGCATTTATGATCGATGTCATGCTATCCAAACACCAATCAGACCAACATCTTTCCATTATTGCAACACTTTAATCCAACTCCCATCTCTCTCTCCTCTCTCTCCTCTCTCTCTCTCTCTCTCTCTCTCTCTCTCTCTCTCTCTCCCTCTCTCTCCATATATGTAAACTTGGTTTTGCACTTTCATTTTGGAGACCATAGTACATCTTGGTTATAAATTTAGGTGTGTTCCTCAGCCAAATCGTTCATTCCATTTCACTAATTTCAGGTGGGTCCAAATTTGGCCCCCATCTTTCTTTTAGGAACATTCTTAGCTGAAGAAAACAAAAAGTGTCATTAGCTCCTTCATATTTATTTCTTAAATGTTCAAAAGACACAAGAGATCCTTGCACATAACAATCATCAATATATCATACCATGAATTCAATATTTAGTTACCCAGGTTCATAGGCAACACATTTTTACATAATGATATCTGGTTTTTTTCCCAATACACTCACTCATTTATTTCTTGCCGTATTCTAATCAAATGTAATAATATAGGGTTATCTGTCTTTTGTTATTAATTTAACATCATTTGAAAACATTTTTAGGTAGTGCAATAGGTAACAATTGAAAAAGGTACTATAATCGCATTCATTTTAATATAATTTACTTTTCCCACTGAAGTAATCGGAAGGTCTTTCTATTTCTGTAAATCTTTCTCTTTATTTTTTTAAAAGAGCAGTGTAATTAAACATACAAGTTTTGTAAGTTATTATGTCACCTGTCTGCCATTTAAATCTACTACCTTTTTGATCTCTTTCATAATCAAAATTCATCAGTGGCATTATTTCACTCTTGTCCATATTTATTTTATAACCTGATATTTTTCTAATATTGTTTGTAATTTTATCAGTGATGCAAACAGGTCAGACATACAATAGCGCATAAGCAGCAAATAAGCTAATTGTATGTTTTCTTCCTGTCCAACTTTGAATCCCTAAATATCTGGATCTCTCCTCATAATCTCCGTCAAGAGTTTCAATCGCTAGGATAAAATGTGCTGGGGATAGAGGACACTCCGTTTACTCAAGGGAAAAACTGCTGACATCTGATTATTAATTATAATTTTGACTCATGATTTATGATGGTTTTTTTTAATCCAGTTTATAATTTTTCTGCCTTTACCAAAAATTTCCAGTGTTTTAAATAAAGAGACTATTCTAATCAGTTGAATGCTTTTTTTCTGCATTTAGGGAGACTGTAATACTTGGATTCAACTTTGATTTTGCCATATGTATTATATTAAATTGTCTACCCAGACTATTTGAAGGATGTTTTCCTTTAACAAATCCCACCTGATCTGTATGTATTAATTTTGCTAAATATTGTCCCAGTCTATTAGCTAGCGCCTTTGCCAATATTTTATAATCAGCATTCAAAAGTGGTATAGGTCTATATGATAAAAAAGTTTTAATGGGTCTCTACTTATCTTTGGTAACACTGATTATAGCAGTTGAAATAGATTCTGAGAGGGTCTGAATCTCCACTGCCCAGTGCAATACATCCATCATAAGGGACATCAATAAATCTTTAAATTGTCCGTTGAATTTGGGAGGAAACCCATCCTCCCCTGGAAATTTGTTAGCTTGTGGGAAGCTCTCTCAATTTCTTCTCTTGTGAAACGGGGTCTAAATCAACCCATACTCTATCTTCTAATTTTGGAAGGTCAATAGTTGTTAAAAATTGTCCATCTCATTTTCATCTAATAATTCTGATTTGTATAATTTCATATAAGATTGTCTAAAATATTATTTATTTAAATCTTGATTATATGTAATAATATCAGCCTCTGTTTTTGTTGCATTTATCATTCTAGATGACTCCTCTGCCAAAATAAAACTTTATGTGCCTGTTCTCCTAATTAATAATATTTTTGTTTAGTCTATATGTTTGTAATGTTATCTGTTTTAATTCTCATTATATATATATATATATATATATATATCTTTCTCTAAACCAGTGGTTCCCAACCTTTTTCTTCCAACTCACATACCACTTTAAGAAGTCCCTATGCCATAGATGCTTTGTGATTAGTAAAGATTTGCTTAAGGTGGGATGTGGGTGGAAATAAATAAGTTTGAAAACTACTGTTTTAATCGTGCCTCATTGACTTGATATGTGCACGGTTTCATAACTCCAAAGAAAATGGGCCAATGACAATTTTCTCAAGCAAAATATTTTGGTAACAATTGGGTCTAGAGCAGTGGTTCTCAACCTTCCCTTCCCACTCACATCCCACCTTAAGCAATCCCTTACAGAGCACCAATGACATAGAGAATGCTTAGAGTAGTATGTGAGTTGGAAGAAAAAGGTTGGGAACCACTGCTCTGTAGCACATTCTCTCAAGATTTTTTGTGTAAGAGATCATTTGTCTTCTTAGAAAGCTTAGAAAGCTTTAAGCTTAGTCTTGAAAAATCGCTGATTACCTTCTGCTACTTCGACGCTCAGAGCCTTGGGGTATATCATCAAGTATTTCAAGTTTTTAGAACGCAGTTGTCTTTTTACATCATTAAACTCTTTCCTTTATTTAATCAAACTAGGACTAACATCTTGGGGGGAGAAAACACTTTTTCTTTTTTTATTATTTATAATTTTTTATTTTTCATACTGTGAACCATATCAACCAAACTATATATACAAATGCTTCTCATTAAATATAGACAGTGGCATTTTCTCCCTTTCTTCCCCCCTATTTTTCCTCACCCTTTCCCACCCCCTCAAAAAACAATAAATATTCAACATATATAATACAATAAAAACCATTAAACAATGTCTTCACACAATGAAAAATGAACAAGAAAAATGTGTCATCTACTTTTACACACTGGATCAAATCGTTTTGTCTTCTTATCATTGTAGGGGGTGGAGGTCCGAGGCAAGCCCTCTTTGTTATGTTCCATGTATGGTTCCCAAATTTGTTCAAATAATGTGACTTTATTTTTTTAATTATATGTTATTTTTCCAATGGAATACATTTATTCATTTCCATGTACCATTGCTGTATTCTCATGCTCTCTTCTATTTTCCAAGTTGACATTATACATTTTTTTTCCTACTATCATAATAAATCTTTTCTGCGCTTTATCCAATTTGAGGCCTAATTCCTTACTACTTATATTACTTAGAAGAAAGATTTCTGGGTTTTTTGGTATGTTATTTTTTGTGATTTTATTTAATATCTGATTTAGATCTTCCCAAAACATTTTCACTTTCTCACGTGCCCAAATTGCATGTACTGTTGTTCCCATTTCCTTCTTACAGTGAAAACGTCTATCTGATAATGTTGGATCCCATTTTTTAAATTTTTGGGGCGTGATATATAACCTGTGTAACCAATTATACTGTATCATGCATAACCTTGTGTTTATTATATTCTTCATAGTTCCAGAACATAACTTTTCCCATGTTTCATTTTTATCTTGATGTTTAAATCCTTTTCCCATTTTTGTTTGGGTTTATAGCTTATTTCATCATTTTCCTTCTCTTGCAGCTTAATGTACATGTTCGTTATAAATCTTTTAATTATTGTGTCTGTAATCACATATTCAAAGCTGCTTCCTTCTGTTAATCTCAGTCTGTTTCCAAATTTATCCTTTAAGTAAGCTTTCAGTTGATGATATGTAAACATTGTACCATGAGTTATTCCATATTTGTACTTCAACTGTTCAAATGTTAGTAAATTATTTCCCAAAATACAGTTTTCTATTCTTTTGATTCCTTTTCTCTCCCATTCTCTAAAAGCATTGTTTCATGGTTGATCTTGGGCGGCCCATTATTTTGCTGAGAGTATTCATATTCTGCTCCCAGAATTGTCTCCCATTTCTGGTAACTCAAAAGTCTTATGAGGAACTGTTGTGGTCACTGATTGCTGGTTTTTCTGGGTCCGGTGAGCCCTTTCAATATGCAGTTTTTCTCTGAATTTGTCTTTTTACAGCACCTGTGAGATCCATGTTCCAAAGAGGTTCACCAGATCTCTCCTCAATTCCTTCTTTCAGTTTGATAATTCAAACATTATTTTGTCTGCTAAAATTCTCCATGTGTCTATCTTGTCCAGGAGCACTTGTCTGTCCGACTCCCATTTCTTCAAATCTTTTTCCAAAGCATTTAGCTGCTCTTGTGTTTTTAACCGTCTATTTCTGCTTGGTTCATTCTTTCCATTAAGTCTTCAATGATTTCTTTAATTTCTGTCATCCTTTCAGTCATGTCTTTCATTACATTTTCAATGCCAACAAATCGATTGCTCAAGTTTTCCATTTTTTCCAGGATAATATTTAGTTCTTATCCCAACTCCCATTCCTGAAGCCATTTTTAAGCTGCTCCTTTTTGGGCTTTTGCTCAATTTTCCCAGCTGAGCAGAAGCTTCCTATCCTTTTGTTTTCAGTTCCCTTGGACTCTTGGTACTTGCTTTGTCCATTTTTTTGGTGAAAAAAATGTCTTGATTTTAACTGTCTTTTTGATACTCTTCATGGAGAGCTCAATCAAAACACGTTCTGTCTAAGTTCTTTGCATGGTCAGGTCCTCGGTGTTACAAATCTTGTGACACTTGTAGATCTTTCCTGATGATAGCAGCGAGAACAGAGCGTGTACTGGATGGTGTGGTTCATTGATGGTTACTGGTGCACTTTGATGGCAGTGCTCTTTGTAGATGTTCTTGATGGTCAAGAGTGTTGTGCCTGTGTTGACTTTGGCTGTGTCCGCTCCTTTACACTCAGGAGTATTTATGTCCCCATACAAGACCGTGATGCAGTACACTTTCCACCACACATTTGTAGAAATTTGCCACAGTTTCTGATGTCATACCAAACCTCCACAAACTCCTGAGGAAGTAAAGGTGTTAACTTGCTTTCTTCATGATGTCATTAGCATGTTGGGTCCAGGAAAGATCCTTTGAAACAGTGACTCCCAAGAACTTCAATTTACTTGCCCTCTCCAATTCTGATTGTATTGTCGTGGTCGTGTTCTTGCCTGCGTCTGAAGCGTACAAGCACGCATTTCTACTCACTATGGGAAATTTAGTACTTGGACTAAATCTTACAATTTCCCTCAGATATACGGCACATTCAAGGGAAGTCACGTGTGGTGACTGATGCCCTGTCCAGTCGCAATGTTGAAGCCTTACATATGACGACTTCCTTTGATTTCACTGCCATGGCTCATGCACAACACACCAATCCCGATCTCATCCGGTATCGCTGGATCAACACAGGTCTCCACCCGATGGATCGGGTGAAACATTTGTTTGTGACTTTTCCACAGAAAGACCTTTTTGAGGCTCTTCATAGCCTGTCTCGTCCTGTCAGAAAAACGTTGATCAAATTAATTATGGAACGCTACACCTGACCTCACGTTAAGTAGGATGTTAGAAGATTGGCAAGAACTTTTTTGTGGTGTCAATGTTCCAAAGTCTACAGGCACACTAAATCCTGGCTGGGAGATTTTGCTATCCCAGATTCCAATTTCCAGCAATGTCCACCTGGACTTGGTGGGTCTGCTTCCGCCATCCAGAGGATACACTTAGGATCTTCATGTGAGGTCCAGGCTAGCAGATGACAGGAGGCCATTCCTGTCACCGACATCTCTGCAGAGACAATTTCTCAGGCTTTTTTGGATCGCTGGGTTCCACCTTTTGGTGTTGCGAGCACCATACTCAATAGACTGAGGGTCTCATTTCGAGTTAGCGTTGTTCCGAGCTCTCACTGATCTTTTAGGCACCACCTGCATTTGGACTACAGCTTATCAGCCAGAGGCCAACAGCCTTGTTGAGCATTGCTACTGCCAATTGAAAGCATTGTTGGCAGCAGTGGACAATACATCCCTGTGGAGTGAGCACTTGCCCAAGGTTCTCCTTGGAATGCGTTCTGCTTTAAAACTGGATCTTGGATGTTCAGCATCAGAAATGGATGTATGGCACTACGCTGACACTTTGGCGAGTTTGTGAATCTAGGTCCGGGGACCGTGCCTCTGATCCAGTGAATTACGTTGACCATCTTCAGAAAAGTATGTGTTTGCTCAGACCAATACCTATGCAACATGCATCACCTGCAGTGTATGTGTCGGATAATTTCCAACACTACGTGTGTGTTCCTTTGACATGACACTGTTCGCAGTCCACTTCAGCCTATTTACCACAGGCCTTTTTGAGGGCATACAATAATACCCAAAGATTTTTGAGTCACAGAAATGGGAAAACCGACACGATCTCCATTGACAGATTGAAGCCAGCATATGTCGATGGTCCATGTTCTGCATCTCTGCCAACATCAGAAGGACATTTGGACCCCTGCCAGTTGAAATACAGCACCTTGCAGTATCATACGAGGTCAGGAAGGGCTGTCAGCCCTCCAGACTGTTACATAGTGGGACAGATCCAATCAGTCACCTCCTTGCATGGCTAGGGGGGAGACTGTCACGATCGTCTACATACCTGCGTAGAGAGCAGTGGAGGTCGCTGTGGCTGAGGTGTCCGGGGTGACGTGTGGGAATAGTAGCACGCATGCGTAGGTCAGAAGGCTGCGTTCACAGTCATGCAGGAGGAGGAGGTTGAGAGCATCAAGATCACATGTGGTAGACAGCCAAAGGTCACGGGTTGGTGGATTGAAGATTTTAGTGTTGTGACTGAATGGAATAAAGATTGACATCTCCATTTTGTACTGATGAATGAGTGAGTCTATTCTTTTGATTATGTGTATATTGGGTAAATTATAGCTGCCACAGTACACTTTGGTTTTCCCTTCCTGAAGTCAACAATCAGCTCCTTGGTGTTAATGACCTTGAGTGTAAGGTTATTGTTGGTGCACTATTCAGCTAAGTTTTCAATCTCCCTCCTGTATGCTGATTCCTCACCTTTTTCAACCCACCATCATGGTATCGTCAGCAAATTTGTAGATGGTGTTATTGTCGTACTGAGCCACACAGTCATAGATGTAAAGTGAGCAAAGCAGGGGGCTAGGAACGCAGTGCTGTGGTGTCCCCAGTACTGATGGAGATTGTGGAGAAGATGTTCTTAACATTCGTCACTGATTTATCATACAATTTAATCGTGAGCTGATCCATTTGCCCTTTCAGCTTTCTCCCTTTGATGCTCTGGATAATCATGAATCTATTAATCTCTCCCTTAAATATACTCAATAACAGCCTCCACATTGCCCTCTGGCTAAAGAAATTCCTCCACAATCCTGAAAATCTGCCCTCTTATCTTGGTCTCTCACCATGGGAAACAATCTTTCTAAATCTACTATGTCCATGCCATTCAAATGTTTCAGTGAGATACCTTCCCCCCTCCACCCCCACCACTCTCCTAAATTCCAATAGTACAGGCCAAGAGCTGTGAAATGTTCATCATACAATGACCCTTTCGTTCCTGGAAACATCCTTGTGAACTTCCATTCAACCTTCTCTAATGTCCGCGCATACTTTCTTAAACGAGCCCAAAAATGCTCACAGTGCTCCAAATGGGACCTTGTAAATCCTCAAAATAAAATCCATGCTCTTGTGTTCTATTCCTCTTGAAATGAATGTCAGCATTGCATAACTTGCAAGTTTGCCTTCACAGTATCCTGCGCGAGAACTCCCAAGTCCCTTTGAATCTGGGAATTTTCAATTTTCTGCCCATTTATTTCTTCTACCAAAGTGCACAAGCATCCACTTTCTGACATTATATTTCATTTCCCACTTCCCATTCTCCTAATTCAAGTCCTTCTGCAGCCTTCCTGTTTCCTCAACACTACTTGCTCCTCCACCTACATTTGTATCATCTGCAAACTTGGCCATAAATCCGTTTATTCCATACTCTAAATCACTGATATACAATATAAAAAGAAGTGGCCCCAATTCCAACCCCTGTAGAACACCACTAGCAACTAGCAGCCAATTGACTCTCTGCTTCCTGTCAATTAGCCAAGGCTTTACCCACACTTGTATGTTTTCTGTTATACCAATCTATAATTTCTTTTGGGTGGTGCCATTTGTGATTTCCAGTCCTCAGGGATTAGAGATCTCGTGATCCCTGAAAGATGACTCCACAATCTCTGCAGCTACTTCTTTCAGACCTGAGGGTGCAATTCTTCTGGTCTGGGAAACTTACCTACCCTTAGACTATTCAGCTTTTTGAGCATCTTCTTCCTTGAAATAGTAACTACACTCTCTCCCTTCCCTGATACTCTTGGGCAACTGGCACACTGCTATTGTCTTCCATAGTGAAGAATGAATCAAGATATTCATTTAGATCCTCTGCCATCTCCTTGTCTCCCATATTATTTCTCCATTGTCATTTTCTGGTGGTCCTTTATCTACTCTCACCTCTCTTAATCTTTACATTTATTTTTATATCCTCTTTGATATTAATGCACAATCTAATATAGGTACTTCATGCCGTTGTCATTGGAGAAGGGTTCGGAGAGGACATTGCTGTATCTGACCCGACCTTGTTGGTTTTCGTGCAGTTGAATAACCATGTTGAGGAACTTGGGAGGGGCATCTGAGGCGCTCTAGTATTTGCCAAAGTCCTTTCCTGCTCACGGTGTCTAAGGCTTTGGTGAGGTCAACAAAGGTGATGGAGAGTCCTTTGTTTTGTTCTCTGCACTTTTCTTGGAGCTGTCTGAGGGCAAAGACCATGTCAGTAGTTTCTCTGCACGAAAGCCACACTGTGATTATCCATTGACAACGGCATGAAGCAAGGCTGTGTCCTCGCACCAACCCTCTTTACTATCTTCTTCAGCATGATGCTGAAACAAGCCATGAAAGACCTCAACAATGAAGACGCTGTTTACATCCGGTACCACACGGATGGCATGCCCACGCTCCTGTTCGGCTCTGAATCATGTGTCCTCTACCGGCATCACCTATGGCTCCTAGAACGCTTCCATCAGCGCTGTCTCCGCTCCATCCTCAAAATTCATTCGAGTGACTTCATCACCAACATCGAAGTACTCGAGCTGGCAGAGTCCGCAAGCATCAAATCCACGCTGTTGAAGACCCAACTGCGCTGGGTGGGTCACTTCTCCAGAATGGAGGACCATCACCTTCCCAAGATCGTGTTATATGGCGAGCTCTCCACTGGCCACCGAGACAGAGGTGCACCAAAGAAGAGGTACAAGGACTGCTTAAAGAAATCTCTTGGTGCCTGCCACGTTGACCACTGCCAGTGGGCTGATATCACCTTCAGCCGTGCACCTTGGCGCTTCACAGTTCGGCGGGCAGCAACCTCCTTTGAAGAAGACCGCAGAGCCCACCTCACTGGCAAAAGACAAAGGAGGAAAAAACCAACCCCAACCAACCAATTTTCCCTTGCAAACGCTGCAACCGTGGCTGCCTGTCCTGCATCGGTCTTGTCAGTCACCAACGAGCCTGCAGCAGACGTGGACAGACCCCTCTATAAATCTTCGTCCGCGAAGCCTAGCCAAAGAAGAATATAGGTACTCCCCAACATAGTCCGTGTTCCGTTCTGTGTAACCAGTCATATCTCTGAATGTTGGAGTTGCCTTGTATCCCTTTAATAGTTTGTCAAATACAAATGGCAGCCACCAAGGCCCCTCCTCTCTCCACCGCTGTTATTTTCCATACATTGGCTCATAATCGCCTATTTTTTATTTTATTTTTTTTTTATTTATTTAGTCCTCTCTGAATCAGGTCCAAGCACCTGCGCTCTCTCAGCATTGCAGCATCTTGGAGGTGAAGTTGCTGATTTCGTCATTGGAGTGGGGGGAACATTGGGCTCGCTGGCTGAAACCACCGAGGAGAGACAACCAGTGTTCAGTGGGATGAGAGCAGCTGGCCTGAGCGATACCGCCAGATGTTTGGTTTGGATCACATTCGCAGATTGCATGCAGCAAGAGTGAGTGGAGAGAAGTGGATAGAAGGAGGGAAGGGGAGGAGAGAAGGTGGAGGGAAATGAGTGGAAATTGACAGAGGCCTACTGTGCTCAGGCACCAAGCTTCAAGTACATGTCCACGGCTGCATGCACCGGTTGTGGAACAACCGCTGCCAGAGAACAGAACACCATTTTTGGCAGAGGAGCGAGATGAGATCCAGCTGATCGTCATCGGTGGGGGGGGGGACACGGGGGAGGGAGAAAGAGAAATTTCAGTCATGTGTGGACGGATGCAAATTGCGTAGGTTTTAAGTCAGTGAGTACCTGAATAGCTGCTCCCCTAATGGGCTCATCAATAAACTGCTCCAAAAAGCATCTCAAATCCTATCTACAAATTTTCTCTTGAGATCAGTACCTTCCTGCTTTTCTCAATCTACTTGCATGTAAAAATCCCCTGTGGCCTCCATATCATTGCCCTTCTGTCACATCTTTTATATTTGCTGTTGTAATTTGTTGTCCACATCCCAAGTACTGCTTGGAAGTCTGCATATAACCACCTCTATACTTGCCATTCTTAACTCAGCTCACAGTGATTCGATATCTTCAGATCCCAAGTCACCTCTTTCTAATGATTTAATGTTATTCTTTACCAACAGCCATACCATCCTCTCTCTTTACCTGACTATTGCTTCAATACACTGTATCATGTGACATTCAGCTCCCAATGATGTACATTCCTGCAAGGATATTGGCTTTCATCAGTCAGGTTCAACCCATTTCACTTCTACAAGGAAAGGTTCCAATGATTCCATGAACTTGAAACCCACACCATCTCTTCAGCTACTCATTTGTGTGCACTATCTTTCTGTTCTGACCTTCCCTCGCTCGTTGCACCAGGAGTAATCCTGCGATGACCACATTGGAGGTCCTGCTCTTCAGCTTCTTTCCTAATTCCTGAAACTTACTTTGCAGGACCTCCACCCCACTCCTGCCGATGTCATTGGTACCAATATATGCCATGACCTCTCTCTCCCTCTCCCCTTGAAGCATATTCCAGGCCTGCTCAGAGACATTCTGGACCCAAACTCCTGGAAGGCAACACACTATCTCTTTTGCAGCTATAGAATCTGTTATCTATTCCCATGACTTGTTAAGTTCCCTATGACTATTGCTTTACTTGACTTTACCCTTCCCAACCACAGTGCTATTGGTCTGGCTGCTGCCTTGCCCAGATAAGTCATCCCCCGCAACAGTGTACAAGGAGGCTTCTCCATTACCATCACAAGTTCCCACACCAAAATATCCCAAGGGTATGATAGAAAGGAAAGGCAGTTGGATGAGCCAAATTAAGCAGAGTAGTTTAGAGGCTGGTTCTCCAAATGATTCACCACCTCAGTCATGAACATTTGAGCTTGACGTCATTCAGGATAAAGTAACACATGAGACATTTTTCACTCTGTTCTCCACAGTGTCTACATTGTGTGCAACCTGTAGGATGCACTAAAGCAATGGTTTTCTTTCCACTCATATACCACAAAATAATCCCTATGCCATAGGTGCTCTGTTATTAGTAAGGGATTACTTAAGGTGGTATGTAAGTTGGAAGGTAAGGTTGTGAATCACTGCTCTAGACCCAATTGTTACTGAAATATTTTGTTTGAGAAAAATTGTCATTGGCCCATTTCTTTTGGAGTGATGAAACCGTGCACATAGTCAATTAGGTCCGATTAAAACAGTGGTTTTCAAACTTCATCTTTCCACTCACTCACATACCACGTTAAGTAATCTCTTACCAACCACAGAGCACCTATGGCATAGTGGTTACTTAAGGTGGAATGTGAGTGGAAAGAAAAAGTTTGAAAACCACTGCACTAAAGCAATTATCCATTGTTTCCCCAAACCTTTGTCCCCTACAAGAACCAGGACTGTGTACAAATGTACTTTTTCAAAAGTTGAATAAATATGATTTATTTTGATATTTGGTTGAAATATATACCAGGTGGAAAGGACAGCACTGAGTAGTTTCTAAATGACAAAAAAAATGGAAGTATTGGCTATTCAAAGACCACCTTGATATGAAAGGTTAACTTGCTTCCCCTTTCCAAAGATGCTGCCTGACCTTCTCAGTGTTTCCAGTATTTTCTGTTCTTGTTACTTTGTCATGGGCACAAAATCAATCATGCAAATAGTAATAATTTTATGAGCATTTATATTTTACATTAAGGTATTTATTGATTTTTGTGTAAGATATTTAACTGCATTTTGTAAATTAATTTGAAAATATTTCTGTCATAGTTTTTGATTTTGGCATTGTACTTGGTTCACTCTATAACTCCAGAACACTGAATTCACTCTTGAGCAGAGTTAAATCCTTTCAATCTCCAACAGCTGTTATAAGTTATAAATGAGTTGAGGTTTGGCAACCATCTACTCCCCATTGGATGAAATTCCACAACACAGATGGGTCCTAAATTTGGTATTAACGTGATAGTTTGTTCATGTATCTATAGCAACATTGTGAAAACACACAAATCTGAAATATTATGTTGTGTATAGGAAGTTGATTCAAATTTTCTTCTGATTTGAGTCATCTTTGGATAAATTCAGAAGGATTGGGTGGTGTAACAATTTCAAATGTCATCTACCACCTCTGGGATCTTCTGTTAAATTGATGCCAAACTGATGAGATGAAAGTGGTTCTTTCTTGAACTGAAATATATTTGAACAGTAGTTATCAATTTCCCAATGCAAATGTAAAAGTCTCCTTAAACTTATCATGATAGAAATGAATTCAAAACTGTCACTGAAAATGTCCTGCTAAACAATACCATGTATATAAATATCAGGCTGCAATTGTTTACTGGGTAAATTTACAGTGTCATGTTTGAATAATTGCAGCCTGTATGTTTTGATCATTTTGAAATCTTTTGACTCAAGATCTCCATGCTAATTCAGCAAGACCTATTGTACCTCATTTATGAAGTTGTTCTTTTAATTGTGTATATTGTAATTCTAATGCGAGGCTTTCAAAAATAAAATGTGAACAAAGTCTGACCTGTGGCATCGCATGAAGCTCGAGTAATGAGGCTGGCACATGTTATTAGTCCTGATACAAATTCCGAGCTTCAGTGCATTTGGTCGTTGTAATAGAAGCAACCACTAACTTCAAATTCCAAGTTTGTAAAGTCAAATGGAGGACTCGGATAATGAGTTGGTGTTTGGGGAAGGACATTTTAAGGCAGTAAGACTTGGATGCATCAAATTCATCACAAGGTACAACTACTCAGTAATTGTATCTCAACTGGAATTTAATAGCAAAACAGATTCTATGTTTACTCCAATGTTACAATGTCCTCAATATTCTGAACTTTTTATAGATGGGTGATTTTTATGAATTGTTCATTGTTTGGATTTAGTTAAAACAACAGCTTTATTTTCAGTTCTGAAATGCAAATTTTTTTTGCTTATATTTTATGACAAGAAAAAATGACTCAGATTGCCACTGATGTCCCAAAAACTAACCAAAAGCAGCAATGTTGGTACGGATTTCAGATTTATTGAGAGAGTGCATATATGACATCGCATAAAACCCTGAGCATCTTTTTCCAGCAAGCAAGGCAGAATTTACCACTTCTGTGGTAGTACAAAAAAAACTGTACTCAACAAATGGCAATACATGGTGCAAGGTAGAGAGAAAAAAATAAAATGCAGAAGTAAGTCCTTAAATGAGTCCAGGATTGAGTTTGTCGTTGAGGAGTCTGATGGAGGAGGGGGAGCAGCTGTTCCTGAAACTTGCTGGTGCGAGTCTTGTGGCCCCTATACCTCTTCTTTTTTTTTCCCAACGTAGGGAAGGATTTTATTTACAGAAGGCAACTGACGCAGAGCGCGCGTGCACACACACACACACACACACACACACACACACACACACACACACACACAAAATGAACTGGTACATACAACGATCACGGAAAAATCACTATGATGCCCCAGCCCCCCCTTGACTCCATGCAGGCACAGCTCTATGCTGCAAGGGACACTAATTAAATGCTCCCAACCCTTTTTACAATACACATCTTACCAACAGTTTCTCCAACATCCTTCCACATTTCAAGGCCTGGAGTGAAGCAGGGTGGTCCCAAGCTGGCAAAAAAAAAGCGCCCCTATACCTCTTCCTGATGGCAGCAGCGAGAACAGAGCGTGTGCTGGGTCGTGTGGATCCTTGATGATTGCTGCTACTCTCTGACAGCAGCGATCCCTGTAGATGTTCTTGGTGATGGTAAGGGTTTTGGTTATGATGTCCTGGGCTGTGTTCACTACCTTTTTCAAAGTTTTATGCTTAGGGGTATTAGTGTGGATTCCGGGTCCGCAGGGTGTTTGCACAAAATGACTGACTTCAACTGCAGTCTTGGTTGGACCATTCTTTAATCTGCAGATTGGGTTACTTTCATTCACCGCTACTACTGAAATGCCATTCAGGAGTCAGTGACAAAAGTCCCCCCGAGCAGCTACAATACTTTTTTTTTAATCCTGATCCATAGCATACTGAATAATGTTACCCCAAACATAAAAGACCTCATCTTTTAATATCCAATATTTAGTTCCTTGCATATACAAAGTATCTCCAAGTTAGTACGCTTGCTCTATAATATTTTACCAATAATAAGACCGCAGCTTATCAATACTAGTAGCTAGTTTCTCACATATGCGAAGTCTCAGGGTGCCAATCAGTGCAGGAGCATCATCAACAAATGCTCTATTGTTCTCTCAGATGCTGCTGTGACCTTCATTGCTCTGACATATTTTGTGTGTCAGCTTTTTGGCAATTTATTTCTAATGCTGTTTTCCCATCATGTTGCAAAGCCCGACTACACTAAACTAGCCCCTAGCTCTACCTACAGTTTAGCAAACTTCCTCATTAGTGTCCCCATATCAGACCATGATGCAGCTGGTCAGCACACTTTCAACCATACATCTGTCAAAATTTGCCAGGGTTTCCGATGTCCTACCAAACTCCGCAAACTCCTGAGGAAGTAGAGGTGCTGACATGCCATTAGTGTGTTGGGTCCAGGAAAGATCCTCCAAGATGGTGACTCCTGAAAACTTCAATTTGCTCACCCTCTCCCCCTCTGATTTCCCCCAGTGATCACTGGATTGTACACCTTTGGTTTTTCCTTCCTGAAGTCAACAATCAGCTCCTTGGTTTTGGTGGCATTGAGTGCAAGGTTATTGTCGGTGCTCCATTCAGCCAAGTTTTCAGTCTCCCTCTATTATGCTGACGCTGCCCCTTTTTATTGCAACCAATACTATTGTAAGTGAATCTGTAGATGGTGAGGTACAAGCGCATAGTGAGTAGATCAGGAGTCTAAGAATGCAGCATTGGGTGCTCTGATACTGATGGAGATTGTGGAGGAGATATTCTCACTGATTGTGGTCTGGAGGTGGGGAAATCCAATTATACAGTGGGGTGCTGAATCCCAGGACTGGAGTTTGCTGATCAATTTTATGGACATGATGGTGTAAAATGCTGAACAATAGTCAATAAAGAGAATCCTGATGAATGCATCTTTGCCGACCAGGTGTTCCAGGGCTTTGTGTAGAGCCAGTGAGATGGCATTCGCCGTAGACCTGTTGCTACGATAAGTGAACTGGAACTGACCCATGTCGCCACTCAGATAGGAGCTGATATGCTTCAAAATCACCCTTTCAAAACACTTCATCACTGTTGATGTGAGAACTGTACCACTGGTTGATAGTTGGTAGAGTACTTGCCAGAAATCCAACTCAGAACAAGAGGTTAAGATTGATGTTATTTAATGATATGAGCAGTCCACTTGAAAGACAAGAAACCTTAAAAAAACATGAAAATCCTTGGTGAGCTGCTATGGTGTTTTTACTTTTCTAAATTGGATTTGTATCTATCTCTTTTATTTTATGCAAGTCCCACTATAAAGTTTTTCTGTTTAGAAAAGCTATACAAATACATTTAGAGTTGTGTATCAGCTTATCCAGGAATAGAATGAAAGAACATTACATTGTACCTGGAGCATAGATCTAAGGCATTGTCCAACAGATGTTAGTTTTTAATGTTTCAAACCAGACACCGGGCCGCAAGGTATTTCCTTCTATTATTTTTCTCCTTTATTATCCCCTTAATGTATCTACACCGGCAATCTCAATTTCTCACTGTGGTAGCATGCTTTGGGTAAAGAACCTTCTCTTGAATTCCCTTTTGGTTTTTTGGTTGCTATCATAGATTCATGGCCCTAATTCCAATCTACATTGTAAGTGAAACCCACTTTTCTATCTATTCTGTCATTCCCTCTCATGGTCATTCCAAAGAACTCCATGTAAACTCTCAGTAATAGGACAAATGAACCAGAGGCTCACTATAGCTGACTAAATGCACCTTTTGGACAGGAGGTCCAAGAAGCACTACAGTCTTAGTGAAAGTGTTTTCAAAGTGCAAAATGTAGATTTATTGTCAGAGAACATCATATACAACCCTGAGATTCTTTGTCCTGCAGGCCAGGCAGAAGTTCTACTTAAAAATAATGCAAAACTCTGTACTTAAGAAAAGATGTATATACAAAAGAAAGAAATATAAAGTAAGATTCCTTAAATGGGCCTGAGTTTGTTGCTTAGGAGTTCTCATGCCACCATTTACCTCTTTTCTGATGGCAGCAGCAAGGACCGAACGCGTTGGTGGGGATACTCGATGGTCACTGCTGCTCTCTGACAGCAGTGTTTCATGTAGATACTCTCGTGGGGAGAGTTTTGCCTGTGACGTTCCTGACTTTGTCCACTGCAGTTTGCAGGGCTTTCCACTCCAAAGTCTTGATGCCCTCATGCCAGACCAGGTTGCAGCACATTGTCCACTACACATCTGTAGAAGTTTGCCATGGTTGTCAATGTCCTACCAAACCTCTGCAAGCTCCTGAGGAAGTTGCCGTGCTTTCTTCATGATGGCATTAGTGTGTTGTGTCCAGGAGAGGACCTCTGAAATAGTGATTCCCAAGAATGAGCTGTTCTGATAATTGCATCCATGAGCACGATAAGTGAAAGATAAAAAATAAAATTTAGGATTTTACAGTCGCCTTTTCATGAAATCTGATTTTTTTTTAAATGAAGCACTGCAGTGATCCTTGTGTGTGCACTTTCACACTTGAAGTTGTGATGTACACCACTAATAAAACCTGTGGAATTTTAATTAAACCCTGCTCAGAACCCATACATTTCTAACTCCCCCAGTGACATCAGGAAGCCATTTACCCTCTGCACAATTCTATGTACATGAACCTTTCCTAATGAGTGAAGTAGGGCAATCTCAGAGATTGTAATTCACACAAATTACTGTCTGCATACCTGTGGCAAATCTAACTAATTTCCAAGACCCTTTTTGAGTCAAAAACAGCAAGAGTAGGAAAAGTGTGATGGATCTGTACCCAGCAATGCTGTTTTCCAGTGTTGCTCTGTAGTGGAGTTGTACCCACCAGTGCTGTATCCCAATGTTACATTTTGGCAGAGCCATGCCCAGCAATGCTGTGTCTCTCAGTCGAGAACTAGATTTGGACACAGAATAGGAACCATTACAATGTCTGGTCCCTGAGGACTATCATCGAGGTTACATCTGGTCTCCAGTTGCAGCCTTCACAGCACTCCTTCTGCTTCCCCAAAGTGTCTAATGATGTGGTGATGTCACCATCCATTAAGGGATTTAAGCATCCTGAGGATTTCCCTTGCCCCCCCACCCCCCCCCCCCCCCCCACCCCCAATCTCTTGGTTTTATGGGAAATTTGGGATCCTGGAGCAGTATGACTGCTGGTGACCAGGGTGTAAGGCCACAGATTCAGCAGGTCCACCATCCTTCCTGAGTTTCAATTATACGTTAATTTACATTTAGAATATTGCGGCCCCTCCTTCTGCTCACCCACCACTAACTTTCACCAATCACACCACGTGCATGTATCTCATTTGTTGTCCAAATAAAGAGATGGTGATGTGGTCCATTAAATTTGCCCTTATATTGTCATTCAGTGAATTGAGTGAGAAATATTACAGGACATCAGCTCGATAGCTTCAGATCAGCTAAGACTTTTCTGAGATCACAGCGGAACATACACAAATCCTCAAATTACAGCAGATATAAAATAAATGAGGGAACTGAGCAGCTAGAAACTGAAAAAACTGATTGCTGTTAACATTATAATAGACACAAAAAAAATAAAAATACAGCATGACTTGTCATTAACTTACCTCATCGAGAATCAACTGCTTAAACTTAAATCTCAATTTTATGTACGTGTAGAGAAATCAGGTAAGCTGTTAGCTGGTCAGCTGAAGGCAGCTATGGCTAAAAGGCAAATTACAAAGATACATAAGAAGGATGGAAATTACTTTTGATCATGCTGAAATTAATAGTGTTTCAGGAATTCTATTCAGATCAATACAAAACTGAAATTCCTGATGATGCTATGTTCATGGATAAAATTATCATCAGAAGATCAAAACTTGTTGGAAGCCCAAATCTCAGAGTCTGAAGCTTCCCAAGCTATATCTTCTCTTCAATCTGGCAAGCCCCCAGATCCAGATGGCTTCATGGTGGAATTTTTTTTTTAATCATTTACTTGCTCCTCAACTATGTAAAGTATTTGAAAATTAGTTTTCTCTGGTACCTTACCCGCAACTATTTTTTGAAGCTTCCATTTCATTGATTCCTACAAAAGATAAAGATCTGATTCTAGCCAGCAAGTTGGAAAATATTCTTCCCTCTGTTATATCTAAAGATCAAACTGGATTTATTAAAAGTTTCTATTCACATTTTAACTTCTGTAGGTGAATGATTAGTATTTATTTCCCTTCAGACACAATTCCAAAATGTGTAGTTTCTCTAGATGCTGAAAAGGCTTTTGACAGAGTGGAGTGGATATATTTATTTGAAACATTTAAGGGGATTTAATTTTGGTATAGGTTTTATATCATGGATTAAATTGATCTATAGTACCCCCTTAGTTATGTAGTTAATTATAATAACAAATCCTCCTCATTTAGGTTGTTCAGGGGAACTAGACAGGGATATTGCCTTAGTCCCTTGCTATTTGATCCAGCTTTAGAACTTCTGGCAATAGCCCTTAGAGATTCATAAGTTTCAGGGGATTGTCAGAGATGGAGTAACTCATAATATTTCTTTGTATGCAGATGACCTATTAGTTTATAACTCAGATCCCGAAAGATCTATCCCAATTACGTTATCTGTGTTTTCTAAATTCAGCTCTTTCTCTGGGTATAAATTAAAGCTTCATAAAAGTGAACTTTTTTCAATATTTCAGTAACAATTGGGTCTAGAGCAGTGATTCTCAACCTCTTCCCACTCACATACCACTTTAAGCAATCCTTTACTAATCACAGAGCACTGATAGCTTAGGGATTACTTAAAGCGGTATTGTAATTGGAAAGAAAAGGATTGAGGACTACTGATTTATTCTCTCATCCTTGCTCCATTGGGGTGGATATTTTGTAAATATTCAGCCAAATGGGTAAAACGTGGAATAATTGTGATTCAAAATAAGGCCATATAGCTGAGCAAATCTGCATTGACTCTTCATAGATCAATCTAGTCAATCCCATTCTCTATTGAAAGCCCTGATTGACTCCAGTTCTAATAACTTTCCAGGCCTAGATCATGTAATTATTTTCTCTGCACAAAAGGTTTTTGTTGGCATCTTGCACACCCACTCTTCAAAACTGGTGCCACTTTGTCCTTTCAATTACGGTATCTGTTGATAGGGAAAGGTGCTTTATCGAGCCCCATACACCTGTTAACTATCCACTCAACCTTCCCTACTCCAAGGACAAGTCCACTTCTCCATTCTAATTTTGTAGCTGAACATCATTTCTTCTACAGTAAAACCATGATGATGTGCCATCCCATTGTCCAGAAACCCCAGTGGTTTAGCATCTGGCTCAGCAGTCCCTATTTCCATGCTTCCTTATCCATATCCATAAATACCTATAAACAAACATGACCACTCCCCTTATTAAGTCATTAATAATCTATCAAAAAAGCAACAACCCCTGCCAAAACCCATTGTCTGCATCCTTCAATTTGAAAACTATTTGCGAAGAATGCTTGTTTTGTCCTTAAACCACTCATAGTGCCACAGATCACCTATTCCATAGGCCTCAGTTATGGTAGCTAGTTGTGTGGAACTTTGATAAATGTCTTCTGAAAATCCAAATATCAAATCTCTACTACATCAGTTTATTACTTCACAAAAATTCAATCACGTTAGTGACCTTTTGTCTTTCACAAATCCATGCCAGGTCTCCCATGTGAAGTAAAAATGAAAAAGCTAACTCCTTTTATACTGCACAGCATTTTTTATGTCCTGATTAAAAACAAAGATTCTTGGTTTCAAATCAAGATGGAAGTGTCCAGTCCAAATGTTTTGTGAAATACATAACTTCTCTTGAAATTGCAGTTTAATGTTTGTGAGGGGCAATGACAGTCAGTCTTGGGAATGACTTTAAACAAGATCTTTTTGCATAATTCTAACAATAATAGTATTTTTTTTAATTTTTTATTTTTCACACCATAAATCACAATAGTCATGATGTACACTTTTTCTTTTTCACACATTTACAGTGACATTTTCTCCCCCCCCCCTCCTTCCTCCAAAGCCACCCCCCCACCCCCCCCCCCCCCCGCCTCTCATCCATTTTAGGTATACAATCTAGGTTGCATTAATTCAGTCAGACAATGTTGTCGTTCAACAAAAGTACACCAGGAATTCTACAGAGTCCATTCTTTTCTTTCCTTCTCCTTCCATCAACTTAGGTAATGTTTGTCCCCGGTAGGTTTTCGCTATTGTATTTAATGTAAGGCTCCCATACTTGTTCGAATATTTCAATATTATTTCTTAAACTATATGTTATTTTTTCTAATGGAATACATTTATTCATTTCTATATACCATTGTTGTATTTTCAAATTATCTTCCAATTTCCAGGTTGACATAATACATTTTTTTGCTACGGCTAGGGCTATCTTAACAAATCTTTTTTGTGCATCTTCCAAGTCAATTCCAAATTCTTTATTTTTTATGTTACTTAGGAGAAAGATCTCTGGATTCTTTGGTATATTGTTTTCTGTTATTTTATTTAATATCTGATTGAGATCTTCCCAAAATTTTTCTACTCTCTCACATGTCCAGATTGCATGATTTGTTGTTCCCCTTTCTTTTTTACATCGAAAACATCTATCAGATACTGTTGGGTCCCATTTATTTAACTTTTGCGGTGTAATGTATAGTCTGTGTAACCAATTATATTGTATCATACGCAGCCTCGTATTTATTGTATTTCTCATCGTTCCAGACCATAATTTCTCCCATGTTTCCTTTTTTATCTTTATATTTAAATCTTGTTCCCATTTTTGTTTAGTTTTACCATTTGTTTCCTCATTCTCCTTTTCTTGCAGTTTAATATACATATTTGTTATAAATCTTTTGATTAACATTGTATCTGTAATCACATATTCAAGGTTACTTCCCTCTGGTAAACTCAAATTGCTTCCTAATTTATCTTTCAAGTAGGATCTCAGTTGGTAATATGCCAGCGCTGTATCTCCAGTTATATTGTACTTATCTCTCATTTGTTCAAAGGATAAGAATCTACTTCCTGAAAAACAATTTTCTATTCTTTTAATCCCTTTTTTTTCCCATTTTCTAAACGAAAGGTTGTCTATTGTAAAAGGGAGTAGCATATTTTGCGTCAATATTAGTTTTGGTATTTGATAATTTGTTTTATTTCTTTCTACATGAATCTTCTTCCATATATTGAGGAGATGGTGTAATACTGGAGAAGTTCTATGTTGTACCAATTTTTCGTCCCATTTATATAATATGTGTTCAGGTATCTTTTCCCCTATTTTATCTAATTCTAGTCTCGTCCAGTCTCGTTTTTCCCTTGTTTGATAAAAATCTGATAGGTACCTTAATTGTGCGGCTCTATAATAATTTTTGAAGTTTGGCAATTGTAAGCCTCCTTGTTTATACCATTCTGTTAATTTATCTAGTGCTATCCTCGGTTTCCCCCCTCTCCATAAAAATCTCCTTATTATTTTCTTTAACTCTTTGAAGAATTTTTCTGTCAGTTGTATTGGCAATGCCTGAAATAAGTATAGTATCCTTGGAAAAATGTTCATTTTAATACAGTTTATCCTTCCTATCAGTGTTAGTGGTAACTCTTTCCAATGCTCTAAATCGTCCTGTAATTTTTTCATTAGTGGATTGTAATTGAGTTTATATAATTGGCCTAGATTTTTGTTTATTTGCACACCTAGGTATCTTATTGCCTGCATTTGCCATCTGAATGGGGATTCCTCCTTAAATTTTGAGAAATCCGCGTTATTCTTAGGCATTGCTTCACTTTTATTTACGTTTATCTTGTATCCCGACACTTCTCCATATTCCTTCAATTTCTTATATAGTTCTTTTATTGATAGTTCTGGTTCTGTTAAGTACACTATCACATCATCCGCAAATAGACTGATTTTATATTCCCTGTCTTTTATTTTTATTCCTTTTATATTATTATCTCTTCTTATCGATTCTGCTAGTGGTTCTATAGCTAGCGCAAACAATAATGGTGATAGTGGGCATCCCTGCCGCGTTGACCTGCTTAAGTTAAATTGCTTTGATACATGTCCATTTACTGTCACTTTCGCTAACGGTCCCTTATATAATGCTTTAATCCAATTAATATACTTCTCCGCTAAACTGAATTTTTGCAATACTTTGAACAAGTAATTCCATTCTACTCTGTCGAAGGCCTTCTCTGCGTCTAAAGCAACTGCTACTGCCGGTGCTTTATTTCCTTCTACTGCATGAATTAAGTTAATAAATTTACAAATATTGTCTGTTGTACGTCTTTTTTTGATAAATCCAGTTTGGTCTAAATTTACCATTTTCGGTACCTGTTCTGCTAATCTGTTCGCTAATAGTTTAGCTATTATCTTATAATCTATGTTTAGCAGAGATATTGGTCTATATGACGCTGGTGAGAGTGGATCTTTCCCTTGTTTTAGTATCACTGTAATTATTGCTGTTTTACATGAATCTGGTAAGTTTTGTGTCTCATCAATCTGGTTGATTACATCCAGGAGGGGTGGTATTATTAGATCTTTAAATGTTTTGTAGAATTCTATTGGGAGTCCATCCTCTCCTGGTGTCTTATTATTTGGTAAATTTTTTATTATCTCTTGTATTTCTACTGTTCCAAATGGTTCTGTTAATTTATTTTGTTCCTCTATTTGTAGTTTTGGTAGTTCAATTTTAGTCAAAAATTCATCTATTTTCCCTTCTTTCCCTTCGTTTTCAGTTCGGTATAATTGTTCATAGAATTCTCTGAAGTTTTCCTTAATTTCTTTTGGATTATATGTAATTTGTTTGTCTTTTTTCCTTGTTGCCAATACCATTTTCTTAGTTTTCTCTGTCTTAAGATGCCATGCTAAGATTTTGTGTGTTTTTTCACCTAGTTCATAATATTTCTGTTTTGTCTTCATTATATTCTTCTCCACCTTATATGTTTGTAATGTTTCATATTTTATTTTTTTATCCGCCAATTCTCTTCTTTTGGTTGTATCTTCCTTTATTGCTAATTTTTTTTCTATGTTTATTATTTCCCTTTCCAACTGCTCTGTTTCCTGATTATAGTCCTTCTTCATCTTGGTTGCATAACTTATTATTTGTCCTCTAATGAATGCTTTCATTGCGTCCCATAGTATAAACTTATCTTCCACTGATTCCGTATTTACTTCAAAGTACATTTTTAATTGTTTTTCAATAAATTCTCTAAAATCCTGTCTTTTAAGTAGCATGGGGTTTAATCTCCATCTATACATTCTTGGCGGGATGTCCTCTAGCTTTACTGTCAGTATTAAGGGTGAATGGTCCGATAGCATTCTCGCTTTATATTCTGTTTTTCTTACTCTATCCTGCATACTAGCTGATAACAAAAATAGGTCTATTCTTGAGTATGTTTTATGTCTAGTCGAGTAGTATGAGTATTCCTTTTCTTTTGGGTTTTGTTTCCTCCATATGTCCACAAGTTTCATTTCTTGCATTGATTTAATTATAAATTTGGTTACTTTGTTCTTCCTGTTAATTTTTTTCCCCGTTTTATCCATATTTGGATCCAAATTCAGATTGAAATCCCCTCCTATTGTATGTTCCCTTGCGTATTAGCTACCTTCAAAAAGATATTTTGCATAAACTTTTGATCTTCTTCGTTAGGTGAATATATGTTAAGTAGATTCCAAAGCTCCGAATATATCTGACATTTTATCATAACATATCTCCCTGCTGGATCTATTATTTCCTCTTCTATTTTAAATGGCACATTTTTGCTAATTAATATAGCCACTCCTCTTGCTTTTGAATTATACGATGCTGCTGTTACATGTCCTACCCAATCTCTCTTTAATTTCTTGTGCTCCAATTCAGTTAAGTGTGTTTCTTGGACAAATGCTATATCTATTTTTTCCTTTTTCAGTAAATTTAGTAGTTTCTTCCTTTTAATTTGGTTATGTATTCCATTAATATTTAAAGTCATATAGTTCAGCGTAGCCATTTTATATTTTGTTTATCTTCTCTTTCCATTTTTCCATCATTACCTTTCCTCCTTTTCCATTTCTGTTTTCTTATTTTCAACTCTACCAGACAACATTCCTACAACATCCAACATTTTCCTTATTCTCCTATTTCTATCTTCTTTATCCCCAATCTCCCCTTCCCCTCCTGAGTTGTCCTTTATCCCTTGTCGGACAACCACATCTCCCCTCTCCATTTGGATTTGCGAATCCACTCGCAAGCGTCAACTGATTTTGCAGTGACCGCTCTTTTCCCCCACCCAGCCCCACCCCAGAAAAGATTTCACTTTTCATATGTCACAAAGGTCACTCTTTTAATTCCCTCCTTATTCTCTCTATTCCATTACCTTCCCTTATTAATTCTTGTCTATACTATCTATGTTTTCCTCTAATTACAGATACTTTCACGTATGCCCATTGTCTCTATTCACTCTTATACCTCTTTACCCGCATACATATCAATCGTGGTCATTTTTACCCTCATTACCCGTCTTCATCCCTCAGTCTATTTTTGTCTTTACCCACATACATATCAATCATGATCATTTTTACTCTCATTACCCGTCTTCATCCCTCAGTCTATTTTTGTAATTGTTCTGCAAATTTTCGTGCTTCTTCTGGATCCGAGAACAGTCTGTTTTGTTGTCCTGGAATAAATATTTTCAATACCGCAGGATGCTTCAGTGTAAATTTATATCCTTTCTTCCATAAAATCGCTTTTGCTGTATTGAACTCTTTTCTCTTCTTTAGGAGTTCAAATCTTATATCTGGATAAATGAAGATTTTTTGCCCTTTATACTCCAGTGGTTTGTTGCCCTCTCTTACTTTTTCCATTGTCTTCTCCAGTACCTTTTCTCTTGTAGTATATCTTTGGAATTTTACTACAATAGATCTTGGTTTTTGTTGTGGTTGTGGTTTAGGGGCCAATGCTCTATGTGCCCTTTCTATTTCCATTTCTTGCTGTAGTTCTGGACATCCTAGGGCCTTAGGGATCCATTCTTTTATAAACTCCCTCATATTCTTGCCTTCTTCATCTTCCTTAAGGCCCACTATCTTTATGTTATTTCTTCTGTTATAATTTTCCATTATATCTATTTTTTGGGCTAGTAATTCTTGTGTCTCTTTAGTTTTTTTATTAGATTCCTCCAATTTCTTTTTTAAGTCTTCTACCTCCATTTCTGCTGCTATTGCCCGTTCTTCCATCTTGTCCATTTTTTTCCCCATTTCTGTTAAGGTCATATCCATTTTATTTATTTTCTTTTCTGTGTTGTTTATTCTTCTTCTTAAATCATTGAATTCCTGTGTTTGCCATTCTTTAAATGACTCCATGTATCCTCTAACAAGAGCAAGTATATCCTTTACCTTGCCTTTCCCTTTATCTATTTCACTGTATTCTTCCTCTTCTTCTTCCTCTGGGTTGGCCATCTGTTGTTTCTTTGATGCCCTTTCCTCCTCTTCTTTCTTGTTTCCATTGTCTTCTGTGGTCTCTTCTTGCTGCAGGTGTTCTGCAGCTGTCGTTGCCGGCTGTGGAGATCGACTCCCCAGCTGGTCCCCCCTCCCGTCGGTGTGTTTTTTTTCATGCGCGGTTGCACACTTTTACTCGGCTCTGTGAGCCATTGTTGTAGTTCTTTTTCTACCGACCTGAGGTAGTGGGCTCCTCTCTCCACAGCGGGCCTCTTCGGACAGGTAAGGCCTTCACCTTTTTCCTCCGTTGTCTTCTCTTCCTCTCTTCTTTCCGTTGATTTTGATTTTTCTCCTTTTGTCTCCATCTTCTTTCCACCTTTATACTCACTTTTCTTTAACTTGTATTTCTGTGCCTTTGTATTTTCTCTTGTTTTTCCCGACTTTTCTGGAGAGGGCTGGAGTTCACCGTCCGGCCACTACTCCATCACGTGACTCCGTAATTTTTTTTTAATTGATGGATTCTGTTGTTACATTCTGAGTGCAATATAAATAAATTTTATTTTTAATTAGCTTGTAAATCCTATTTATGTTTGCATAATTTAATGAAAGTTTTAAACTGAAGTCTTCATGTTAATATCAAGATGCAGAATGGAGCATAAGTACATAGGTTGTGTGGATCCTTGAAGGCTGAAAACCACAAATTTTAATTATGTTTTGCATTTCTCGCTTTCCAGGTGGATTTCTGGGGTTTTGGGAAACAGCTGTAGGGAAGGGAGCTGAGTTTGGGCTCCATATGTGCCAAGAAACCTGCTTCCCACTCTACATGGTTAAGATACCATGATTCAATGCACTTTGCAATCAGATCTTTTTTATCTATTCATATATATCCCTTGCCACTCGGAGAGTGACTGTTCCTATGGGCCTTACTCGATTCACCTAGCCCACATTTTCTCTTTGACTTCCAGTCTTGTTATCTTTGCTTCTCATCCCTCAAGTTGCATTCAACTTCTTTCTCTCTCCTTACTCTTTGATCCTTTTTAGCACTTGATCAACACTGAAGAGCAGTTTGCAATGACAGCACAGCTTTAAGATGTGAGAGGAAAATGAAGCCACTGTGGACACTGGGAGAATGTACAAACTGAAAAGTTGCCATCCAAGGTTGAGATCGAATCTGGTTCCCTGAAGCTATACCATCAGGGCCTCTGGAGCACCCTCCATATCTTCCCCTGCATCCCACCTTCTTCCTCTGTGGGAGGATAAAGTATTTGGCAATGTTTTATTCTTTTTGAGCAAGAGATGCAGTGTTTCAATCTAACTCTATTGAATCTAATTACCAGAACAAAACTAGATTTACATTTAACCTGTCAATGACCTTGAGTTATATGTCTAGGAAAAGATTGGAAATGAGAAATTGGTTTCATGTTGGAGAAGGCTATGAAACATACTCCTATTGCAAATATAGCATGCATTTTATTAGTTCATCTGTAAACAACTAAAATATGAAAACTTTTTTTATCACACTTGGAACTCAATGCTGTAATAGGAGACCCCTGTGTGAACCAAAAGAAGCAGGGGAAGAGAAGCATAACTGCCTAGAATGGTGCATGAGAGCCATCAGTATGTGTGTGTGTGAGGGGGGGGGGGTGGTGGGGTAGTGTTTATTTACACACACACATACACACATTCAATGAGATTCACCTCAACTGCATAAGTACAATCTCTTCAATATTTGTGAAGTTATTTCATGCACAGAGAAGTAAACAATTAAATGTGAGAGGACAATAGAAACTCAAAAGGAGCTGGTCTGATCAGGCTGGTTTCTCTGCTATGCCATAGGGCAGCTTTTCTGATTTTGAATATTGCATGATCAGCAAACTTGTAAAACTTTAATGCAAGTTATTTTCATCAATTTGGACTTTGACTACACCGGTCACAATTAGAAAGATTATATATAGTAAGTACATGGTCTGAATCAGAGATCACAAGACAAACTTCTCGGGACTCTGAAATCTTTCTGGAAGCCCAACCACTGTTTTACTTGAAAAAGAACATATTTATTTCATTTAAAATTTAAATATCCTCACTTTATGCAGGATCTAATGTTGATGTTAGATATGATGGTTAAAAACTGACCGGCTGAATCATGAAAATGAACAATTTGCCAATGGAATAAAAGTGTTGATTTTTTAAAATTAAATAATAGATTTTTTTTTTTGGCTTGACCAGAGTGTTTTGTTTATATTACTCCTTGCAAATTCTATGGTGACTGGTGGGTGGGGAACATTGAGTTTAATTTGCTGTTGCTAAGAAACTAAATGCCTCAGAATGCATTACACAGTTGATCTATTCCTGTCTGTCTTTTTCTGATGCTGAACAAAAAAAATCTCGTCTTCAGAGATTCATTCAACATGTTGCACGGTGAGGAAATGCATTTTTAATGACAAAGTAAATTATATTATTCAAACTAAATAGTGTCTTGCACAGATGAAGATAAACTCTGGAATCTCTCTGGTTAATCTGGTTACCAAACCTCATTCAACCTCTGTGGAGAGAATAGATAGTTGTATTTGCATTGAACTATTCGGGATGTTCTTGTTAAAGGGTCAGAGGTTCAAATGTCTGAGATTCAAGCAGAAAATGAAAATCTAGGAGTTTTTTTTAAAAAAAACAAGGAAACAAATAATCAGCAAGTCCAGGGCCATCTGTAGCACGAGAAACTGAGTTACTGTGCCTGGTCAATTACTCCTGCTGTCTTGGAAAAGCAGCCAACATATTCAAAAAATCGTCCCACCCCAGCCATAATCTTTTCGCCTCAATCTCATCAGGAAAAAGATTCACAAATATGAAACCAGGTGCTAACAGTTTCAAGGACCATTTTCTGTCTTGAATGAGCCACAAACTAATAAAAGTGCTGTCTTCGCTTCATAATAACTGATCTCTCCCTCTAACTCTGCGCTATTGTACTGTGTGTTTCATCTTGTAATATGTATTAAATTTCTACTGGCCTATTCACAATACAACCTCTCTCACTGCATTTTTGACACATGTGACAATAAATTTGAAATTGAACTTGATCCATGATGTTTTCAGTACCAGTGAAACACCGCATGCCTGATTCATTGAATGTTTCATCCTCCACAGAGGAAGCCTGAACTACTGAAGATTCCATTTTGAAGATTTCTTTTTATTTCAGTACGGAGGAAGTGTTGGATAATCCAAGTTGCAATTGTTCAGATGAAAGGTTAAGCCGAGCTGCATCTTGTGTTTCAGATGGAGGTAAATGATCCCAAGGGACTATTTTGAAGAGGAACCAAGAGTCTCCTTCATGTCAGAACCCTCTGTCAACAGCAAGTGATCAAATTATCTCATCATTATCACATTGCTATTTGTGGGTGCTTGCACATTGCAAATTGGCTGCTACATTTCCTACTAACAGTAGCCACTTTCAGGTGGCCACAATACCCAATTGTAAAGAAGGCCATTGTACTCCTATGCAGCTGTCGGGTGGACACCTGAAAGTGGAGAACCCGGCCAGGAGGTTTACCTGCCCAACCCTTCTGTATGTATAATATCCTGCTCTAAGAATCCCCCATTGCATCTGAAAGCAGCTCAGGCAAAGCTGCTACCAGCTTTCAGGTGCCTAGCAGTGGGCAGGCTGTTGACAGTCAGCTAGAGACCCGCTGTGGACCTACCCTCCCCGCTGCCTGACAGTCCTCCAGCATGGGACTACAGGGCTGGGGTGGTCGATGGGGGACTACGGGGCTGGGGCAGCTGATGGAGTTACGAAATCCCTCTAAATTTAAAAGGTGAGCGCTTTCAATAAATCAGGATTTTCAGGGATGGCCCCCCCAGCCCCACGCCAGGGGGCTTCAGGCAGCAGGGAGGAGGCTGTCAGACTGCTGCCCCTTCTCAGAGCCAGTGTTTGCTCTGTGGCTCCTCTCCCCACTTCTGACCTTTCAGATGGCAGAACACCTCCTTCAGTGCTGCCACCTGCAGGTCTCTTCATAGACACTTGCAACCTGCTCCGAAGCCGGATTCTCCAGATGATTCCACCTGAAAGCAGCTAAAGACCACATTCAGAAATATTTTGCCAGTTGCAAAGAGTGAGATTCTGAGCAATTGTGGAGAGAAAAAGTTGACATTTCACATTAATCACTGTTCATCAAAACTGGGAGGAGTTGGCGATTTTTGTTTATAAAGGAAAGCTTTACATTGAAGAGAAAGGAATGGAGAGAAGAGATTATCTGTCAAAGATCAAAGTCCAGAAAAGACTAACACAAGTGGTAGAGTTGGTTGAGGGTTTTTTTTTAATTTATTGTCACATTATACATGTGAGAATGGTTCTTTGGCAAGCAGTCTAGAATGTAATTTCTAATATGCGTACAGAATAAAAGTGCAAAAACACAATAACCGAGTGTGGTGTTACAGTGAAAAATCCATTTGCAAGGGCAGCAAGATGTTCATTCAGCAGCCTGTGGGGAACTGTTTTACAGCCTGTTCATGCTCAGTGTCACACTCTTGAAAGTTCTCCAGATGGGAGGAGGGAGAAGTGAGCATGCCCAGGGTAGGATGATCAAATCACAAATATGCTGGAGGAACTTGCAGTGTCCATAGAAGGAAGGGCTGGTGCCAGACTATTTTGCCCCCTAGGCAAGGCCAACAACTTGCACCACCCCCCAAAAAAACAATTATCAACATCGATTTTCAAAAACAGAGGTTTTGTAGAAAAAATGAAAAGCATACAACCTGAAACTGCTGAATTTATTTTAAATTGCAAGAATTTGCAATTTGCAATTACATCAACCTTGGATAATCTTTCTCAAATACAATCAAAAATATTTTGGCGCACAAATCATTTTGAACTAAAGGGAACTTGGTAGAATGCAGATCTCCGCCAAGGGCAGCACAATATTAAAACCTTTTACTTCACACACCCTTCCAATGTAAAAAGGAGAACTTGCTCCCAGATGGGTTAGTTGAATCAATTAGCAAAACGTGTTATCAGGAAAAGAAATGAGGAAGGAAAGTGATGCTGTTATAATGAAATGAAGAGAATGGGAAGGGACTTCATTTGAGCAGAAACTGCTGCATTTGGGCTGATTACACCCAATCTTTGCTGTAACTTCAATGTAATTCAATAAACCTAGAAGAGATTTACCACTGAGCCTAGATCCAAAACCCCCACTTATCTTTTACACTGATATCATTGAGTTAGTAGAGAGTAGTTGAGACAGTTCTTAGAAATAATACTCATGGAACCATCCACCCAGGGTTTAGGTTGAACAGGAGCTCGGGGTGGGGGGGGGGGGTTTGTGGAAGGAACTGGGTACCGTGGAAGGATGGAGAGGAGACTGGGGAGGGGGGAGGAGGATCGAGGGGGGGAGAAAAGGGACTGGGGAGGAGAGAGGGAGGGACGTGCTGGGCTCCAGCAACCTAGCACCGAGCCAATGTAGCCAGGGGCGAGCGAGAGCATTTGCAACCCCCACCCCACCTCCCTCTGGGAGACACTATCCATTTGCCCTCCCCAGACAGCCCCTTGATCACCCTGATTGCTGCATGTTGGTCAGACAACTCGGCGAACGTGTAGCTGAACTTGTCCAACAGCTTGGCATAAGTAGAGTGCCAAGGTTTTGAAATCATTCCAAGTTTTCAAACCAATGCACTTGAAGCCTGCCATGTAGGAATTTGGATCCAAAACACCTGCCTGGGCTGAGGAACATGTGTCCAGTCTGAGAAGGCAATTTCAAATCCGAGTCCGGCAGTGAAGCTGTAGAAAGGGTATAGGCCATGGAGAGGAAGAGAGTTGCCTGTCCCCAATGGAACTGCTACACTTGCACCCAATGTGGAAAAATACTGACCCCAGGGTGCCTCAAAGTCAAAAGCCAGACTGTCAGGCCTAAAACTGAACATCTTGCTCCCGACAGTGCCCTCTGAGGTTAGCGCCCTAGGCAGCTGCCTAGTGGATCTAAAGGCAGCCCTGACCCTGAAGATAAGTGACTGACATTTCAACCCTCAAGGTATGAGTGAAGAAACACAGCATCTGGATTAAAGGCCAGGGAAGAATGGGAAGGAGAGGAGTACAGACCAACAGACATTGGATATGATGAGGAAAGGTGAAAATGGATTTGGGCTCTGTGGAAGAGAGAACCGGATGAAAGAAGACAGGAGAGTGGTTTTAACAGAAACTGGAAAAGTCTATCTTGATGTCATCTGGTTGGACCATGGCCTGACAAAAGATGAGATGTTTTTCCAATTTACGGGTGATCTCAGTCTGGCAGTGCACGAGTCCATGGACAGACAAGTCAGCAAGGGAATGAGGTGGGGAATTGGAATGGGTGGCCACTGGGGGATTCATCCTTCAGTATGTTAATGACAGCCAATGGAAGGTTTCAAAAGGAGAACATTTAAAAATTGAATTCCCAAAATAGAGGAAAATAATGTAAACATTGGCAATATACAAGGGTGGGATATCTGTTAAACACAAATCATTGAATTCAGTGTTAAGCCCAGACAGAGCGACATTCTCATTCAGAACTTGAGGCTTTGTGTATTTAACATATTTGTGCAGCAAGCAAGAATTTCAGGGGATCAGTACATTGTACTTGTATATATGACAATAAATTCTCACCATTTCTGTTCCTCCAGCTTACCTTGGTGCCTCAATGGCACACTTTAGGACGCAAAAGACTGTGAGGTTGGAGTAAAATCAAAAAGGAAAGGGAAATTGAGGGTCGCCCACATAGACTAGTGTTTCCAGTTTCAGGACAGAACTGCAGGCCCTCTCTTGTACTCAGATTGATGAACATTTTCAAATCCAAATACAGTGGAATGGCAGATAAATGATGTAATAAATTGACAATGGGTGTCCCCTGTCAGGTGAGCTCTGACTCGAGGATCAATTCCTCATATTCCCCCTAGTTAATCTACAACCCAATGGTACGAGCATTGTCTCTCCCTCTCCCTCTCTTTCTTTTTTGTCTTTCTCTCCTTCTCTTACCTTGCATCCCCATAATGCACTCTGGAACTCCCATTTTTGTCCCCTTTTGCAGCCTGTAGCTCCATCACCCACTCTACCCCTCCCCTTCCTCCTTTCATCCACCTACCTACCATACACATTTCTCCCACTGAATTTCATCCCTCATTTTCTTCTAAGGGCCTCTCAACCCTCCAATAGTTGTTGCCTTCTGTACTCATCAGATTCCAGCACCAGTAGTCTGTGTTCATGCTCATCACCCTCAACCAGCTGTCTCTCACCTTCGCCCTGTCCTCCCACCCACCTGGCTCCAACGAGCATCTTTTTCACTTTCGGCAAAAAAGCAGGTCAGAAAGCATCTCTGGGTAAAAATGGTCAGGCAACATTTCAGGTCCAGACCTGTTATCGAGCCACTCTTCCCCTCCCCACTACTTCTGTGACTCCCTGGTTCACTCTTCCCATTTATTCTTCCAGCCTTTTGGGCACTTCTCTCCACAGTAAAGCCCATGGTATCCAGCACCAAAGTAGATGGCGGATCTGTGTGTTGCCTTTACTTATTTTTTTCGTCAGGATCAGAATTTATTGTCACAAAATTGTTTGTTTTATGGCACCTTTACAGTGAAAATGTTGCTGTAAATTACACTTCCAAATAAATAAATACATAGTGTGGGGGGGGTGGGGGGGGGGATGAGAAAGTGAGGTCGTGACTGTGTTTCATTGTCCATTCAGAAATCTGATGGCAGAGGGGAAGAAGCTGTCTTTGTGCCATTGGGTGCTCGTCTTCAGGCTCTTGTACCTCCTTCCTGATGGCAGCAGTGTGAAGAGGGCATGGCCTGGGTGGTGGGGGTTCTTGAGGATAGAGACTGCTTTCTTAAGACACCACCTCTTGTAGACATCCTTGATGGAGTGAAGCCCATGATGTTGCTGGCCAAGTTAACAACTGTCTGGAGTTTTTTGCCTGTCCTGTGCATTGGCACTTCTGTATAAGACGGCGATGCAACTGGTCAAGTTGCTCTCCATGGACCACTTGTAAAAATTTTCAAGAGTCTTTAGTGACATTCCAAATCTCCTCAAACTCCTCACAAACGGTATCTGCTGGTGAGCCACCTTCATCATTGGGTCGATGTGGAGGCCCCAGGACAGATCCTCAGAGATGTTGACACCTAGGAATTGAAGTTCTTGCCCCTCTCAACTGATGACTGGCTCAGTTCTCCTGATTTCCCCTTTCTGAAGTCCACAACCAATTCCTTAGTTTTGCTAACATTGAGTGCAAGGTTATTATGATGTCACTCAACCAGTTGATCTATCTCACTCCTGCAAACTTCCTCATTGCCATCTATGATACCGCCAATGACCATGGTGCCATTGGTAAATTTGTAGATGGCATTTGAATTATCGTGGGTTTAGAGTGAGTAGAGCAAAAGGCTAAGCACACATCCTTGAGATGTGCCTGTGTTGATTGTGGTGAGGAGAAAACATTTTTTCTGATTCATACAGACTGTGGTCTTCCGATGAGGAAGTCAAGGATCTAGTTGCAGAGGCTAGTTTTTGGAGCTTGTTAATGAGCACTGAGGAATAACGGTGTTGAAAGCTGAACTGTAGTCAATGAAGAGAAGCCAATGTATGTGTTGCTGTTGCCCCTACATTTCCCTGCTTGTCTCCAGGGACATAAACAGCTCTCCAGGTGGGACAGAGTCTATTGCGTTTATTGCACATATGTGACCTCCTGAAGACAAAACACAAGGCATGGTGACTGCTTTGCCAAGTGCCTGTGCTCTGTCCTGAGAAGCAAGATGGAATTTCCAGTTGCCTGTATATCAATTCCTTTCCTCATTGCCACATCCTCATTCATTGCCAATGCGGAGGCCAAACATGATCCCAAAGAGGAGCATTTTTTTACTCTGCGAGTTAGTCTCAAACCAAGTGATATGAATATTGAATTTTCCAATTTCAGGTACGCCCCAGCCCCCTCCCAAAGTGTCTGATTCCACTTTCCATCTCTTCCTCACTCTGCTTTTCCCCAACCTTTGTCCAACCCATCTTCCTTCTTCACCAACCTTTACTTGCCCATTATTCTATTACCAGTGGCCTACCAACCTCCACATCTTTGAGACATCGGAGGAAACCAGAGCTGCCAGAGGAAATCCATGTGGTCACTGGTAGAGCGTGCAAACTCTGCCCAGACAATAGCCAGTCAGGGCTGCACTCATCATCCTAACTGCAAAAACCTGGTCTGTGTTCAGTGCATTTGTTGAAGACGTGCACCGCTCCAAAATCGACGATAATCATGGAAACAAAATTATATTTGCTGTTGGAAGTGGAGGCCTATGTAATGGTACTCTGAAGAGTTCCGTTCCGTTCAGCCATGCTTTGTCGGGAAGCATTTAGAACTCTGAAAAGTCGGCCAACTAACTTTCCCAAAAGAAAGCTCAGAAGTCAAAAACAGGGCAACAAATTTCAGTTCATTAATCCGCTTGGATATAAATGTGTTAGATTTTTGCAAAGACAGCATTTTTCACCAAGCAACTCAAGGCCATGCCGACATAAACAGATAAAGCTCGTGAAAATCTATCTTTGTTTTTATGCCTCTGAGCAGTAATCTGCTTGGCTTTATTTATAAACCTTGAACCAGGCTTAGCTGTTATTAAGTTTAATGCTTAACAGCATGCAATGGTCCCAGGGTAAGTCATCTGCATCTGTCGTGGGAAAAAAAATCAATATCTTTGGGTGAATGAACAGTGCTGATTAAATATTGAGGTGTCACAGGGCAAAGCAACATTCTTGTGAAATTATGATTTCTTTTTATAAAATGTTAAGCCATTGAGGGAGGGCTGATGGATTCTCATTTTGCTCTAGGGTTTGCTTTTCGATTTTCAAGTAGCTCCCTCGCTTTGTGTATGGGTTCTGATTCATTACAAACGGTTTATATATTTTTAAAAAAAGGGTTCAGACCAGGAATTAAACTTGTGAATCAGAGAGAGACTGGGCACAGACTGGGAGATCATTTTGTTGAACACTTTGGCTCTGTCTGCCGCAATAGTGTGGATCCCCCAGTGGCCACCCATTTCAAGTCCGCATCCTATTCCCTTCCTGACGTGTTTTGTCCATGGTCTCATGCACTACCAGACTGAGATCACCTGCAAATTGGATGAATAACTAGTTCTGTCTGGACAACCTCCAACCATATGGCAATAACGTCAACTTCTCTGGTTTCTTTTAAACCTTCCGCCCCCAATCCCCTTTCTTCTAACACCCAATTAAAACCTTTTGTTGGTCTGGACCCCTCCCTCTGCAGTCTTTATTCTGACACCTTCCTGTTACTTGCTTAATCCTTGAAGAAGGGCTCAGGCCAGTAATATATCTTTACCTCCTATGGATGCTGCGAGACTATTTCAGTTTTCACTAACACACAACTTTCACAATCTGACCATGTCAAAGCACTCTTCTGAATGTAGAGTTCATTGGTCAAGGCTGCATTATTTCTTCTGGAAAGCCTGATGTTTTTCAAATCAGATTTTAACACATTGTTGATTAATACACTCTTCATGTTCTCTTTTTCTATAAATAGTCCCTGACTTACAATGGTCTGACTTATGATTCAGTATGGTACTTTGAATTTTGGCTAGCAACAGCCCCATGTCAGTCCCCACACTGATCCCACTGCTCCGGTCTCTCCCCACAGCCCCATGTCAGTCCCCACACTGGTCCCACTGCTCCGGTCTCTCCCCACAGCCCCATGTCAGTCCCCACACTGATCCCACTGCTCCGGTCTCTCCCCACAGCCCCATGTCAGTCCCTATGCTGATCCCACTGCCCTGTTTCAACTTATGATTGGAGTGCTGGAACGTAACCCCATCAGAAGTTGAGGACTACCTGCATTAGTGACTTTTTGACCATGATTCATTGCTTTATTGGCAATTTCATGCAGTAATTCTGTCCCTTTACTTATAGAGGCAAGGAAATTAGTTTGGTAAGCTTTAATTCTGTCTTTGTATCATCATCAGATTGGTGTTGTACCCTACATGAAGATGTAATGGAAATAGTCTTAAATTGCATGTGCCCCACAACATGCAGCTGTCAGTCTCATTTTGCTGTTGTCTGGTTTGATCAGTTTGTTTCATCCTCTGCCACCATTCTCAATATCCACCTCCTTTCTGATGAGTTCCCAAGGCATTGTCTTTCTTTATCAGCTTTATCTCAATTTAAGGAAAATCAAAATGACAAAGGGTTTCCCCTGAGGGAAATGAAAGTAGATCTTTGATCTAATAAATCAGGATAGCTGATTCTCCTTATTTCTATTTTGTCAAACAATATATTGAAAATCCAAGAGTAACAAGGAGAAAAAGAAAGCCATTCCAAGTAAAATGATAGCAGTATAACATAATGAATGGTCTCTCCTATTGAGGCGCTAAGGTGGAATAAAGTTGATCTGTGCGTGAAGCCTCCTGTAAGCAATGATGTGAAGAGACTGATGGGAAAAGGAGAGCAGATGCAAGGATTCACAATGTGCTTTTAAAGGCTGATGAAAATATGTTAAATCAATAACTATCTCATCCCCGATTATTGACACCACTCATGAATTTGAAAATTCATGAAAAAGACAAATTACTCATGCAGTTAGCTCATAGATTCTCCAAAGTTGTTAAGCAAATAAACAGCGCACAGAAATGATCTGAAAGCATTTGACCTTACTCCATACTATTTCTGTGTTTATCTTGCTCCATTCCTGGAATGAATTCCCAGTTTCAAACTTGAATCTTGACAATGAATGCTATCTCTTCCCACTCCGCCACCCTTTGTTTCTGTGCAGTCCAGTCTTTCCCTGATGAACTGTAAAAAGTAAAGAAGCATTTGTATTTTTAAACAAAACTAGAATGTTCCGGATAAATGGCAGCACGGTTGGCGGAGTGGTTATCGCAATGCCGTTACCGCGCCAGCAACTGGGTCCAGGGTTCGACTCCCACGTGGTCCGTAAGGAATTTGTACGTCCTCCCACGTCTGTGTGGGTTTTCCCCATGGGCTCTGGTTTCTTCCCACCATTGAAAACATACCAGGGGTATAGGTTAATTGGGTGGCATGAACTCATGGCCTGTTACCATGCTGTATGTTTAAATTTTTTAAAATTTAAATCAGCATCAATATGTGAAGGCTGCAACGCTTAGTTAAAACTGGGAAAGGGGAAAATTGCAAGTAGGTTTTCAATAAGAGGGAAGGTTGAGGTTAGGATATATATAGCAAGCCTTTCCAGGAGGTTAATGGCGGTTATTAGCACTTTAAGGTGCTGTGTTATAAGATGTTAATGGTAAGGCGGTGAACTTGCCCAACAGGTAACATGTGGGCCGAAGGGCCTGTTGTTGAGCTGTATCTTTCTAGGACTTGTACACATGGGATAAGAAGAAAAATATAATTGACAAATGCTGGGGAAAAAAAAACTCAGCAAGTCAGGCAGCGTATGTGGAAAGAGAAACCATTATTGTTTCTGATGTGGGACCCATCACTGGGTCTGAGAAAGAGAAAAATAAGTTACGCTGAGCAGCAGGGAGATATGGGTGAAACCAAGGGTATTTCTCACGAAGCAGATATGATAAGGTTCTGTGGTAGTGTAACTTGGATTTTTGGTACACTGGGAAAGGTCCACCAGGTAGGACGACACAGAGAAGAAAAGGTGTCTGGTAGAAATGTGTAGACAGGAAGAAAGAGGATGCTGTCTAAAGTTGGAGAAATCAATGTTGAATATAGGAGGCTGCAACATGTGCAGGTAGAAGATGAAGTACTGTTCCTCAAGTTTTGTTTACTGCATTTGTATTGTGTGTTTCACATCTGAGGATCAATGAAATATTTCTGAAGTGGAACCACTGTTAAAGGATTTGTAAAAATCCAGTAAACAAGATGATCATGGCCAGGTGTTATTTGCATATTAATGTATGCAATGTACCATCAATAATCACACAAGGCTGAAGTTGTAAAACTATCAGGCTTTTATTAATTAAAGGCTGGAACAACCATCAACCTCATTGACTGATCAAAGCAAAGAGAAAGGTGCTATTGGTAGGATTGGTTCTCAGGAGGCGTGTCTGGTCGGCAGCAGCCAATCATGGCATAACAGTGGTTTACCACATTCACCCCTCTTTGTTAAGAAGAGTCCTGCAGGGAGAGAAAAAAGAGAAGGTGAAACAACTATACATATATACATTTTTACAGGTTATGTCTATCAGGGGGTCTCCTCTGCCATAGCGATCGACATGGCAATTCTTGGGGTGCTGTCATAGCATTTTGAGCAGCTTGAGGTTGGCCTAATAACAGTTTATCGAGGGATGGGGACAGGTGGGGGAGTGTGAAGCTGGTACATCATTGTGACAATAGTGGTCAGGGTTAGGGGGTGGTCAGCTGCAGTTCCATAAACCCTAAGGTGAAGTGGGAGGGGTGTCTGTTGAAAGTCAGAGGTGGTTGGGGATTCCCCCGATAGAACAAGATCCTGGATCGAGACCATGTCTTCACGCCCATCAGGGAAGGCAATGTAGCCATACTGGAGGTTCGTGTAGAGAAGGATTAGATTGCCTGATGGTGTTTGGCACACAGTCCAAAATGGCGGCCCACATAATTTGCACTTGGCATCGCCAATGAGCAAGGAAGATGGCGCCAATTGCACTGCCCAGAATGGCAATTGTCTGCACATAGCACTGCTAGATCTCGTGGATGGTTTTGACTTGCAAACTTTGGTGTAATGCCCCTTTCTTTGGCACCTGGAGCACACTGCATCCTTGGCAGGGCAATGGGGAGATCTCCTACAATAATAGCCGAAGTCAGATCACTTGAGTAGTGAGACGGTGTAGGGGACCAGTCACTCATGGGGTGGGATGATGCCCTATCCCAGGAGAGCGGTGCCCACAGACCCAAGCGGCCGAGTAATCACCTGAGTTCTGAAGGGCCATGTCCAGTGCCTCTAAGTTCAACCACCCTTTGCAGATCATGTACCTTTTGTTCCTATAGCCATTGCTGTATGTACCCGGAGAAGATACCGGCCATGTAGGTCTCTCTGATGAGGTCCTCTGCGTTCTGGGTGGCCAATATGGCCTTACAATCACACGCTCTACACAGGATCTGGAGAGCACGCAGGTACTTGGTGCTCGACTCACCAGGTCATTGTTTTTTGGTGGCCAGGAGGTGCCTGGCATAGACCTCATTAACCTTCCTGTGATACTGGGCCCTGAGGATCTCCATAGCTGCTTGTCACAAGCTGGCATCGCTGATCATTGGGAACACTTAGGGCCTGACACGCGAGAAGAGTAATCTCAGTCGGTTAGCATCCATGGTGATGGCATCCTTGGCTGCTGCCAGGAAGTTTTCGAAGCAGCGTAGCCAAAGTTTGAATGTGTTTGTGGCATCCAGCAACCAAGGGTCGATGTCAAGCTTCTCAGGTCTCAGGTACTGATCCATGCTTTCTTGAAATTTTTAGTTAATAAAATTGATGTACCATCAATAATCACAAAAGGCTGGAGTTGTAAAACTATCACGCTTTTATTAACTAAAGACTGCGACAAACATCAATCTCATTGACTGATCGAAGCAAAGAGAAAGGGGAAACATGCAAGGGGCTATGGGTAGGATCGGTCTCGGGAGGTGTGTCCAGCCAGCAGCAGCCAATCACGGCCTAACAGTGGTTTCCCATAGTAGGTATTTTGAAAAATGAAAATTTTAAATAGAGAATTCCAAACTATTTCATTCAACCTTTTACAATCTTTTAAAGCAATGAAAAGTGCAATGAAATGAAAATGTCAGACTTGAATGCCCCTTCCTTACTTAAATGAAGTTTAATAGCCATTTTACAGTAACATACAGTAACACCATGACTACCAGCCCCCCCACATCTCCATCGGGCACACAGAACTCAAAACGGTCAACCAGCTTACCTACCTCGGCTGCACCATTTCATCTGATGCAAGGATCGACAAAGAGATAGAAAACAGACTCGCCAAGGCAAATAGCGCCTTTGGAAGACTACACAAAAGAGTCTGGAAAAACAACCACCTGAAGAAACACACAAAGATCAGCGTGTACAGAGCCGTTGTCATACCCACGCTCCTGTTCGGCTCCAAATCATGGGTCCTCCACCGGCATCACCTACGGCTCCTAGAATGCTTCCATCAGCGCTGTCTCTGCTCCATCCTCAACATTCATTGGAATGAGTTCATCACCAACATCAAAGTACTCAAGCTGGCAGAGTCCGCAAGCATCGAATCCATGCTACTGAAGACCCAACTGCGCTGGGTGGGTCACGTCTCCAGAATGGAGGACCATTGCCTTCCCAAGATCGTGTTATATGGCGAGCTCTCCACTGGCCACCGAGACAGAGGTGCACCAAAGAAGAGGTACAAGGACTGCTTAAAGAAATCTCTTAATGCCTGCCACATTGACCACCGCCAGTGGGCTGATATCACCTCCAACCGTGCATCTTGGTGCCTCACAGTTCGGCGGGCAGCAACCTCCTTTGAAGAAGACCGCAGAGCCCACCTCACTGACAAAAGACAAAGGAGGAAAAACCCAACACTCAACCCCAACCAACCAATTTTCCCTTGCAACCGCTGCAACCATGCCTGCCTGTCCCGCATCGGACTTGTCAGTCACCAACGAGCCTGCAGCAGACGTGGACATACCCCTCCATAAATCTTCGTCCACGAAGCCAAGCCAAAGAGAAGGAAGAAGAGAGATTTGTATTTAACACATCTCAGCTATGATTTTGTGAAGCAATATTATGTTTGGGCCTTGTTTTACATCCCTGCAGATCTGTAGAGACTAACTTTTACATCTTAAAGTTGATTTCAGTAAAATAATAGTGTTTGAAATTTGATGTTTAAAGATATTATTTTGACTTTGAGCTGCAGGGATTGTGATTCAACTATCAGAATGATGGGAAACATTCAAGTCAAACAGGACACTTGCTGCAGGCACTTTTCCTTTTAACTTACAAATAGATTTTTATCTGTGACAATGTTTGTAGGTGAAATACCTCCAGGCAGCAATCAAGAAAGATGTGTACATCTGTAACCATTGTGCGCTGAAATAGATTAAGAGCTGACCAACAGTGGAATTTTATGCTGTCCATGAGATGAGAGCAATGGAAATTCTTCACTATTGAAATGCGTGAGTCTTAAGGCCTGTTTTGACCAAGCATAGATGGATGAGGGATTTGCAGTTATAACTTCAAAATAACAAATGATCCTTTGAGTTCCCATTGTATTTGAGCTCATCTGAAGCATATATTTGGGTTCTGTATGGGCTTGTTAAAAATTGAATGCTTTCTATTTTGGGGAGCTTCTCTAACATTGTTGAGAAATTTATACAAAGGAAAACTGTCTTCATCCTAAATTTAATGCGAATGCGACTGCTGCTTTAATGTTCCAAACTGGGCCCCATCTTGATCTTGCACATCTTATAAATTTGCCGCTCTCTTTCAGAGATGGGGGAGCCAATCAGTGCTGACTAGAAGACTAAGTTAACTAGTTGTGATTCTTGTCATATTTGTGTAAAGATTCTTTGAACATTTCTAAAGCTATTACACCTTCTGTAGAACTAACCTTTCAGTTCTGTAAATAAGAACTGTAACTGATCAAAGACACACAGAGGAACATTCCCCATTGATTCATAGCTATGTTAAAACAGCAGTACTGTTGGCCCAATTGTATTTTACAAACCTGTGTACATAATGATATAACCATTGACATGATTGATCTCCATGACCTATTTTGTTTACAAATGGTTTAATCCACTGATGCTTTTTTGGGCCTCCAAAATATTGTAAGTCATTTGTGACTGAGAGCACCTTGGCTTCCAAGAAGCTCCTCAAATCACTTTCCATATATTTCTTGAATCACTGAGTTCTTAATAGATTTTAATATTTTACATATCTGGAGGTAATATAGCTGTTAATTTGACTGATTTTTCTTCATTTAGAGTAAATGCAAAGCTATAACTTACAAAGATGAACACTGGAAAGAAATACTATGAATGGCAGAAATCTGTAATAAAAATGGGAAATATATGTATTAGAAAAAATGAAACAAGAAAATGCATCTCTTGTATTATGATCTCTGGATAATGGAAATTCACTCTGACAGAATACACAAATCGTGACCCAAAAATGTATGATATAGAATAAAATTCACTTTCATGCAATTTACGTGGAAAAAAAAACCACATAAATAGATCAACATTTTTAAACTCTTGTTTCTTAATGCAGATGAAGTGACTTTGTGTAATGGATACGATACAGGCTATTTTTGAGGAGCACAGCCCCTCCCAACCACAATGCAGGACAACTTCTAATAAATTGACAGCAAACTACGAGCTGACTAAAATATAGCTGGGTAAAAGAGCAGAGCAAAAGCTGCTTTTAACACCTTCAGACCTTTAACCATCTTGATCTGTTTTTTCTGAAGCTCTCCATTCTGTAAAATCATGTTTTCTCCTCTGTTTTTTTCAAGTTCAAGTTTATTATCATCTGACAGCACATGTACAACCAGACAAAATAGGGTTACTCCGGACGACGGTGCACACATATACACACAAAATACACAGCACATAATAATCACATATATACGGTATATAAATATACAATTGTAAATAAATAAATAAATAAATTTAAATACTTTGGAATAATTTACTTGGTTACCAAGATCCTGTTCATCAATCTCACAGCCTGCCAGAAGCTATTTCCCAGACTGGTAGTCCTGATTTCGATGCTTCTGAACCTCCTTGATGGTACTAGGTCAAAGATACTGTGTGATAGATGGAAAGACTCCTCAATAATTCTTAAATCCCTATTTAAACAATGCTCCCAGTAAATGTTATCAATAGATGAAAGGGAGACCCCAGTGATCTTCTTGGCCATTTTGATGATCCTCTGGATTGACTTCTGGATCGATGCTTTGCAGCTACCAGGACCACACAATGATGAAATCGGCTAGAACATTGTCACTTCTTTGGCTTGGCTTCGCGGACGAAGATTTATGGAGGGGGTAAAAGTCCACGTCAGCTGCAGGCTCGATTGTGGCTGACAAGTCCGATGCGGGACAGGCAGACTCGGTTACAGCGGTTGCAGGGGAAAATTGGTTGGTTGGGGTTGGGTGTTGGGTTTTTCCTCCTTTGTCTTTTGTCAGTGGGGTGGCCTCTGCGGTCTTCTTCAAAGGAGGTTGCTGCCCGCCGAACTGTGAGGCGCCAAGATGCACGGTTGGAGGCGATATCAGCCCACTGGCGGTGGTCACTTAAGCTCTTGTTAAAACCTTATTAAGATGGGGGCCGGTAGCCTTGCCCTCCTCAAAAAGTATAGGCATTGTTGTGCCTTCTTGAGGCATTGTGGGTCCTGGATAGGTCATCCTCTTCAAGGAACCTTGTACTCACCACTCTCTCCACAATAGAACCATTGATGTGTAATGTTGTGAAGTATTTTATTTGCTATCTAACATCTTGTTGCACCTTATGTAAGATAAACTGATGGAATTAGTTTTAAAACCTACTTTGTAATTATGAAACCGCCAATCATAATTTCTGCTCCAGATTCAACTCTTCTTCCCTTCTATCTTTTGGCCACATCTTCAATCAAAACATTGGCAAAATATCTTCTTCCAGATGCTAATTACTGTGTTGCATAACTTCAGATGTTATCACAGGATTTAAAATGCACACCTGTTTTCCCTTATCTTCCCATCTCCTGAAGACAGCTTCTTTTCACTTGCATAACCTTACTCCTGACAGCCCATTATAACATCTCTGCATAGTATTGGCTGATTGCTGCTCTTCAAGACAGAGCAAGAGGGTGTGGAGAGATGGGTGAGGGACAGTTGGGGGAAGGGTGGTGGACTAGTTGAGGGAAATGCCAGGAGCAAGGAGCAAAAGAAACTGGTTAAAAATGTATATTATTGCCTAATGGTGAAAATGGATATGATAGCCGAATGGTATATTTGCTGAATTCGTGGTCCTGCCATGAAACTTTGGGCGTGAATTCACTTCTCACCAAGTCAATGTAGCTAATTCAAGTAACAATTCGAGATGAAACAATGAGGAAGGAGGGCGCCCACTTGATAACCCAGAGTCTAGGCAGCAAGTCTCAGGAGTGGAATAAAGGATATTAACATCGACGTAACATACCTGGAACTGATGAGTCACATTGGTGATGGTCGTTGTGAGTCTGCTTTAGCTGATTAGGAAAAGAGATGACCTGTCAAGCTTGCCAAAGATCTCCACATTTTGTGGAAAATATATACATGCTATTTTGAAAGATGCAATTATTTAAACTGCTGTAGCTGCAGTTGAAATAAAAAATTGAGCACTTTGTTTCTGCTCTTGTCCTATGTAATTATTTTAGTCAGGGATGTCCACTACAGAGGTAAACAAGGGGATAGGTCCCCGAATCAGAATTTATTGTCATGAACATGTCACGAAATTCATTGTTTTGAGCAGCATTAAAGTGCAAATATTACATTTAATTATGTTGCATATAAATTACATTTCAAAAATAAATAAATTGTGCAAGAAAATAGGATAAATTCCATTCAGGAATCTGATGGCAGAGGAGAAGATGCTGTCCTTGGACAGCTTAGTACTCATCTTCAGCCTTTATCCTGAATGAAGCAAGTATGAAGAAGACATGGCCTGGGTGGTGGGGTCCTTAGGGCTGCTTTCTTAAGACACCACCTCTTGTTGATGTCCTAGAGAAAGTAAAGACTGGTGCACGTGATGTCACTGGCTGAGTTAACAACCCTCTACAGAGGTTTCTTGTCCTGAGCATTGGCATTTCCCTACCAGAAAGTGATGCAACCAGGCAGAATAATCTACTTGGTACACCTGCAGAAATGTTCAAGAGTTGTTGGGGACACGACAAATCTCCCCAAACTCCTCACGAAGTCAAGCCAAGAGAGAGTCACCTTTGTGATAATCTTATTCATAAAAAATATATTTGCATCTCTCCGAAAGCTGTCAGCATTGGGAACCTGAGCATATCTTTTCAGTACTTCCAGTAGCATTGTGTCAGGGCTACAACTGTGTTTGCCACATGTCCTTTATCTGCCTGTTTGAGTGAATTTTGCAACAACAAAAAAAAACAAATCCCTTCCCACCCCTCCCCCACCTAAACTATCCCATCCCACCCACCCCCCTCGAAGCTAAAATTTTTTTTGGGGGGTATTTAATGGTTACTGCTTGGTGTGCCAACCCTTTGCATATCATTTATTTAACATCCAAACCCATATATTCCAAATATAAACTCCATATCTTAACAAAAAAAAAGATAAGTATTTCACAAATTACAAGTTATCTTTTCCAGATACAGGCACACAATCCTTTATCTGGACATCTAAAATCCGGAAAGCTCCAAAATCTGGCAAGTGGGAAGAGAGATGGCAGCACCAATTGGGCGAGCGAGGGGAAGACTGGCAGTGCAAGTCGGGCAGGGGAGAGACAGGCAGCACAAGTCAGGCGGGCGGGAGACCGGCAGCGCGAGTCAGGCCGGCGGGGGAGGGAGACGGCAGCGTGACTGGAAGCGGGTGGGGGTGGATACAACAGCACAATTCGAGTGAGCTTTCATCTGGCTTTCCGAAATCCAGAAAAATCCGAAATTCGGAACACACTGTCCCCCCCAAGGGTTCCGGATAAAGGATTGTATACTTGTACAAACACAATTGCAATTCATTATGCCATCTCTGTATATTCAGTTCCACATCATTTTTCCACGTAATAGCTAATACATTTTCTTGCTGCAGCTAACCTTAATCATATAAATGCTAATTGTTGTTTATCCATCCATAACCCTGTCATTAATGTATTCATTATAACGACAATGGGCGCCTCCTGTTGGAGCTCTGCTCAGAACAGCGGCTTGTCATTACAAACACCCTTTTTCAGCAGAGGGACAGCCTTAAGACTACCTGGATGCATCCCCGATCCAAACACTGGCACCTCCTGGACTACATCCTGGTGCGAGAAAGTGACAAACGAGATGTGCTCCACACCAGGGTCATGCCCAGCGCGGAATGCCACACTGACCACCGGCTGGTTCGCTGCAAGCTCAACCTTCACTTCAAGCCAATGCCCAGGAACAGTAAAGCCCCCAGAAAGAGGTTCAATGTTAGAAACCTGCAGTCAGATGAAGCGAGAGGAAACTTCCAGACAAACCTCAAAGCAAAGCTCGACGATGCAACCCGCCTCACGGACCCGTCCCCTGAAACCCTCTGGGATCAGTTGAAGACTACCAAACTGCAATCCACTGAAGAGGTACTGGGCTTCTCCTCCAGGAAAAACAAGGACTGGTTCGACGAAAACAGCCAGGAAATCCAGGAGCTGCTGGCAAAGAAGCGAGCTGCCCACCTTACAAAGCCGTCCTGTCCAGAGAAGAAACAAGCCTTCAGTCGCACATGCAGCCATCTTCAGCGCAAACTCCGGGAGATCCAAAATGAGTGGTGGACTAGCCTCGCCAAACGAACCCAGCTCAGCGCGGACATTGGCGACTTCGGGGGTTTCTACGAGGCTCTAAAGGCTGTGTATGGCCCCTCACCCCAAGTCCAAAGCCCGCTGTGCAGCTCAGACGGCAAAGTCCTCCTCAGCGACAAGATCTCCATCCTCAACCGATGGTCAGAACACTTCCAATCTCTTTTCAGTGCCAACCGCTCAGTCCAAGATTCCACCCTGCTCCAGCTCCCTCAACAGCCCCTAAGGCTAGAGCTGGATGAGGTCCTCACCCAGGATGAGACATATAAGGCAATCGAACAACTGAAAAGTGGCAAAGCAGCAGGTATGGATGGAATCCCCCCAGAGGTCTGGAAGGCTGGCGGCAAAACTCTGCATGTCAAACTGCATGAGTTTTTCAAGCTTTGTTGGGACCAAGGAAAACTGCCTCAGGACCTTCGTGATGCCACCATCATCACCCTGTACAAAAACAAAGGCGAGAAATCAGACTGCTCAAACTACAGGGGAATCACGCTGCTCTCCATTGCAGGCAAAATCTTCGCTAGGATTCTACTAAATAGAATAATACCTAGTGTCGCCAAGAATATTCTCCCAGAATCACAGTGCGGCTTTCGCGCAAACAGAGGAACTACTGACATGGTCTTTGCCCTCAGACAGCTCCAAGAAAAGTGCAGAGAACAAAACAAAGGACTCTACATCACCTTTGTTGACCTCACCAAAGCCTTCGACACTGTGAGCAGGAAAGGGCTTTGGCAAATACTAGAGCGCATCGGATGTCCCCCAAAGTTCCTCAACATGATTATCCAACTGCACGAAAACCAACAAGGTCGGGTCAGATACAGCAATGAGCTCTCTGAACCCTTCTCCATTAACAATGGCGTGAAGCAAGGCAGTGTTCTCGCACCAACCCTCTTTTCAATCTTCTTCAGCATGATGCTGAACCAAGCCATGAAAGACCTCAACAATGAAGACGCTGTTTACATCCGGTACCGCACGGGATGGCAGTCTCTTCAATCTGAGGCGCCTGCAAGCTCACACCAAGACACAAGAGAAACTTGTCCGTGAACTACTCTTTGCAGACGATGCCGCTTTAGTTGCCCATTCAGAGCCAGCTCTTCAGCGCTTGACGTCCTCTTTGCAGAAACTGCCAAAATGTTTGGCCTGGAAGTCAGCCTGAAGAAAACTGAGGTCCTCCATCAGCCAGCTCCCCACCATGACTACCAGCCCCCCAACATCTCCATCGGGCACACAAAACTCAAAACAGTCAACCAGTTTACCTATCTCGGCTGCACCATTTCATCAGATGCAAGGATCGACAATGAGATAGACAACAGACTCGCCAAGGTAAATAGCGCCTTTGGAAGACTATACAAAAGAGTCTGGAAAAACAACCAACTGAAAAACCTCACAAAGATAAGCGTATACAGAGCCGTTGTCATACCCACACTCCTGTTCGGCTCCGAATCATGGGTCCTCTACCGGCATCACCTACGGCTCCTAGAACGCTTCCACCAGCGTTGTCTCCGCTCCATCCTCAACATCCATTGGAGCGCTTTCATCCCTAACGTCGAAGTACTCGAGATGGCAGAGGTCGACAGCATCGAGTCCACGCTGCTGAAGATCCAGCTGCGCTGGGTGGGTCACGTCTCCAGAATGGAGGACCATCGCCTTCCCAAGATCGTGTTATATGGCGAGCTCTCCACTGGCCACCGTGACAGAGGTGCACCAAAGAAAAGGTACAAGGACTGCCTAAAAAAATCTCTTGGTGCCTGCCACATTGACCACCGCCAGTGGGCTGATATCGCCTCAAACCGTGCATCTTGGCGCCTCACAGTTTGGCGGGCAGCAACCTCCTTTGAAGAAGACCGCAGAGCCCACCTCACTGACAAAAGGCAAAGGAGGAAAAACCCAACACCCAACCCCAACCAACCAATTTTCCCCTGCAGCCGCTGCAACTGTGTCTGCCTGTCCCGCATCGGACTTGTCAGCCACAAACGAGCCTGCAGCTGACGTGGACTTTTACCCCCTCCATAAATCTTCGTCCGCGAAGCCAAGCCAAAGAAAAGAAAGAAAGAAGAAAAGATAACCCAATAAACACATCAACGAGTCCAGTTGCAAATCCATTCTAAATAAATCTCCCAAAAACTTTATAACTTTTTCCCAATTGACATCCAAAACTTCAGCACAGTACAGGCCATTCAGCCCTATGATGTTGTGCCAATCTATATGCAGCTACCAAAAAACACCCAAATCCTCGCTACTTACCTTATAACCCTCTATTCTTCTTTCATCCATGTACCTCTCTAAGAGTCTCTTAAATGTCCCAATTGTTCTAGCTGCCACCACTAGCCTGGCAATGCGTTCCATACACCCATAACTCTGTGTATATATAAAAAAACTTCCTCCCTTCACATTGTACAGATGTCCTCTGGTTATTGCTACTCCCTGCCCTGGGAAAAAGGCACTGGCTGCCTACCTTATCTATAACTCTCATAATGTTATAGACCTCTATTAAGCTACTTCTCATCCTTCTACGCGCCAAAGGAAAAAGCCCCAGCTCTGTTAACCTTGCATCATAAGGCATATTTTCCAACCCAGGCAACATCCTGGTAAATCTCCTCTGCACCCTCTCCACAGCATCCACATCCTTCCTGTAATAAGATGAATAGAACTGAACATTATATTCTAAATGTGGTCTTACCAGATATAACAAACCAAACTGTTGTCTATTTTTCCATTTTTAAAAATATTTGCAAATATGGTAGTGAAGTTTTCAAAGTCAGAAATTTGAGCAAATTTTCTTTTCAATTTGTAAATCAAAGTGGAAAATCCTTTTTTCATTGATAATTGCAGCCAATTATTAATTCATGTTTAACAGGACTTTCTTTTTATTATGTTTGTTTTATGGGACGTGGATATTGTTAATGAGGCCAACATTTATTGTCCATTCCAACTGCCCTGAGCAGAGTGGTTTGCCAAACCATTACTGAGAAACTCCTATGGGATGTTGCTGTGGGTCTGCAAACATACATAGGCCAGACGGTGAAGATTTCCAGTAATTGAGATGTTTTGCAGCAAGGTCTCAGTGATTACAAGAAATAGATGTATGAGTAAATCATCTATCAAGACAAAGGAGACTGCAAATGCTGGAATGTACAACAAAGGCAGAACACCGGAAGAAAGTTAAACAACATCTTTGGAGGTAAAAGGTGCAGATTGACATTTCAGATTGAGACTATTAGATCATTTATCCCTGATGCCATTCACTTAAGCAATAATAGTTCCAGAATATTGTTCTCATGAAAGCTCTTGAGTGCCCAATCCTATTACTTTCAAGTGTTACTCAACATGAATGACCACTGATATATCAGCTGAAGGACAGGGTAGGTGATAAGCAGGAGGATATTTCCTAAACCCATGCTTGACCTGTTGCCATGAGACTTTATTGCGTTTAGAATCAACGTTGTGGTTCCTTCCACCTATGGTGCCATCTTGACTGGGAACATTCTATTTTAAAACACAATGTACCCAGGAGGAATCTGACACATGTCATGAGGTTGTTGACGTTGCTAAGTTAGTTTATAGAACAACTCTTCCCATTTAGATACCAGTTGCCACTCATTTGTCTAAATTTGGCAACTTAGTCACTGCTAAAATGTCCACTTTATTCTTTCTCTGTATCAACATTTCATTTATGTTCATCCTGGTAGAGATTGTCAATTTCTTCTTCTGAAGGGCATCAGTGAACCAGACTGCAAATTTGAAGAACACCACCTGAAATTCCATGCCAGCAGTCCCCAACTAGACGGCATTAATATCAACTTTTTCCCCCCCGGTCATCTCTTTCCCTACCCCTCTACCTCCCTTCCCCCAGCTCCCCACCCTTCCATTCCTTCTATCAGGGAACCACTCTTCTCAGCCCTCTATCCCAATCGCTTCTCAGGCTATTTCTCTTCTCCCCTCCCATCTGTATTCACATATCGTCTTTTTATTCAGTATTCCTGATGACCGATTCAGGCCCAAAACGTTGACTTCATACGAATGCTGCAGGACCAGCTAAGTTTCTCCAGAACGTTTGCGTACTGCACTCAACCCCAACATCTGCCGATTTTCTTGTTTACTTTCTATGAACTTGCAAGTTTTGTTATCACTTTTAAATTCCAGATAATTAATTTAAATAGCATAGCAGCCAAGATGAGATTTGAACTCTTGCCTCTGGTTTGTTGATGGAGCCATTTGTCTGTTGAGCCTTAACCCAACACCATCTGTTCTGGTATCTGTTTGAGTTCTTTTCAACTAGCTCAGAAGATGGACATCTTTAATTTCAAAAAAAATTTAGACATTCAGCATTGTAACAGGCCTTTCCAGACCACAAGCCCATGCTGCCAAAATACCCCAATTTACCTACGACCCTCTTACGGTTTGAAAGCTGGGAGGAAACCAGAGTGCCCAGAGGAAATTACACAGAAATGGGGAGAATGTGCAAACTCCTTACAGATAGTGTCGGATTCAAACCCGGGTCAGTGGCACTTTAATAACTTACCATACCGCCCATTGTGACTTAATGCTGAAAAAACTAATTTGTCTGGTTTTAAAGGAGGATTTTGCCTACGACTATTGAAAAAGAAAAACCTGTAAACCTCCTTGGTTGCAGACCTGCATATTTACCTCATCTCATTCACAATCAGCAACTCATTTTGCATCTGATACTGAGATTGGGTGACCACCTGCCAAGGTTTGTCTATTCCATTCCTTTGATCTAACATTACTGTATGTTGAAATAATGAAAGCCTTTAGCCCTGTCAGATAGTTATTGTTCGAGGCTTTGACAGTGACAAGGTTATCATAGATATCATAGGTAGGGTGGAGTCATGTTCTCTCCAGCTGTTATTTTCACACCATCAGAAGGTTGGAAAGGTTCTCTTGTTTGCCTGATTTGCCAGTGGACTAAATTCTCAAATGTAGTGATTGTAAATGATCAGATGTTCAGTGTTGTGATGGAAGTGCTTTCAAATATGTCATCCTACTTCCTATACTTTTCACTGACTATGGTGTATTTCTTTTCAGATCCTGTTTAAATTTTAATATTTTAAACTACATTTCAATAGTTTGCACTCTTCAGTTAAGTATTCTAATAATGGAGATGTGTTGTGGAGATTTTGCAGTAACTATTGTGGCCATCTCCTCTTGCATTTAGCCAGGTCTCCCTGGAAGAGTTGGAATTATTTATTGTTACATTAGGTTGTGAACGACACTCTGAAAAATACATAACTTTGCAGAACATACTTATAATGTCTAATTAAGGCTTTAAAAAACAGAAGCAAGTAAACAAAATGCTGGAGGAACCCTGTAAGTCAGGCAGCATATGTGGAGAGGTAGAGGGGTGGTTGATGTTTTGGGTCAAGACCAGCGATCAGGACATTGATGCTTTCAGTTGAGACCCTGGATTGTCCTTCTGCTAATGAAGGTACTGTTGAACTCACTGAGTAACTTATGCAGTTTGTATTTTGCTCCAGATTACTGCATCTATAGTCTCTCATGTCTATGATGTAAAAGACTTTTAATGAAAACCTTCTCTTCCTACACCATTTCCCACCCTCACCTTTTTTCCTGCGTTATTCTTTTCGTGGCTTTCTTCCTGAGTCACAAACTGTGGGATCAACTCTGCTCAATCAGGATATGCCCACAAAACCAACTTCTTCCGCTGAAGTTTTGTTCATGTATCGTGACAGCTCCTTTTGGAGCTTGCCTGATATCGCCCATGTGCAGCAAGATATGCACAATGTTTTATTACATTAAGCACAGCGTTTCAATGCATTTTTTGTTGTTTCCTCTGTTCCTATCTCTGCATTCCTCCTCATCCTATATAAAAATCTTCCAATTAGCCAAAAGAAGTTCTTCATAATTCACTGAAAATGAGCCTCAAGTCGTCATCTCCCTTTTTTTGCACCTTTTCACAAATCCAGCCTAAAACCTAAAAGAAAGCAAAGGGAAACACGGTTTGGATTTGGGTTGGTCCTGAATAAAGAGAATGTTGTTCTCATCACTGAGAGAGTGTACAGGACTCCTTCCTGTGAGCCAATTATGAACACATAAAGTACTACTAGAATATAGTCAGCACAACCCATCCACAAGGTAAAACCGCCACTCTCCCACCCTCACAATGCATCCAAATTCAGCCTCAAAAGAAGCACCCAGTGCTACACCCTGACTTCCAATTTTCCGCATAATCCATCGATTTGGCTTGTAAATAAAGTCATGAATATGCAAAAATTAGCATCGGTCATTGCAATAGGATCATGTCAACAGAGAAATAAATGGAGACTGCCTTGTACTCATTTATGCAGGCATCCCCAAAAAAAGATCACCAGTAAGGGTTGAGTTTAAAGTCATTTTCCTAGACTTCTTAAGGTTACCTTCTTTGAAGAGAATAGCAATTTGAGTATAACAACATTTTCTATGACTTTGCAAGTTTTGTTATCGCTTTTAAATTCCAGATAATTAATTTAAATTTTTGGGTGGCTCAGTTGGCATAGCGGTTAGCACAACGCTGTTGCAGCGCCAGCAGTCGGGACCATGGCTCGAATCCAGCGCTGTCTATGAGAGGTTTGTACGTTCTCCCCGTGTCTGTGTGGGTTTTCCCCGAGGGCTCCGGTTTCCTCCCACCGTTCGAAAGGTACCAAGGGTGCAGGTTGATTGGGTGGCACGGGCTTGTGGACCGAAATGGCCTGTTTAAATTTAAATTTAAACTTACATTTTAGGTTTTGTCAGATTCTTGCACGTTACTCACTCATCTGGCTCCTATCATAATTAGATTTGGTCATGAAACATTGGCAAAATATTGTACTAGACATTGATTCCAGTGACGTCTGCAGCCAAATAATTTGAAAGTGCCCCACCTACTGGGAAATTTGAGCACCGCTGAATTCTTTTTTCCATTGACACAATGGGAAGGAAGCAAATAGCACATGCTACAGAGCACTTGCCAGACAGAAAACAGTGCAGATGAGTAATCCATTGAAGTGAAACATTTTGAGTAAGTGCTGTTTCCTTTTAACTTTAACATATTATATGTTTGACTCATTCTGAATCAAAGCCTTAAATGAATTTAAAAATAGATTGCCATTCATAATCATTTAAGTGACCCATCTCCCTCTGCTTCCTTTATTGCATAGAGTTAATTGTGTACACTCTTAAATGTCATTTTATCTATTTATTTGCTACCTGTAATTATAAAAGTGCTGATGCGCGCAACTCAAAAGAAAGACACGATCATGAATGTAGTCATGTTAAGCTCTGTGTTTTATTGGGGCTCAAGCCTGACTTTTATACCTCTTGCATTCCCGCCATTTGCCCTAACTGCTGATGTAATGGCCCGCATAACAAAAGCGGGTTTCCCGCACGCAGGTGCCTTCTCGCATGACAATACCTTCTTCCCCGCACACTGTGTCCCTGTGTATTGGCTATGCAGTGGGGCCAGCGCCATTTTGGGGTTGCTGGCCCATACACTGCCCTTGCCATTCATCCGCCGGTTAGTTTACTAGGGCCAGTGCCTCTGCGCGGGCTGCTGGCTTTTAAGTGGGCTTGCCGCCCAGAGCACCGGTTTGAATGCCGCAGTGGCAGGCCACCACATGAACCCCCCACCCCAGAACTGCGGTATTGTTCATGGTGCCCAGAGGCGGAGTGTCTGCAGGCTTCGGTGGCCTGCCTCTTTCGTATGGTGCTGGCATCTCGACTGGGCTCACTGGATCCAGGTGTGCTGGCTTTAGGCTGTCCATGGTGAAAGAAAACCTCTGATTTTCCTCCAACCTCCAGCTTGAATGTGGTTCCATTGTTGTGGACGATCCGGAACAGAACCTTCTTACGGCCTCTGCAGCGGTGGACAATGTGGACCCCTGTGAATGAAAACATACTCACTGTCCTGTAGGAACTTGGGTATGTTGGTCCGTGTGTGCCTGTGCCTAGAAGGTGGAGTTAGGGCAGGTTGCCGACTCTTTCCCTTGGCTTGCAGAGGAGAGCCGTCGCGTCTTCCTTCTGTCTGCCTGGAGATGGTACGAATTCCCCTGGGACCACCAGTGGAGCTCCATAGATGAGTTTGGTGAAGAGGTGTTGAGGTCCTCCTTGGGTGCTGTGTGGATACCCCATGGTAGCTCGTCTACCCAGTTGAGTCCTTGGAGCCTGGTCATGAGTGCAACCTTGAAGTGCCTGTAGAAATTATCTACCAGCCCATTTGACTGTGGGTGGTAAGCTAATGTGTGGTGCAACTGGGCGCCCCATAGGCTGGTGAGGTCAGATCACAGGCTGGAAGTGAACTGGGTCCCTCTGTCAGATGTTATTTGGGAGGGTATGCCAAACCGTGCCACCCAGGATGAGATGAGAGCCCTGGCACACGAGGTTGTGGATATGTCTGCTGGTGGGACAGCTTCTGGCCACCTGGTGAAGCAGTCTACCGTCATGAACAAGTAGCAGAATCTGAGATACCGGCAAGGGTCCTACTATGCCCATGTGGACATCGTCGAACCTTCGTTGCACAGGCTTTTTTTAAAAATTTTTTTATTTTTCACACCATAAATCACATTAGCCATGATATACACTATTTCTTTTTCACACATATACAGTGACTTTTTCTCCCCCCCCCCCTCCTCCCAAGCCACCCCCCCACCCCCCCTCTCATCCATTTTAGGTATACAATCTAGGTTGCTTTAAGCCAGTCAGACAATGTTGTCATTCAACAAAAATACACCAGAAATTCTACTGAGTCCATTCTTTTCTTTCCTTCTCCTTCCATCAACTTAGGTAATGTTTGTCCCCGGTAGGTTTTCGCTATTGTATTTAATGTAAGGCTCCTATACTTGTTCGAATATTTCAATATTATTTCTTAACCTATATGTTATTTTTTCTAATGGAATACATTTATTCATTTAAGTTTAGTAGTTTCTTCCTTTTAATTTGGTTATGTATTCCATTAATATTTAAAGTCATATAGTTCAGCGTAGCCCTTTTATATTTTGTTTATCTTCTCTTTCCGTTTTTCCATCATTACCTTTCCTCCTTTTCCATTTCTGTTTTCTTATTTTCAACTCTTTATAAGACAACATTCCTACAACATCCAACATTTTCCTTATTCTCCTATTTCTATCTTATTTATCCCCAATCTCCCCTTCCCCTCCTGAGTTGTCCTTTATCCCTTGTCGGACAACCACATCTCCCCTCTCCATTTGGATTTGCGAATCCACTCGCAAGCGTCAACTGATTTTGCAGTGACCGCTATTTCCCCCCACCCCACTCCCCCCAGAAAAGATTTCACTTTTCATATGTCACAAAGGTCACTCTTTTAATTCCCTCCTTATTCTCTCTATTCCATTACCTTCCCTTATTAATTCTTGTCTATACTATCTATATTTTCCTCTAAGTACAGATACATTCACGTATGCACATTGTCTCTATTCACTCTTATACCTCTTTACCCACATACATATCAATCGTGATCATTTTTACTCTCATTACCCGTCTTCATCCCTCAGTCTATTTTTGTCTTTACCCACATACATATCAATCGTGATCATTTTAACTCTCATTACCCGTCTTCCTCCCTCAGTCTATTTTTGTAATTGTTCTGAAAATTTTCGTGCTTCTTCTGGATCCGAGAATAGTCTGTTTTGTTGTCCTGGAATGAATATTTTCAATACCGCTGGATGCTTTAGTATAAATTTATACCCTTTCTTCCATAAAATCGCCTTTGCTGTATTGAACTCTTTTCTCTTCTTTAGGAGTTCAAAACTTATATCTGGATAAATGAAGATTTTTTGCCCTTTATACTCCAGTGGTTTGTTGCCCTCTCTTACTTTTTCCATTGTCTTCTCCAGTACCTTTTCTCTTGTAGTGTATCTTAGGAATTTTACTACAATAGATCTTGGTTTTTGTTGTGGTTGTGGTTTAGAGGCCAATACTCTATGTGCCCTTTCTATTTCCATTTCTTGCTGTAGTTCTGGACATCCTAGGGTCTTAGGGATCCACTCTTTTATAAACTCCCTCATATTCTTGCCTTCTTCATCTTCCTTAAGGCCCACTATCTTTATGTTATTTCTTCTGTTATAATTTTCCAATGTATCTATTTTTTGAGCTAGTAGTTCTTGTGTCTCTTTAGTTTTTTTATTAGATTCCTCCAATTTCTTTTTTAAGTCTTCTTCCTCCATTTCTGCTGCTACTGCCCACTCTTCCATCTTGTCCATTTTCTTTCCCATTTCTGTTAAGGTCATCTCTATTTTATTTATTTTCTCTTCTGTGTTGTTTATTCTTTTTCTTAAATCCTTAAATTCCTGTGTTTGCCATTCTTTAAATGACTCCATGTATCCTTTAATAAGAGAAAGTATATCCTTTATCTTGCCTTTCTTTTCTTCTTCTATTTCACTGTACTCTTCCTCTTCCTCTTCTTCTTCCTCTGGGTTGGCCATCTGTTGTTTCTTTGGTGCCCTTTCCTCCTCTTCTTTCTTGTTTCTATTGTCTTCTGTGGTCTCTTCTTGCTGCAGGTGTTCTGCAGCTGTCGTTGCCGGCTGTGGAGATCGACTCCCCAGCTGGTCCCCCCTCCCGTCGGTGTGTTTTTTTTCATGCGCGGTTGCACACTTTTACTCGGCTCAGCGAGCCATTTTTGTAGTCCATTATTTACCGACCTGAGGGAGCGGGTTTCTCTCTCCGCAGCGGGCCTCTTCGGACAGGTAAGGCCTTCACCTTTTTCCTCCTTTGTCTTCTCTTCCTCTCTTCTTACCGTTGCTTTCAATTTTTCTTTTTTTTGTCGCCATCTTCTTTCCACCTTTATACTCACTTTTCTGTAACTTTTATTTCTGTGCCTTTGTGTTTTCCTTTGTTTTTCCCAACTTTTCTGGAGAGGGCTGGAGTTCACCGTCCGGCCACTACTCCATCACGTCTGTTGCACAGGCTTGAAGTGCTGAGGTGGGGTCTTGGTAAGCCGCTGTACCTTGGCTGTTTGGCACTGCATGCATGTCTTCGCCCACCCGCTGACCTATTTCTGTAATCCATGCCACACGTATTTTTTTTTTTTAAATTTTTTTTTTCACACCATAAATCACATTAACCATGGTACACACTTTTTACTTTTCACACATATACAGTGCCATTTTCTCCCTCCCCCTCCTCCCATCCCACCCTCTCTCCCTCCCCCACCCGTCCATTTAAGGTATACATTCTAGGATACATTAAACCAGTCAGACAATGTTGTAATTCAATACAAATACACCAGAAATTCTACTGAATCCATTCTTTTCATTTCCTTTTCCTTCTGTTAACTTAGGTAATGACTGTCCCCGGTAGGTTTTCGCTATTGTATTTAATGTAAGGCTCCCAAATTTGTTCGAATATTTCAATATTATTTCTTAAACTATATGTTATTTTTTCCAATGGAATACATTTATTCATTTCTATATACCATTGTTGTATTTTCAAATTATCCTCCAATTTCCAGGTTGACATAATACATTTTTTTGCTACAGCTAGAGCAATCTTAACAAATCTTTTTTGTGCACCATCCAAATCAATTCCAAATTCTTTGTTTTTTATGTTACTTAGGAGGAAGATCTCTGGATTTTTTGGTATATTGTTTTCTGTAATTTTATTTAATATTTGGTTTAGATCTTCCCAAAATTTTTCTACTTTCTCACATGTCCAGATTGCATGAATTGTTGTTCCCAATTCTTTTTTACATCGAAAACATCTATCAGATACTGTTGGGTCCCATTTATTTAACTTTTGAGGTGTAATGTATAGCCTGTGTATCCAGTTATATTGTATCACACGTAACCTCGTATTTATTGTATTTCTCATCGTTCCGGAACATAACTTCTCCCATGTTTCCTTTTTTATCTTTATATTTAAATCTTGTTCCCATTTTTGTTTAGTATTACCATTTGTTTCCTCATTCTCCTTTTCTTGCAGTTTAATATACATATTTGTTATAAATCTTTTGATTAACATTGTATTTGTAATCACATATTCAAGGTTACTTCCCTCTGGCAAACTCAAGCTGCTTCCTAATTTATCCTTCAAGTAGGATCTCAATTGGTAATATGCCAGCGCTGTATCTTGAGTTATATTGTACTTATCTTTCATTTGTTCAAAGGATAAGAATCTATTTCCTGAAAAACAATTTTCTATTCTTTTAATCCCTTTTTTTCCCCATACTCTAAAGTAAAGGTTATCTATTGTAAAAGGGAGTAACTTGTTTTGCGTCAATATTAGTTTTGGTAATTGATAATTTGTTTTATTTCTTTCTACATGAATATTCTTCCAAATATTGAGGAGATGATATAATACTGGAGAACTTCTAAGTTGTACCAATTTTTCATCCCATTTATATAATATGTGTTCAGGTATCTTTTCTCCTATTTTATCTAATTCTAATCTCGTCCAATCTGGCTGTTCCCTTGTTTGATAAAAATCTGATAGGTATCTTAACTGTGCGGCTCTATAATAATTTTTAAAATTTGGCAGTTGTAAGCCTCCTTGTTTATTCCATTCTGTTAATTTATCTAGTGCTATCCTCGGTTTCCCCCCCTCCATAAAAATTTCCTTATTATTTTCTTTAACTCCTTGAAGAATTTCTCTGTCAGTTGTATTGGCAGTACCTGAAATAAGTATAATATCCTTGGAAAAATGTTCATTTTAATACAGTTTATCCTTCCTATTAGTGTTAGTGGTAAATCTTTCCAATGCTCTAAATCGTCCTGTAATTTTTTCATTAGTGGATAATAATTGAGTTTATATAGTTGGCCGAGATTTTTGTTTATTTGTACACCTAGGTATCTTATTGCTTGCATTTGCCATCTAAATGGTGATTCCTTCTTAAATTTTGAGAAATCCGCATTATTCATAGGCATTGCTTCACTTTTATTTACGTTTATCTTGTAACCCGACACTTCTCCATATTGTTTCAATTTCTTATATAATTCTTTTATTGATAGTTCTGGTTCTGTTAAGTACACTATAACATCATCCGCAAATAAACTGATTTTATATTCCTTGTCTTTTATTTTTATTCCTTTTATATTATTATCTGTTCTTATCAATTCTGCTAGTGGTTCTATAGCTAGCGCAAACAATAAAGGTGATAGTGGGCATCCCTGCCGCGTTGACCTGCTTAAGTTAAATTGCTTTGATACATGTCCATTTACTGTCACTTTCGCTAACGGTCCCTTATATAATGCTTTAATCCAATTAATATACTTCTCCGGTAAACTGAATTTTTGCAATACTTTGAACAAATAATTCCATTCTACTCTGTCAAAGGCCTTCTCTGCGTCTAAAGCAACTGCTACTGTAGGTGCTTTATTCCCTTCTACTGCATGAATTAAGTTAATAAATTTACAAATATTGTCTGTTGTGCGTCTTTTTTTGATAAATCCAGTTTGGTCTAAATTTACCATTTTCGGTACATACTCTGCTAATCTGTTTGCTAATAGTTTAGCTATTATCTTATAATCTGTGTTTAGTAAAGATATTGGTCTATATGAAGCTGGTGAGAGTGGATCTTTCCCTTGCTTTAGTATTACTGTAATTATTGCTGTTTTACATGAATCTGGTAAGCTTTGTGTTTTATCAATCTGGTTGATTACTTCCAGGAGGGGCGGAATTAATAAGTCTTTAAATGTTTTGTAGAATTCTATTGGGAATCCATCCTCTCCTGGTGTCTTATTATTTGGTAATTTTTTTATTATCTCTTGTATTTCTACTATTCCAAATGGCTCTGTTAATTTATTTTGTTCCTCTATTTGTAGTTTTGGTAGTTCAATTTTAGTCAGAAATTCATCTATTTTCCCTTCTTTCCCTTCGTTTTCAGTTCGGTATAATTGTTCATAGAATTCTCTAAAGTTTTCCTTAATTTCTTTTGGATTATATGTGATTTGTTTGTCTTTTTTCCTTGATGCCAATACCATTTTCTTAGCTTGTTCTGTCTTAAGCTGCCATGTTAGGATTTTGTGCGTTTTTTCACCTAGTTCATAATATTTCTGTTTTGTCTTCATTATATTCTTCTCCACCTTATATGTTTGTAGTGTTTCATATTTTATTTTTTTATCTGCCAATTCTCTTCTTTTAGTTGTATCTTCCTTCATTGCTAATTCTTTTTCTATATTTACTATTTCCCTTTCCAACTGCTCTGTTTCCTGGTTATAGTCCTTCTTCATCTTGGTTACATAACTTATTATTTGCCCTCTAATGAATGCTTTCATTGCATCCCATAGTATAAACTTATCTTCCACTGATTCCGTATTTATTTCAAAATACATTTTTATTTGTTTTTCAATAAATTCTCTAAAATCCTGCCTTTTAAGTAACATGCGGTTTAATCTCCATCTATACATTCTTGGAGGGATGTCTTCTAACTTTACTCTCAATATTAAGGGTGAATGGTCCGATAGTATTCTAGCTTTATATTCTGTTTTTCTTACTCTATCTTGCATACGAGCTGATAACAAAAATAGGTCTATTCTTGAGTATGTTTTATGTCTAGCCGAGTAATATGAATATTCCTTTTCCTTTGGGTGTTGTTTCCTCCATATATCCAAAAGTTGCATTTCTTCCTTCGATTTAATTATAAATTTGGTTACTTTGTTCTTTCTGTTAATTTTTTTCCCAGTTTTGTCCATATTTGAATCCAAATTCAGGTTGAAGTCCCCTCCTATTAATATGTTCCCTTGCGTATCTGCTACCTTCAAAAAGATATCTTGCATAAACTTTTGATCTTCTTCGTTAGGTGAATATACATTGAGTAGATTCCAAAACTCCAAATATATCTGACATTTTATCATTACATATCTCCCTGCTGGATCTATTATTTCCTCTTCTATTTTAAATGGCACATTTTTACTAATTAATATAGCCACTCCTCTTGCTTTTGAATTATACGATGCTGCTGTTACGTGTCCTACCCAATCTCTCTTTAATTTCTTGTGCTCCAATTCAGTTAAATGTGTTTCTTGCACAAATGCTATATCAATTTTTATATTTTTCCAGTAAATTTAGCAGTTTCTTCCTTTTAATTTGGTTATGTATTCCATTAATATTTAAAGTCATATAGTTCAACGTAGCCATTTTATACTTTGTTTATCTTCCCTTTCCGTTTCTCCATCATTACCTTTCCTTCTTATCCATTTCTGTTTTCTTGTTTTGAACCCTTTATAAGACAACATTCCTAAAACATCAAACATTTTCCTTACTCTCCTATTTAAAACTTCTTTAGCCCCAATCTCCCCTTCCCCTCCTGAGTTGTCCTTTATCCCTTGTCGGACAACCACATCTCCCCTCTCCATTTGGATTTGCGAATTCACTCGCAAGCGTCAGCTGATTTTGCAGTGACCGCAACTCCTCCCCACCCAGCCCCCCCCAGAAAAGATTTCACTTTTCATATGTAACAAAGGTCACTCTTTTAGTTCCCTCCTTATTCCCTCTATTCCATTTCCTTCCCCTATTAATTCTTATCTATACTATCTATATTTTTCTCTAAATACGGATACATTCATGTATGCACATTATACATATACACACATATACCTCTTTACCCACATACATATAAATCGTGGTCATTTTTACTCTTATTACATATCTTCATCTTTCTGGTTGTTTTGTAGTTGTTCTGCAAATTTCCTTGCTTCCTCTGGATCCGAGAATAGTTTTTTTTCCTCCCATAAGGTCGTTTTCGATGTATTGAACTCCTTTCTCTTCTTCATGAGTTCAAAACTTATGTGTCTTTTTAGTTCTCAGTCTTTTGTACTCTCGTTACACGTCTTCATCCCTCAGTCTATTTTGTAATTGTTCTGCAAATTTTCGTGCTTCCTCTGGATCCGAGAATAGTCTGTTTTGTTGTCCTGGAATAAATATTTTCAATAACGCTGGATGCTTTAGTATAAATTTATACCCTTTCTTTCATAAAATCGCCTTTGCTGTATTGAACTCCTTTCTCCTCTTCAGGAGTTCAAAACTTATATCTGGATAAATGAAGATTTTTTGCCCTTTGTACTCCAGTGGCTTGTTGCCCTCTCTTACTTTTTCCATTGTCTTCTCCAGTACCTTTTCTCTTGTAGTATATCTTAGGAATCTTACTAAAATAGATCTTGGCCTTTGTTGTGGTTGTGGTTTAAAGGCCAATGCTCTATGTGCCCTTTCTATTTCCATATCTTTTTTTTTTAAATTTTTTATTTTTCACACCATAAATCACATTAGCCATGATATACACTATTTCTTTTTCACACATATACAGTGACTTTTTCTCCCCCCCCCCCTTTCCTCCCAAACCACCCCCCCACCCCCCCCTCATCCATTTTAGGTATACAATCTAGGTTGCATTAAGCCAGTCAGACAATGTTGTCATTCAACAAAATTACACCAGAAATTCTACTGAGTCCAATCTTTTCTTTCCTTCTCCTTCCATCAACTTAGATAATGTTTGTCCCCGGTAGGTTTTCGCTATTGTATTTAATGTAAGGCTCCTATACTTGTTCGAATATTTCAATATTATTTCTTAACCTATATGTTATTTTTTCTAATGGAATACATTTATTCATTTAAATTTAGTAGTTTCTTCCTTTTTAATTTGGTTATGTATTCCATTAATATTTAAAGACATATAGTTCAGCATAGCCCTTTTATATTTTGTTTATCTTCTCTTTCCGTTTTTCCATCATTACCTTTCCTCCTTTTCCATTTCTGTTTTCTTATTTTCAACTCTTTATAAGACAACATTCCTACAACATCCAACATTTTCCTTATTCTCCTATTTCTATCTTATTTATCCCCAATCTCCCCTTCCCCTCCTGAGTTGTCCTTTATCCCTTGTCGGACAACCACATCTCCCCTCTCCATTTGGATTTGCGAATCCACTCGCAAGCGTCAACTGATTTTGCAGTGATCGCTATTTCCCCCCACCCCGCCTCCCCCAGAAAAGATTTCACTTTTCATATGTCACAAAGGTCACTCTTTTAATTCCCTCCTTATTCTCTATATTCCATTACCTTCCCTTATTAATTCTTGTCTATACTATCTATATTTTCCTCTAAGTACAGATACATTCATGTATGCTCATTGTCTCTATTCACTCTTATACCTCTTTACCCGCATACATATCAATCGTGATCATTTTTACTCTCATTACCCGTCTTCATCCCTCAGTCTATTTTTGTCTTTACCCACATACATATCAATCGTGATCTATTTCCATATCTTGCTGTAGTTCTGGACATCCTAGGATCCTGGGGATCCAATCTTTTATAAACTCTCTCATATTCTTGCCTTCTTCATCTTCCTTAAGACCCACTATCTTTATGTTATTTCTTCTGTTATAATTTTCCATTATATCTATTTTCTGAGCTAACAGTTCTTGTGTCTCTATAACTTTTTTATTAGATTCCTCTAATTTCTTTTTTAAGTCCTCTACCTCCATTTCTACTGCTGCTTCCCGCTCTTCCATCTTGTCCATTTTCTTTCCCATTTCTGTTAAGGTCATATCTATTTTATTCATTTTCTCTTCTGTATTGTTTATTCTTCTTCTTAAATCATTAAATTCTTGCGCTTGCCATTCTTTAAATGACTCCATGTATTCTTTAATAAGAGAAAGTATATCCTTTATCTTGCCTTTCCCTTCTTCTTCTATTTCACTGTAATCTTCCTCTTCCTCTTCCTCTTCTTCTTCCTCTGGGTTGGCCATCTGTTGTTTCTTTGTTGCCCTTTTCTTCTCTTCTTTCTTGTTTTCGTTGTCTTCTATGTTCTCCTCTTGCTGCAGGTGTTCTGCAGGTGTCATTGCCGGCTGTGGAGATCGACTCCCCAGCTGGTCACCCCTCCCGTCGGTGTGTTTTTTTTCATGTGCGGTTGCGCACTTTTACTCGGCTCAGCGAGCCATTTTTGTAGTCCATTTTTTACCAACCTGAGGGAGCGGATTTCTCTCTCCACCGCGGGCTTCTTCGAGCAGGTAAGGCCTTCTCCTTCTTCTTCCGTTGTCTTCTCTTCCTCTCTTCGTACCGCTGATTTCGATTTTTCTTTTTTCGTCGCCATCTTCTTTCCACCTTTATACTCACTTTTCTTTAATTTTTATTTTTGTACCTTTGTATTTTCCTTTGTTTTTCCCGACTTTTCTGGAGAGGGCTGGAGTTCACCGTCCGGCCACTACTCCATCACGTGACTCCCCCCTTGCCACACGTATTTGATGGCCACCAGCCAGACTGTGGTCCTGATGGATGGGTGAGCCAGCCCATGGATGGAATCGAAAACTTGCCACCTCCAAGTTGCCAGGATGATAAGCCTGACCTAACTGGGGCTACATCGCACAGGAGGGTGGCGTTACCTGTGCCGACTGGGATGTCCTGGAGCTGCAGTCCCAATACAGCCATCCTGTATCGGGTCATCACTTTGTCATTTTGCTCCACCTCTGCCAGCTCCATGAAGTTCATTCCTTTCGAAGGCGCATGAATACTCTGTCGGAACAGTGCGTCAGCCACCATGTTGTCCTTACCGGAGACGTGCCTTACATCTGTGGTGTATTTTGAGATGTAAGACAGGTGATGTTACTGTCAGGCTGACCAGGGATCTGGGGTCTTGGACAAGGTGAAAGTCAAGGGTTTGTGATCTGTGAAGGCCATTTTTAAAAAGACCCTGCCCTTGAGGAAGTACCTGAAGTGGTGGATGACCAAGTACAATCCCAGTAGCTCTCTGTCGAAAGTGCTGTACTTCATTTCTGGGGGCCGCAGATGTTTGCTGAAGAAAGCCAGTGGCCACCAACTTCCTTTGATCTGCTGCTCCAGAACTCTGCCGATCACTGTTCCCAAGGCATCCACCATCAAGGCCATTGGAGCATCTTCCCTGGCATGTGCTAGGAGAGCGGTGTCCACCAGGGCTTCTTTGGCCTTCATAAGGGCCTCCTCAGGCTCCTCATCCCAGGTGATGTCTTTTGCCTTGTCCGCAATTTGGGCAAAGAAGGACCGCATGATCAGAGCGGCTGAGGGGATGAACCTATGATAGAAGTTGATCATCCCCACGAAATCCTGTAGTCCCCTGCTCATCCTAGGTTTAGGAAACTTCTGGATGGCTTCCTCCTTGCTGGATAATGGTGTGGCTCCTTCCTTGGTTATCCTATGCCCCAGGAAGTTGATGGCCTCCAATCCAAATTGGCATTTGGCTGGGTTGATCGTCAGTCCGACCTCACTCAACCTGGTGTAGAGGTTGCAGAGGTATGTCAGGTGCTCCTGTCAGTTCCTGCTCACTACGAGGATGTTGTCTAAGTAGGCGGAAGTGCCGTCCAGGTCTCAGCCCATTGTGTCCATCAGCCACTGGGAGGTCTTTGCGGCTTTCTTTAACCTGAACAGCATTCGTGGTTATTTAAACAGGCTGAACAGGGTGATGATGGTGGTTTTGGGGATCATTGGGGTGTTCTGGGATTTGATGATATCCCCGCACGAGGTCCACTTTGGAAAAGATCTTTGCCGCAAAGTCCTGGATGTGCAGCATGAGTACTGATCTGGTGTTGAGGCCTCATTGAGCAGGCGATAGTCACCACATGCTCTCCAACCCCCAGTGGCTTTGGGCACCATGTGCAGGGGAGAAGCCCATGGGCTGTCTGACCACCGTACTATGCCAAGGTCTTCCAGTTTCTTGAATTCCTCCTTTGCCAGTTGGAGCTTCTCCGGAGGAAGGTGGCTTGCTTGTGCTGGAGCAGTGGGCCCTGAGTCAGGATACGTGCTGGGGCATCGTTCTGGTGAATGGGGGGGGGGGGAAGCACCATTGAGAACTCTGCCAGGACCTTGGCGTACCTGTCAGTGGATTGCTGCACAGAGTCCAGGTCGAGAGCTGGAAGTTTGAAAAGTCTTAGCATGGACCAGTCTCTGATCCTTCAGAACCACGAGTAGGCTATGGTCCCACAGGAAGTCTGCTCCAAGGAGTGGCCACTGCGCCCAAGCGTGAACACCCATGAGAAGAGGCTGCCTCCCAACTGCAGATGGACCTTACAGGTGCTGTAGGTATGGATCGTGCTGTTGTTAGCAGACCTCAGCGTGGGGTCTGATTGCCTGTTCAGAAATGAAAAATGTGTCTGTTACAAGCCCAGAAGACCCCACAATCCAGCAGCAATAGAAATTCACCAAGACAAATGTTAATTAAACTAAAGTTGCTTTTAATTTTCTTTAAATATAAAAACAGGATCAAACTTTAACTTATTACTATTAACTTAACCCCCTTCTAATTCTAAGCGCACGTGTATGTAATGTGTATGCATGTTCAAAAAATTGATTCACAGTCCAATCTCATTTCTCACTCCTCCAAGTTCACCAGTATCAGGCAATTCTTATACTGTGCACAGAATTGAACATATATGAATTTCACCAAGCTTTGTGCTTGAAAGGTAAATGGTTACTGTTCAGGAAGGTTCTTGTCGGTTTTCAGAGAGATTTGTTGCTCATTGGACACCCACAACCAATTCCTTCTGATCAGCCACGTCAGGGTCTTGTGGAAGAAACTTGCCCAATTATGGGTTTTCCAAATGGTGAAATGATATCCTCTTCTTCCAGGTCACCACAGAGTTCCTCTTGTTTCCTTTATTTCAGGAGAAACACTCGAGCCAGTCATTTCCATTTGTAAGGGCTACAAGGGTTTTGAATAGGCTGAACTCAGAACTCGCAACCCATCTTCAAAATGGGGTTTTCAACAAGCCTGCCATGTTGCAGTCTCAAAAAGCTACTGCAAAACTGACCCCTCTTTCTCTCTAAGAGAAATCCTGTTTTTTTCTTTCCTCTCTCTGCTTGTAAAAAAACCAGCTTCTCCCAAGACTCCAAACTCAATCTCTGAAAGATCTTTATCAGCACTTGAGCCTGGACTTTGTTCCATTTGCACCTACTTTTGAAGTTTCCAAAGCAGTTCCATTGTCCTTTGCAGAGCCACTGGTGCCTGAATGTCTGGCTTCAGCAAAGCTCTTGCATTTTAAATGAGATGTGAAGTGTAATTATCTGTTTGTGAAATGATGTACACTAAACCCCCATTATCTATATCTTTTAAAGATGTATTTATATATAATATAAAATATAATATAACCCGTAACAGTGTAAAGAAAACAAGAAAAAAATGTTCCACTGTATTCCACAGAGCCCTAGTTTACTTTGCTTTTTCTACAAATTGCACATGAAGTACAAACCTTGATTGATACAGAACTGAATTGAAGAATTAATTTACCAGCTACTGGAGCCATTCTTTTCAACAAATGATCATTACACTGAAAGCCATTCATAAGTCAAGTTTATTGTTATCCAATTGTTGAAGTATAACCTGATAAAATAGAATTTTCTAGACCTCAGAGCAAAACACAAGACATAACACACATACAGACAGTCAATATATCTGCAGGACAAGTATTCATAAATACAAATGAATAAATAAATATTTTTTTTCGTAAATATGAGAGTCTCAGATGGTTAGTGTGAGCAGCTCCTTTGGTCATTCAGCATTCTCCCTGCCTGTGGGAAGAAGCTGTTTCTCAGCCTGGTGGTGCTGGATACTCCTATATCCCCTTCCCATTGGGAGTAGCTGAAAGATGCTGTGTGTGGGATGGAAGGGGTCCTCAATGATTTTACACATCCTCTTCAGACAACAATCCAAGTAGATCACATCAATGGGGGGGGGGGGGGAGTGTTGGTGGGAGGGGGACTCCAGTGAACCTCTCTGCCACTTTTGAGGTCCTGTGGATTGACTGATGATCAATTTCTCTGCAGCAACTGTTCCATACTGTGATGAAGTTGGCCAGGATGCTCTTGACAGAGCTCCTATAAAAGATTGACATAATGGTGGCTAGTAGCCTTGCCATTACATTCTTCCAGTCTGTTCCGCCATCCTGACAAGTAGAGAGATATTGCATGTCCACGATAGGTCACTTGTTACAGTGTCCTCCATAAATGTTTGGGACAAAGATACTTTTTTTTCCTTTATTTTCCTGTGTGCTCCACTGTTTTATATCTGTAATCAAAATGGTAACTACAGACTTCAAACATGATCAAAAGCTTAGAAGTAAGCCAAGCTTTCTTATACCTGCATCAATGAAGCAATTAAACATACCTGAGTACTCACAAACACCTGTGAAGCCAAATGTCCCAAACATTCTGGTGTCCTGAAATGAGGGGATGATGTATAGAAAGTAGTGTAACTTCTACGTGGTCAAACCAAAATGTAAACAAGTAACCCTGAATAAAATCTGGAATGTGTACTTCAATTACATGTGAATTATTTGATTACAAATTAAAAATTGTAGAGCACGGGCAAATAAAGGGGATAAAGTATCTTTATCCCAAACTTTATGGAGGACACTGTAAGTGAACTTCAAAGAACTTGCTGCTCGCTGCTCTCTCCACTGAAGATGGGAACAATTCATCTTTGGGTAACTATTCCATTGAATTTTATTTCTGAAAGTAAGCATATGAAAGATCATTCAACTTTTGCAAGAGCAAAGTGCAAAAAATATGTATGCAACTTGTTTGTTGAGAAGCTGATATGTGGGAAGGGGGGAAGTTGTCACCTTTCCACCAATTGTTTCTTACTTCCTGAAGGCATTGAATTACAACCATGATTCTTGGAGGCCTCGGTTACTTTCTACTACTAAACCCTAATGGGAATCCTTCAGAGATAACTGCAGATTAAGGAATGGCTAGCCTCCACGATCAGTGGGCTATTCAATCCTGTCCTGTCAAATATTGTTGCTGCATTCTAGAGCAGGAGTTACACTGGTACTTCCTCTTCATCTAACACTGAGAAACCAAGGTCAGTTGGATCATCTGTACCATTGGGCAACTTTAATTCCTGGGCAGGCAGATTTCAAATGAGCTCCATTACTGAACAACTATGAGCAGTCTTTCAGAAACACATTGTTAAGATTTATTTTCTTCTCTGGGTTACAACAGATAATGGAGAGATGTGCAGATGGATGGCAAAGCTGTTATAAGATTAGAATTTTTTTTCATAAAGTCAAACAACTTTTACTATTGGCACTTCAATGTTTCAGAACATCTGCATCTGTCCAGTAGTGCAATAGGCCAGCAGAAAGAATCAAACATTTATTATCTGTCCTTATTAATCTATAAACTACAGCCTACACCAAACCATCCTCATTGTCAATGAGTGATTTGAAATTGTAACTATAACTGCTGAAAACATACATGTACAAATATACAATTTCTGGTTATACAACACTATTAATGGGGCAAAATCATCGTATCACTGAAGGGGGTATCACACAAAAATTGAACAAAACGCATATTACGAAGGAAAGAGATTGTGAAAATTGCCAAATGTTAGGGCCTTGGGAACAGAATACACATAATAGAGCAATGCACAGAGGTCCAGCATTCGAGAAGTGAAGGCAGGCTGTTGGCGGTTCAAGACGAGGAACCCACGAAGGCTGCCTGTGACTGTGGTCAGTGGCCAAAGGACTCACACTATGGTGCAGAATGCTGGAGATTGGCTCAAGACTGGCTGAAGGGGTACCAGGTATTGGAACTGGGATGCGAATGCGAGAGGGTACTGAGGGTGCTGAAGGCTTCCTGATTGTGTTGGAGGTTCGGATCTGGAGCTCGGGTTGCCAATGGTTTGGAGTGAAGTCTGTGTGACTAGAGACTGTGGGTGTGCTGGAGGCTAATCCACAGACGGTAGGTGATTCTGGGGGGTGGGGGGTGGGAGGAGACTTTGTTTTGCTTGTCTTTCCCTGACTGTAAGAAGTACCCGACAATTTCTGCTGATGGCGAATCTGTTTGCCTTGCAGCAGACTATGGCAAATTTTGTGTAATATTAGATCAGTTTTATTACATGTCAAAAAAGGAATCAAATCTATTTCAGATACAGGCTTACATAGAGTCACATACAGAATGAGGAGGTATCTGTGCTATACAATCACAGCAGGATTATGGAAAACTGTTGATGTTTATCCTGCAATGTTGAGTCGTCGAAGGCCTAGTAGGACATCTTGCACACAGTTAAATACATTTTGCAAACATAATTGCAAATGTAAATTGAGGAACATTGTTCTTATTTCAAGTTGTATCTTAGTACATACTGCCTCCTTGAGGTGCATTGCAGAACATCTCCCCATGAAATAAAATGCCTCAGTTTATTACATAAGTACATGGATGCAATATCAGAATAAATGAAACCCAAAGATCACAGAATTCCTGCCAGAGCGTTTCAGAGCTGCAGTGACAGGACTCTCAATGGTTAGGAGAAACAGGCAAGAGATTTAGTGGCTGTAAATGAAGTACAAGGATGGTATATTACCTCTGATATTCTCATGGGGGAGTGAACATAGACATCTGCAAGTGGGAAGCTTTTAAAAGTGCAATAAAGGGTGTTCAGGGGAAGCATGTTGTTGTTAGAGGGAAAGCCAAGACTGGTAGGATTACGGAACCCTGGTTGATGAGGAATAATGAGGCTCTAGTCAGGAAAAAAGAGGAGGTTTAAGTTGGGTAAAGGCAACTAACCCCTTGGAGAGTACAAGAGGTTTTGGAGTACACTTAATAAAGATAGTGAAAAAGTTTGTTAAAGGCTACAACAGGACTTAGAATTTAACTTTTATGTGTGAAGTTATACATTTTGGAAGTTAAACCAGGGCAGGACTTTCACAGTGAATGACAAGGCCCTGGGGAAGAAACTACTGACACAGATCGACAAAGTGTGAAAAAGACATATGACAGACTTGCCTTCATCAGATGGGCTTTAGGGATAAGAGTTGGGATTTCATGTTACATCTGTACAATGTAGCAAAAAAACAGAAATGCTGGAAGAACTCAGCAGGTCTCGCAGTGTCCATAGGAGGTAACGATAGAAAACCAACGTTTCGGGCCTGAGCCCTCTTGAAGGTATGATTAAGGTGCCTGAATTAAAAGAACGGGTAGGGAGAGTAGAGGAAAGGTGAGCATTGATTGGGGAAGGTGTTAGCTCTGTGAATAGAGGGCCGGGGAAGGATACAGAGGTAAAAGGGAAGAGAGAGAGAGAGACAGAGCCAGAGGAAAGGAGACATAGGGATAGATGGGGGCTAATGGAAAATGGAAAAGTCGGTGTTAATGCCAACCGGTTGAAAGGTGCCAAGATAAAATGTGAGATACTGCTCCTCCAATTTGCAAGTAGTCTCATTCTGGGAGTGCATAAGACCACAAACAGACAGGCAAGGGAATGGGGTGGGGAACTGAAATGGTGGTCACTGGGAGAAACTGTATAAGATGTTGGTGAGACCGTGTGTGGAATATTATGTGAAATTTTGGTTGTCTTAAACCGAAATGACTCAATAAGAAATGGTTCAGAAAATGTTCACAAGGATATTGCCTAGAATGGAGGGCTTGATTTATAGAGAGAGAGACTGAATAGGTTGGGACTGGGTTCCTTGGAGTGGAAGTCTGAGGCATCAGAGGTTTATAAAATTGTGGGGGGCATGGATAAGGTGGATGATCATAGACTTTTTCCCAGGGTAAGGGAATCCAAAACTAGAGAGCATTAGTTTAAGGTGAGAAAAGAAAGATTTTAAGGGGGACATGAGGGAAAAGAAGATGGCAATGGAGTGAGCTTCCAGAGAAAGTGGTAGAGGTGGGGACAATTACATGCTTAAAAGACATTTGGACAGGTATATGGACATGAAAGGTTCAGAGGGATATGGACCAAAGGTAACGCAGTTAGCTACCTTGGTCACATGGATGAGTTGGGTCCTGTTTCCATGCTATGTTAATTTATGACTCGAATTCTCACGAAAATGGCAAACTATAGTGTAATTAGCCTGATATTAGTGGTTGGGAAAATGTTGGACTTTGTAACTAAGGAAGTTGTAACACTTAGCAAATAATAATCATAAGATTCGACATGAATTTATGAAAAAAGTAATAAAGTGCCAAAAAATGAGTAAACAAAATCCGAGTGCACAGTATTGGGGGTAATATCCAATTATGGATTGATGATTGGGCAGCACAGTTAGTGTAGCAGTTAGCACAAAGCTGTTACAGTGCCAGCGACCCGGGTTAGATTCTGGTACTCTCTGTAAGGAGTTTGTCTCAGTGGGTTTCTTCTGGGTGCACCAGATTCCTCCCACTGCTCAAAAAGTACCTGGATTGTAGGTTAATTGAGTCTAATTGGGCAGCATGGGCTTGTGGGCCGAAAGGGCCTGATGCTGTGCTGTATGTCTAAATTAAAGGATAGAGACCTAGCAAATGGAATGTAATGTGGAACAATGTCATGGTCTTCTTCTTTGTTGAGAAAAATAGAAAGACGTCAAATTTCTTATGAAGGTGAGTGCTGAAAGTTTTCAGTGGATAAAGTGATCTGGATGTCCTTGAACATGTAAACATGGAAACAATTAAGTTTGATGTACAAGGAGAGGTCAAGAAGACTGGCCCAGCACTCTCGTGATTTTAAAAGAATGGGAAGTTGAAACATGCAGAATTTTTATAGGTTTGACAATGTAGATGCAAGGATGATGTTTCCCTCATGTCTAGAACAAGAGGTCAGAATCTCAAAATACTGGGTCCAACATTCAAGACTGAGATGAAAGATATCTCCAGCAAAAGGTAATGAATCTTTGGTATTCAGAACTCAAGTGGGTTGTGGAGTCTCAGCCAATGAATATACTCAAGAAAGAGATTGGGTTTTTTTGTAGATATTAAGGTAATCAAGATATTTGAGGTTGGTGCAGGATGAACAATGAGATTTAAAATATCAGATTTATTATATCATTTAATAATATGATTATATTAAATGATGGAGTAGAAATGAGGCAGTCTGTTGGTTCCTCCTGCTTCTAATTGTGTTCTTTTGTTCTCAATCGGACTATCATTGAGCAAATTTTAGTTAATTCCAGTTTGGAGAAAGTTGAGTTTATCCACTTCAAGACATCAGACCCATGATGTTCTGGAATTAGTCCTTCCACTGCTTACAAAATCCGCTTTTGTGTCATTTAACCGTCCTGTCCATCTACATTCTGCTCTCCAGAAAGTTTATCTCAGGTAAATGTTGTTGCTTATATTTTCAAGATTAATTTATTATCCTGTAATAATACAAAAAAATGTATTACATAAAATTTCTGCCTGCCTTAACGTAGACAAAGAGCCACCATTAGTAATGACCAGCACTCCTTACAGTAAAAAAGAGAAGCAAAAGAGTCCCTTCAGAGATTGTTTGTGGATTTGTCTCCAGCGCTCCTACAGCCTCTGTAACCGCACAGACCACTGTTCAGATCCATCGGCACCCCAAGCTTCAGTTCCAAAGCTTTTGCATAATCAGGAGGCCTTTCAGGAGTCCTTCTTGTCCACAGCACCCTCACAAATCCCAGTTCTATGAGTCGCTGATTGCCTGCAGCCTGTGTGGGTCCTTCAGCGACTGAAGCCCTTGCTGATATGCTGCTGTGGTCACCCTCCTACAGAGTCCTTCAGCTGCTAAGCCACTCGCTATTTCGCTGTGATACCATATAACATACCACATTCAACTTCCCTTATCTTTGTTGAACAACATTGATTCCCCAACTCCAAATGTTTCCAATCCTGTGCTCCAATCCCTTCGCAGATTCACTACTCTGTAATGCTGGGTAACCCTTCCAGTCCTATGAGCCCAGAATTATAAATTCTCTACACATCTGGTCTCATCTGAATTTCTCATCACATTACATCACTATTGGCACACCAGATCTTAAGCCCCCCTCACCCACATTAAAGTGCATCATTGCAAACACTTTAAACATCCAGAAAATACTTCCTCCTTTGTTTCAATGTTTATTTGTTTCTAATTACATTTCTGTTAAGAGCTATGGGTTATTTTTTCTTTGTGAAAGGTGTTTTCTTCAATGCAAGCTATTGAGCAAAATTGAAGCAATGGATTTGGATTTCAATACAGCATGAAAGGAGATGAAAAGCAGTTAAAGCTCACACTTCATTAATCCCAATTTGTGGTTAGTGGTGCCACATCAACATTAGTTTGTTTACATGCAAGTCATATTTAAGGGGTTTTTGCCATCCATTCATCAGCTGAAATACAATGGAACAATGTACTAATTGCATTTGCTCAGTTGCTATTGCCAAAAATCCAACTAATTGTAGGGTTCAATATAATGAACAGGAAATTGTTTAAAATTATATTTTGTTACAGACAAAGGAGACTGTGTGACTCATAACAAATTGAAATCAATCATAATTGATTATATGGATGTCTCTGGGAGTAGAGCATAAATTTCCTCTCATCCTTTGTGTGCATGTACTGTATGAAGATAGTGCATTTAAAGAGGTGGTCTTGCCTCAGGGAGGGAAAGAACAGAAGTGGATGATTACCAGGGAACACAGATGGTGCAAGAATTTCCCATGGTCATTCTCTGCTCAAAAAGGTATAAATTGTTGTTATACGTGGGTTATGGAGAAAACATGGCCTCCCTGCCTGTCAAGAATATTATGAGTGGTCACGTGACCTCCCTGTCTGAAACTTATTTGGAAATAAAATCACCTTTCAATCAAAGTTTCACTCCAGCTATCCATTAATACCAGGGGTGGCCAAACTTTTAATATTTAATTTAGACATATAGCAGGGTAATAGGCCATTTAAAAGGTTGGTCACCCCTGGGTTATATGCTCAGATCAGCACTATATATAACATCAATGCACAACTCCTTTTTGCATCGTGATCCAAACCCGACCTCGCTCCACGCCAGGTCGCTACTGTGAACATCGCTGGAAGTGTTGAGGGGAAGGTGGGCATTGCACTTAAAGCTGAGCCATAGTACTATGATAGATCAGTGGTTGCAGATAGTCTCCCCTCCCCCCACCACAGGGAATTGGGAGTGTGTATGTGGTAAACCATTGTTATGCCATGATTGGCTCCTGTCAGCTGGACAAGCCTCCTGAGACTGATCCTACCCATAGCCCATTGCATGCTCCCCATTCCACTCTGCCTTGATTGGTCAATGAGGATGATGGCTGTTCCAGTCTCCAGTTAATAAAAGCCTGATAGTTTCACAACTCCAGTCTTTTGTGATTATTAATGGTGCATCAATTTTATTAACTATATTTTTCAAAAAGAAGCATGAAACAGTACCTGAAACCTGAGAAGCTGAACATCTACCCTTGATCGCTGGATGCCCCAAACACGTTCGAACTCTAACGACATTGTTTTGAAGACATCCTGGCGGCGGCAGCTGCAGATGTTATCACCACTGATGTTAACTGACTGAGATTACTCTTCTCACGAGGTGCGCCACAAGTATTCCCGATGATTAGTGATGCCAGCTCATACCCGACAGCTATGGAGATCCTGAAGGCCCAGCATTGTAAGAGGGTAAATGAAGACTACACCAGGCACCTCCTGGCCACCAGAAAGCCATGAACCACAGAATCAAGCACCAAGAACTTGCAGCCTGCTGGAACCTATACAGAGCATGTGACTGTAAGGCTGTGACGGCCACCCAGAATGCTGAGGACCTCACCCAGGATGCTTGTGTGGCCGGTATCCCCTCTGGGAACATAAGACAAAGTCTCCTGGAACAAAAGGTACTTGATCTACAGAGGGCGGTTGAGCTGGCAGAGACACAGGAGGTGGCTCTCCAAAATTCAGATGAGTACTTGGCTACCACTTGGTTTCCACAGGCACTGCTATCCTGGGATGGGGACTGTCCTGCGCTGTGAGCCACACCGTCCCACTCCCATAATGGCTGACCTTGGCCATCATTGTGGGTGATCTCCTCAATTGCTACTTCTGTGGGCAGGGTAAGCACCCGAGGAAATACTGCCCTACCAAGGATACGGTATATGCTAGGTGCAGGAAAAAGGGGCATTATGCCAAGGTTTGCCAGTCCAAACTGTCTGTGAAACCTAGCAGCGCCGTGTGCAGGCATTCACCACTCTGGACAGCTTGATCAGCACCATCTCCTCTACAATCTATAGTCACCATGTATGAGTCATGGGGTCTGCCATTTTGGACCACGATGCAAATACCATCTTCCCACACATATGACACCACAAAGGAACAACAAGGGTGGCCATTTTGGGATCATGAGCACCCATCGGACTCAGACATCGAGTCTATACCAGCCTCCATCACCCTGAACCAAGAGGCACCACAAGAACTCGCCAGGTCTATGATGGATATCCAGGTAAACGGGCACATTACCAACTGATTATTTGATAGCAGCTATACAGAAAGTTTTATCCAACCCAATACCGCTAAGCACCTATCCCTTAAAGTACAACCCATTAAACACGAGATATCACTCACACCCTAATCACACACAGTAGCCATCCATGGGTCCTGTGTAGTGACCCTGACTGTTGGAGGCATAGTTTACAAGCATTCCAGGCTATTCATCATGCCACAACTCTGTGCCCCCTTGCTACCAGGGCTGGACTTCCAGTGCCAACTTCAGAAAGTGACATTGAAAATTCAATGGGCCCCATCCCCCTCCCTTATTGTTTGCAGCAAACAATTCACAGATAGTCCTCCACCCCCCTCGAGGTCGAACACCATCTCCCCAACTGTTCACTAACCTCACCCCTGACTGCAAGCCGGTGGCCACCAGGAGTAGACGGTACAGTGCAGCAGACAAGGCGTTCATTGTCAGAGGTTCAGCGCTTGTTGGGCAAGGGCAGCATCAAGGTCAGCAATAGTTCTTGGAGGGCCCAGGTGGTTGCAGTCAAGAACAGGAACAAATATAGGATGGTCATAGTCTACAGCCAAACTGTCAACTGATACACGTAGCTCGACACGCATCCCCTTCCCCGCATATCCAATATGGTCAACCAGATCACACAATATCAGGTATTCTTTATGATTGACCTGAAATGGATGTATCACCAGCTCCTGATTGGCCCAGGGGACCGCAAGTATATGGTATTCGAGGTGGATGGCTGCCTCTACTATGGATCCCTTGGGCATCACAAATGGGCTCTCCGTTTTCCAGCAGGAGATGGACTGCATGCTGGTCCACTATCATCTGCAGGCCACTTTCCCATACCTAGATAATGACCTGCAAGATCACAATGCAAATCTCCATAAGTTTCTCCAAGCAGAAAAATGCCTGAACAAGGGCAAAAATGTATTCCAGACAGCACAACTAACCATCCTTGGCTGTGTGGTCAAGAACAGCATCTTTGGTCCCAACCCTGATCGCATGTGTCTGCTGCTGGAGCTACCCCTCCCACATACCTTCAAAGCACTAAAGAGATGCCTTGGGTTCTTCTCATATTACACTCAATGCAGACAACTATGTGGACAAGATTCGCCCATTTGTCAAAGCCATTACGTTTTCCCTGCCAATAAAGGCCCAATCTACATTCAACCGTATCAAAGACGACATTGCCAAGGCAACCATGCATTCCATAGATGAGTCCACACCTTTCCAATCGGATAGCGACGCGTCTGACTTTGCCCAAGCGGGCAGACCTGTTGCCTTCTTCTCACACATCTCCAGGGCCCTGAAATTCTCCATTCCTATTCCTCCATTGAGAAGGAGGCCTAGGCCACCATGGAGGCTGTACACCACTGGAGGCACTACCTCGCTGGAAAAAGATTCACACTCCTCACAGATCAGCGAGTGGTCGCATTCATATTTAATAATAAGCAAAGGGGCAAAATCAAGAACAATAAGATCCTCAGGTGGAAGGAGTCACATGACGGAGTAGTGGCTGGTTGAGTGGAACCAGCCCTCTCCAGAGAAAAGAAAAAAGTTTGAAAAAACAGAGCTCAATAAACATAAAATACAGGAAGAGAAAAGGGAAGAAGGAAAATCACTGGAGAAGAAAGAAGAAGGCCTTACCTGATGTTAACCGATTGAGATTACTCTTCTAGGCCTTACCTGAACATCGGAGCAGATGTTGCGCATGCGCAAGTAAAGGAAAAGGTTAACGCCGGCGAGAGGTAGACTCAGCTGCGGAGCGGCCAGCTGAGAGTCGCCCAGGACCGGGGCGTTCGGCTGGGGGAAGCAAACAAGAAAGAAGAAGAGTGGTGAGAAAGAGAATGAAGGGCGGGAAGAGGATGAGCGGCAACGGGGCGACCGGCAGGGGGACTACCTGTGGCAGGAGGTCCAGCAGTGGGTCGGCCTGCAGCAGGGGGCCCAGCAGCGGGAGACACACCAGCTGGAATCCCAGCAAGAATATAGAAACAGCTCACCAGAGAAGGATGAAGACACACAGATACAGAAAAGAGAAGACCAAGAATTTCAAAGGAAAGAAGGTAAAATAAAAGGACAAAGTTTAAATAAAGCCTTTTTCAAAGAACAAATTAGATCATTAAAAGAATGGCTATCATTAGAATTTAGTTCAATCAAAAGAAAAATGAAAAGAACTGAAGACAGAATCCAAAGCTTAGAGTTGGTCATGACTGAAATAGGGAAAAGAGTAGAAAATGTGGAGGAATGAGAAGCTGCTGTAGAAATGGAGATAAATGATTTAAGAGGGAAGTTGGAAGAGAGCAAAGAAAAAATTAGAGACACAAGATTTATTGTCACAAAAAAATTGACATTTTGGAAAACTACAGTAGGCAAAACAACATAAAAATAGTGGGCCTGAAAGAAGGCAAAGAAGGGTCAGATATGAAGGAATTTATAAAAGGATGGATCCTGAAGGTGTTGGGAACGACAGATTCACATGAAGAAATAGAAATTGAAAGGGCGCATAGAGCACTAGTACCAAAACCGCCACCACATCAAAAACCGAGATCCATATTGGTAAAACTTCTAAGATATATGACAAGAGAGAACATACTGGAGCAGGCAAGAAAGAAGGTTATAGAAGACAATAAGCCAATGGGACAAAAAATATTTTTTTACCTGGACACAAGCTTCGAACTTTTAAAGAAGAGGAAGGAATTCAACATGGCAAAAACAGTCTTATGGAAGAAAAGTTATAACTTTATATTAAGACATCCAGCAGTACTCAAAGTATTTATTCCTGGGAAGCGGAATAGACTGTTCTCGGACTCAAAGAAAGCCCAAGAATTTGCTGTACATTTGGAGGACAGAAGAGAGGAGGAGGAGTGACAAGAAGGAAGACCGGCAAGAAAATATACAAAAATACAAAGTAAAAATAATGTATATATAAAGATTTAAAGATGGATAAGAGAAGGGGAAGAAGGGGAAAAAAAAGAGAGCTTTCTTATAAGTATAGGAAAATAGTGTTCTCTGGCGGGGAGGGCTGGGGGGGTGAGAATAATGGACACTGCGAAATCGGTTGACACTTGCGAGTAAGTTCACAAACCAAATGGAAAGGGGAGTTGTGGTTGCCGTGAAGGGACAAGGGGCAATCCAAGGAGGGGAGGTTCATTTGGGGTTAAAGGGTTATTCCTTGTGGGGATTGTTGGGGTACTTCATGTCTTAAGTGCATGGTCATATATTGAGATTAAAATAGAAAACTTAAAAAACAGTAATGGAAAAAAAGGGGATGGAGGTGGTGAAGAGACGGAAAAGAAATAGCAACGAATACTCCTATTTCCCTTTTGCAATCCCATGCCCATACATGACCACGATCACTATTATTGTGGCAGACCTGAGACCGCACGATCACTGGTAGGGCTTGCAAAGGCTCAGGCACACTGGAGGAGGACGACACACAATCTCCATCAATTCCGGAGCACCACAGGGCTGTGTTCTTAGCGCCCTGCTCTACTCACTTTACACCTATGATTGTGTAGCTCGGTACGACAATAACACCATCTATAAATTTGCCGTTGGTATCATGGCTGTGGGTTGTATAAAGGATGGGGTTGAGTCAATATACAGGATGGACATTAAAAACTTGGCTGAATGGTGCACCAAAAACAAATTTCGTAAAATGTTCATGACAATAAATTCTGATTTTGGCCTTTTTTTTGGCTGTGGTTCTCTTAGGACTCTGCTCAAAGTGTATGGATTCCCTTCCCTGTGAAGCAACCAAGTTTAGTTGGTTTCTTCCATACTTCTCTCCGACTGACCACATAAAAAAAAATTACAAAATATTTTATCATGTCAGTCTCCATTCCCCAGTGAGAATGGCTGCTTTAGATCAAAGGTCTGATGTATTTTAAAGCCTTGCATTTTATTAGGAAGTCAACAACCAAGGTTACATTAAAGACTTTGTTGAGGCTTACAAAAATATGTTGATTTAAAAAAAATATTTAGTTTGTTCTGAACGTCAGCATTTACTCATCCTATCCTAGAAGTTTCCAGCTTCTGCTTTCCTGCAGGGAAATTAATCCATGTAGGAAATCCATGCTGTTTAGATATAGAGCTACTTCAGAAATTCCATTAATTTCCATTGCCATTCTACAGCTACAAGGATGATCAATAAGAATACTTCTCTGTGGATTGCACCTTGTCATGGTGGAGAATCTTGTGTGGTCATGTTCTCCCGAGAGTAATGCCATCTGGAGCTTTGCTCCTGGTAGGGTCACCCATGACGGTCAGGTTAAGGTTGAGGTCCCTGACAAAGCATAATCTAACCAAATCTTCAACAGTGGGACAGGCAGACAAAGACGAAGTTACTCTGAACTCAACGGCTGTGAAGGCGGACAAAAGGTGCAACAAATTCCTCAGCTCCAATCGTTGTGGTTTCATGCCAATGGAATTAGTTGGTTGATTTGTGAAGTATCGTGTACTTCTTGGAGTGCAACATCAAGTACACGTTAAATACACACACAGATGTCTTTGCTCTGTGGATCAATGGAATGAAGGCCATCATCCTCAATGAAATAAGAATAAGCTGGTTATAATACTATTTGTTTACTGAAAATGTAATTTGAAGTATTTTGGATTTAAGTTTAAATTTTTAAAAATTTCATCTGAACAGTTTTTGAATACTTCTAAATTTCAATTTTAAAAAGATAAAACCTTACTCAACTGTCTCTTGGGCAAATTGGTGCCTTGGCATCATGAAGTGCCTTATTGTCTAGATCCTCTAAACAATGTTCAAGTTTGCCCATCCTTGTGGATCCTTTGGGTACTGGGGACTGAGTGGCGATGCTAGGCTCCAGTCTGTAAAATCAAAGCAATTAATTTAATTTTAATTTAGACATACTGCACAGTAACAGGCCATTTCACCCCACAAGTCTGTGCTGCCCAATTTACACCCAATTAACCTACACCTCCGGAACGTTTCGAATGATGGGAGGAAACTGGAGTCCCCAAGGAAAACCCACACAGACACAAGGAGAACGTACAAATGCCTTACAGACAGCACGGGATTCAAACCCTATTCCCGATTGCTGATGCTGTAAAAGCGTTGCGCTAACCGCTATGCCCACCGTGTCACCCTAAACTCAACAGTTTCATACAATGATTCTACTACTCCCATTTATGGTTCCTTAATTTGTTTCATTGACCCTTTCACTTTGCAGCAGCCTCCCCTTTGCCACTTGATATTTTCAGCTTTCTTTGGCAATGCCCACAGTCCAGGAAAAAAAAGTATGTCTAAACTGTTCCTAATTCTGAAGAAAGTTTAGTAAAGTTTGCTTCTCTTTCCCAGGGAGGTATTTTCACTTGATTTTAAATACTTTGGATTAAAGCTACTGTATATTTTGGCGTATAAGTCGAGTCGTGAAACCATTAAAAAATTTCTCAAGTGTTGTGGGGGGGGGGGTCGATTTATATGCCAGATATAATTTTGAGACCTTAATTTCACTGAAAGAAAACAGATTTATGTTGATTCGGCATACAGGTCTGTACTGGAAGCACCTTCCCATTGCTGGGCGCCGCCTAACCATTCCTACCTGGGACCAGGTCACTGTCGGTTCCTGCTCCTGCCGGGAGTATGATGTCGCCACTCCAGTTCTGTGGGCTGTCTCCAAGGTTTCTGCTGCCGCTGGGAGCACAATGACGCCATTCCAGCTCTGTGGGCCATTGATGCTCCTGCACGGTAGGCTGAAGTTTTTTTTCCACTTACTTACTTTACAGCTTTGTTACTTGCGATTGGGGTGTTTTAAAATATTTTGGGTTGTTCCTGGGAGGCTGGACAGCCCGAAAAATGAGGGTCGACTTGTACGCCGGTCATAACATAAAACCATTAAAATGAGGCTTAAAAAAAGTGGGGGGGGGGGTGGATGGGAGAGGTCGATCTATCTGCCGGTCAACTTATATGATGAAATAAATGGTACATTGTTGCAGCACCAAGGGAGATTATTAGGGACAGGGAAATTATAACCATGCTTCCTTGTCTTGTAAACTATAAATAATGATAATATTTGTCATATACATTGTACAAGGTACAGATACACAAAAATTGAAATAAGGGAAACAAAACAGAACTCTGTGATGACCTGAAAGAAAAAGGTTATCATCTGGAAAACCTTGATGTGGTAAGTTTCTTCAGCAAGACACTGAAGTGGCTGATCAGAAGGAATCAGTTGTGGATGTCCAATGAGCAACAAATCTCTTCCTGAGTGGTAACAATTTACCTTCCAAGTACCTAAGCCTGGTGAAATTCATACATGCTAAATTCTGTGCACTGTATAAGAATTGCCTGATACTGGTGAACTTGGAGAAGTGAGATTGGACTGTGAATCAATTTTTTGAAGACACATTACATACACGTGCACTTAGAATTAGAAGGGGGTTAAGTTAATAGTGATAAGTTAAAGTTTGATGCTGTTTTCATATTTAAAGATAATTAAAAGCAACTTTTGTTTAAGTAACTATTTGTCTTGGTGAATTTCTGTTGCACCCCTGCGTTTTGGGGTCCTCTGGGCTCTTAATATTCCTTTCTCATATTTGACCATTGTCTCCTTTCCTCTCATTCTGTCTTTCTCCCCTTTTCCCTCTAACTTCTTTCACACAGCCAAAATCAATCCTCACCTTCCCTCTTGTCATATCCAATTAATGCCTTTAGTTGGATATACTTAGTCCTCCCCCTCCCATTCTTCTCCCTTTCTCTCCCAGGCTTTATTCAGATGCCTGCCTGCTTTTTACTCATACCTTTGATGCAACAGTAGGTGCTTTTAAGCTGCAGCACCTGGGTGCCAGGTGTGATTCGTGGGGTTAAGGTGCCTCCAGCACCTTTTAAGCTGAGAGGGACAGCCCCAGTAAATCGCCAACCTGGCAATTAAAGGGGGTGATCCCATCCCTGCAATGACGCGGTAAGTTGACGTACACACAAACCCCTCCCCCCTACCGGCTGTCAGTCCCCGTACCCTGCAGCAAATTACTCCTCGCCCCTTCCCCGAGGTAGCGACCCCTCTTCCTTTGATTGTGGCAACTCCCCCCCGTCCTACAGCAGCGACTTTACCTTCCCCCTCCTTCCAGTCCGCGGCAGCGACCCTCTCTGTCCCCTCCTGATCTTGCAGGCACTTCACCGGGTGGGTAGGGGGGTCCTCCCTGTGACGCCAGCGCGTAAGTGATGACGTCCCCGGCTCAACCGGGTTGGCAATTTTGGGTTTCAAGCCGCAGGAGGACGCGACCTTGGTGAGGATTACTGGGCTCCCTCACTCCCTCTGAGGTAGGATGATGCAAACTGCCCGGTTAACCCCATTTTGCAAGGGCCTCAATGAAGGAGACGGGCGTGAATGTGAACGCCACCGTGGCTCTTCGCGAGGTTACCCCGGTTACGCACTGCGTCATCACGTCGCCGCCTTCTGCCACGTCAGTCGAGGATGGTTCAAACGCCAGTCGTGGCACTGGCTTTCGAATCCGAGAGGTGGCGGAAGAAGAGCGTCCAACCTCCGGAGGGTGAGTGTGCGGCCTCGACTCCCCGCCATGACGACCGGCCACTTTGTTCCGCTGTCAGCTCTTGTCAGAGTGGGCTTCGGGGACGACTGCGGACCGCCAGCCCCCCCCACCGGCTCACACATCGTTGGCCTTGCGGCCAACTGCCGGCTACCGCGCCAGGCAGGACCAGTGGACGAGGGGGGTGTCCCGGCACACCCAGTCCTCGCCCCCACGACCTAGGCCGCCGGCGAGCCCCATGGTGCCCTCGAGGGAGAAACGGTTAATATTTCAGATGATCCTTCTTCAGAACTCGAAAAAGTTCTGAGTTGTGAAGAGGGGAGGAGAAAGGAATAGAGACGGAGTCCGTGTGATGGCCCGTGCATGGGAACGGATGTAAACAGAGGGACATGAGTGAGACCAGGACGCTGGTGGTTTACGATGTGTAAGCTGGGCATACCAAAGGGTATCAATTTTTCTTCCTTTATTTGGGTAATTTCCCCAAATATCAGATCAGGTGGGCATGATTTGTGATTCGTTTTAGTTCCTTCTGTATTGACAGGTCACTAAATACTGCACAACAAATTATTTATTTTTGTCACAGGACTTGAATTATAGCACCTATCATATGAGTTGCAAAATTATACATTTTATATCACCATCTGGAGTTACAGCAGTAACTTCAATGTAAATATCAATCATTAATAGTCACTGCTATACCACCAAATGTATTTGTGCATTTAATTTTGGATACTAATGAGTAAGAGCAGAGTAAAAAAAATTACTGCTCTGAATTCCCCATAATAAAAAAAATTGTTCCTGCTGAAATGTTTGACAGTGCTGCTTTTGTGTGATGTGTAAGGAAAAGTATATTCTGAAACCAGATTAACTTATTTATTGGTCTTGTTAACATTCATAAATATGACTTCATTAAAACATGGTTTCTTAGATTCTCATGGATAGAATGCAATCTAAATCTGCAATTATCTAGTTGTAAACTAAAGGTTTACTAACTCCCACTCCTGACAAAGTTTGGCCTCTTCACACAATATGGACCAAAAACACATACAGTTTCACTGGCATTTTGTTCAAACCACAAATTTAATAAAAAAATTGTATCAAGATCAGATAATTTAGTTCTCTGGTCATCAGTATCTTTGCTTGCATTACCAACACTGAAATATTCCCTCACAATGAACAGTAAAATCCCCATTATTTGGAATTCAAGCAACTGGAAAAAAAAGACAATAAATCAAATTTTAAAAATAAATAAGAATAAATGAAAATTTTAAATAAAAGTTTAAAATTGTAAAAGTAAATATTCTCTGAAGTAACACAAATCCTTGGTGAAGATGGGAAAATGTTAAAACAGCGGAGTGCTATGATCGTGACCTGCCTGTAGGAGCTGTTTGAATAAAATGGTATCACCCAGAATGAAGAGGTGGCTAGTGGCTCTCGTCACTGGGGCAACTCTCCCAAAGTGTCTCCCTATCCCTGCTGAGTAAATCTATCTTTATTGGTATTAAGTATATTAGTAAGGCTTTATCTGTAAACTTGGGGAGGCGGGGGGTTGATTGTGATGTTAGCACAATGTTGTTAGAGTGCCAGTAAATTTTGTTTGGGGAATTACCTGATTAAAGTTGACTTTAAGGACTGCAATACCAATTTTTGTTTTTTTTTTCAAATTACTTTACATTTTGCACTGTCTTTTAAACTTTCTTCTTGATGTAGTGTATTATTTCGGCATTGTAAGATTGAGTCTCAGGCAACTGGAATATTTGCATATCTAGCATCTGCAATCCCATAGATGCTGGATAGTGGGGTTTGGCTATATTCTGATTTTCCCCCTTTTCTAATTTTAGTAGAATTTCTGCTATCTTCACTGTTAGCATTACATGCTTTCTTGCCAAATCATTATGAATCGCTTATCCTGGAGATTTTTCTCAGATCATACAACAAGCATAAATGCACCAAAGTCAATATGGGAATATACAGTAATATTTGATCATTTGAATATTTGAGTATTTAATATTTGGTCAGACCCATGATTTATTTCTTTGAATTTCTACAAAAAAATAAACCTTTTAAATGTTTTGATTATTGATAAATGGACATGAATTAAAGGTTATGGGACATTGCTGCAGAAGAGGAGTTGAAGCCAGCATGTAGTAGCCATGATCATATTAAATAAGCAGGATTGAGGAACTGAATGGCCTATTCCTGCTACTATAGTGATCTTGTGTGTTTTTCAACATCTTTCTTGGGGTGGCATTGTAAATAATTACTTCAAAATATCTCAAAACTAGATTTTATTTGTTACTAGTTGTCAAATTTAAAAAAAAATAGTGGTACTGTGGCTATGAGACAAGTACTGTTGTGTTCAGCATTGTTAGTTATTAATAGTCACTGCTATACCACCAAATGTATTTGTGCATTTAATATTGGATACTAATGAGTAAGAGCAGAGTAAAAAAAAGATTACTACTCTGAATTCATCATAATAAAAAAAATTGTTACAAGATTTTGTGATGAAGAAAAATGGAGAGAAGAGAGTGTTTGCTGAGGCATACCACCTGTTATCTTGAATGAATTATGAATTTGACTTGCCTGTTTTAACTGTTAGGAAGAAGTTTTGCTGAAGATCTTAATGGCTTTTTAAATGTAAAGCACAATATAATTTTTTTACATATAGTAAAATGGAGGAATTGCAATTTGTTTTGTCATTGGAACATTTCTTTCAGGGTGGTCGATATAGTCTTGGAAAGATCTTCATGATGTCCATTTATATTTAAATCAGCAAAAGAAATTAATTTTTAAAAGAATGTAAAATAGAAATTGAAATCTGTTAACTTTCACTTTAACATTAGGATTACAGTTGAGTGAATAATTGAATAATGTGACCAATTCAGTCAAGGTGTTTTGCAGTTATAATATCTCAATATTTTACCATGTTCTAACAAAGCAAAAATAGCGAGAATCTAGGATAACAATGGATTTAAAAAAGGCAACATATGGCATGTTTAGACAACTGACGTCGTGAGAATCTCTTGAGGATTATAGAGAATGTTTTACAGTAAACGGTACAATATACAGTTTATATATAGTAAATAGGATTTTTTTATTATTTTTTTAAATTTTTCACACTGAACCGCATCAACCAAAATACATACAAACATTTCCCTTTTAAATATGCACAGTGGCATTTTCTCCTCTTTTTTTTCCCCCCCCATCTTCCCTTCCCCCCCCCCCTCAACATATACAATACAATAAAACCCTTAAACAATGTCATCACACATTGAAAGTAAACAAGAAAAATGTGTCATCTACTTTTACACACTGGATCAAGTCATTTTGTTTTCTTATCATTTTAGGGCATGGAGGACTGAGGCAAGCCCTCTCTGTTATGTTCCATGTACGGTTCCCAAATTTGTTCAAACAATGTGACTTTATTTTTTAAATTATATTTTATTTTTTCCAATGGAATACATTTATTCATTTCCATGTACCATTGCTGTATTCTCAGGCTCACTTCTGATTTCCAAGTTGACATTGTACATTTTTTTGCTACAGCTAAGGCTAACATAATAAATCTTTTTTGTACTTCATCCAGTTTGAGGCCTAATCCTTTACTTCTTGTATTACTTAGAAGAAAGATCTCTGGATTTTTTGGTATGTTGCTTTTTGTGATTTTATTTAATACCTGATTTAGATCTTCCCAAAACTTTTCCACTTTCTCACATGCCCAAATTGCATGTACTGTTGTTCCCATTTCCTTCTTGCAATGAAAACATCTATCTGATAATGTTGGATCCCATTTATTTAATTTTTGGGGCATGATATATAACCTGTGTAATCAATTATACTGTATCATGCGTAACCTTGTGTTTATTATATTCTTCATAGTTCCAGAACATAACTTTTCCCATGTTTCATTTTTTATCTTTATGTTTAAATCTTTTTCCCACTTTTATTTGGGTTTATAGCTTATTTCATCATTTTCCTTCTCTTGCAGCTTGATGTACATGTTCGTAATAAATCTTTTAATTATCACTGTGTCTGTAATCACAAATTCAAAGGTGCTTCCTTCTGGTAACTCAGTCTATTTCCCAATTTATCCTTTAAGTAGGCTTTCAGTTGATGGTCTGCAAACATTGTACCATGAATTATTCCATATTTGTACTTAATTTGTTCAAATGTTAATAAATTATTTCCCAAAAAACTATTTTCTATTCTTTTAATTTCTTTTCTCTCCCATTCTCTTAAGGAAAGGTTATTTATTGTAAAAGGGATTAGCTGATTTTGCATCAATAATAATTTTGGTATTTGGTAATTTGTTTTTTTCCTTTCTAAGTGAGTCTTCTTCCATATATTGAGTAAATGATTCAATACTGGTGAGCTTTTATATCATACCAGCTTTTCATCCCACTTATAAAGTATATGTTCCGGTACCTTCTCCCCTATTTTATCTAGCTTTATCTTAGTCCAATCTGGTTTTTCCCTTGTCTGATAAAAATCTGATAAATACCTTAATTGTGCTGCTCTATAATAATTTTTAAAGTTTGGTAACTGCAAACCACCTTGGTTGTACCTCTCTGTTAATTTATCTAATGCTATCCTCGGTTTCACCCCTTTCCATAAAAATTTCCTTCTTATTCTCTTTAGTTCATTAAAGAATTTCTCTGTTAAGGGAATTGGTAACGATTGAAATAAGTATTGTATCCTTGGGAAGACATTCATTTTAATGCAATTTACCCTCCCTATCAACGTTAGCGGTAATTTTTCCAATGTTCTAAGTCATCCTGCAATTTCTTTATTAGTGGCTTATAATTTAATTTGTACAGGTGGCTTAAATTATTATCTAACCTAATACCTAGGTATCGGATTGCTTAGTTTGCCATTTAAATGGTGATTCCTTTTTAAATTCTGTATAATCCACATTACTCATAGGCATCACTTCACTTTTATTTGCATTGATCTTGTACCCCAATATTTCTCCATATTCCTTCAATTTCTTATTTAGTTCTTTTATTGATATTTCTGGTTCTGTTAAGTATACTATTATGTCATCTGCAAATAAACTGATTTTATTTACCTCCTTTATTTTTATCCCTTTTATTTTATTTTCTGTTCTTATCAGTTCTGCCAATGTTTCTATTGCTAAAGCAAACAGTGAAGGAGATAATGGACATTCCTGCCTAGTTGACCTACTTAATTTAAATTGGTTCGATACATATCCATTTACTGTTACCTTCGCCAATGGTCCATTATATAATGCTTTAATCTGATTAATTTATTTTTCTGGTAGATTGAACCTCTGTAATACTTTGAATAAATAATTCCATTCTACTCTGTCAAAGGCTTTTTCTGCGTCTAAAGCAACAGCCACTGTTGGCTTCTTATTTCCTTGAACTGCATGAATTAGATTAATAAATTTACAGACATTATCTACTGTTCGTCTTTTCTTAATAAATCCAGTTTGATCTTGTTTTACTAATTTTGGTACACAGTCGGCCAATCTGTTTGCTAATAACTTTGCTATTATCTTATAATCTGAATTGAGTAGAGATATTGGTCTATATGATGCTGGTGTTAGTGGATCCTTCCCCGTCTTTGGTATTACTGTAATTATTGCTGTCTTACATGAATCTGGCAAGTTTTGCATTTCTTCTATCTGGTTCATTACTTCCAGGAGAGGGAGAATTAATAACTCTTTATATGTTTTATAGAATTCTATTGGGAATCCATCCACTCCAGGCGTTTTATTGTTCAGCAGCTTTTTTAATATATCCTGTACTTGCTCTATTTCAAATGGTTTTATCATTTTGTTTTTTTTCCTCTTGCAATTTTGGCAGTTCAATTTTAGCTAAAAACTCTTCTATTTTATCATCTTTCCCCTAGTTCTCAGTTTGGTATAATTGTTCATAAAATTCCTTAAAGTTCTCATTAATCTCCATTGGATTATATGTAATTTGTTTGTCCTTTTTTCTTGATGCCAATACAGTTCTTTTAGCTTGTTCTGTTTTAAGTTGCCAGGCTAATATTTTGTGTGTTTTTTTTTCTCCTAGTTCATAATACTTTTGCTTTATTTTCATTATGATCTTCTCCACCTTATACGTTTGTAATGTTTTGTATTTTTTTTTGTCTGCCAATTCTCTTTTTGTTATTTCATCCCTTGTTGCTAGTTCCTTTTCTGTACTTACTATCTTCCTTTCCAACTGCTCTATTTCCCGATTGTAGTCCTTTTTCATCTTAGTTACATAACTTATTATCTGCCCTCTAATGAAAGCTTTAATTGCATCCCATGATATAAATTTGTCTTTCACTGATTCTGTATTTATTTAGTAAATAGGATCTTGGGAGTGTTTCTCTGCAGAGGTATCTTGAGTGTAAGTTCATAGCTTCATTAAAATGGCCACCAAGGTGGATTAGGTTGTGAAGAAGGCATTCAGCTGAGGTTGGAGTTATTCAAAACATTAGTCAGCCACTCTCTGCAATTCATATCACCACAGCATAAGAAGGATATGGTAGCATTAGAAAGTGAGCAGGATAGTCCCCAAGATATTACTTTCATTGGAGGGCTTTGGATGTAAGGGGATGTTCTATATGCTAGGTTTAATCTTCCTGCAACATGGTCTAACCTGTGGCCTCTAGAGGTTAATAAAATTATATGGGTCAAAGATAGGATGGATAATCAGTCTTTTTTTCCTGTGGTGGGGTAGTATAAAACTAGAGGGCACAGGTTTATGATGAAGGCAGATAAATTTAAACATCTGAGGGACAAGTTTTTCCATGTGGTGCGGTAGGTACCTGTATATGGAACAAGTTGCCAGAGAAAGTTGTGGAGACAGATGCCACTATAATATTTAAAAATCACAAAGGCATGGACCTGGATAAGAAAGGAGAAGAGGGATACGTACTTAATGTGGGTGAAAGGGATTAGCGTAGCTGGGTATCTCAACAGGCATGGACAGTTGGGACAGAGGGCCCGTTTCTGTGCTGTACGTGGGAGATGAAAATGAAAGTGAGATGACAAAAAGGGACCTTGAAGGGGCAACACTAACTCTTTATGCACTGTGATTAGCCAGTCCTGCCTAACCCGCCTTCAATTGGTTCAGAATGCTGCGGCTAGGGTCCCAACACGTGCGAAGAGAGGGACCATATCACCACGAGTGGTTGGCAGTACCGCTTCAAGTTTCTGCTATTTACATACAAGACCCTCGATGATTCCTCCCCCCACCCCCTGCCATATCTTCGATCTGCTTGCGCCCTTCTCTGTTCCCAAGTAGCTGAGGTCAGCTACTGGAGCAGTAAGTACACAAAAGGGAGACTGGGCCTTCGGTTGTGGCTCCCAAACTGGAATAGCATTCCCTTGACCATTAAACTGCTTTAAATCCAGGTTAAAACTACCTTCTTTTATGAGTGTTTTAACATCTGAAACCCTTTGTATGTTTCTAGCCTCCTACAGTATTGCACTATTCATTTCAATTGTCAATTTATAATGTCTTAAACCATTGTTCTGTAAATAGTTCTAGTTTTGATTGCCTTAGTTTGTGCAATGGTCAATGCAAGTTGGAGAAAAATGTGCTATATAAATAAAGAACTTGGGTATCACTAGGTCTTTTTACAGTGCAGTGTAAGATGAAAATTCTTGGGAAATTTTCCAGGGAACCCTCCCATGAACCTTCGGTGTGAAAAGGTCAGCATGCGAATTTTAAACGAGTCCATGGCCCCAGGGAATTTCCCAGGAAATTTTCCTGGGAAATCTCCCTGTGATGTGAAAAGGAAAATTGCTGAGCAGGGGAAGCTTCGTGATGTCAGCGCTTGCATGCTGTCATGTAGATTAAAAATTAAAAGATACCTACCTTCTGAAACAGTGGGTCACGACAGCAACAATGCAGGATGATGGCTGTCCTTGTTAACCATAATTCCCTCATGCAGCTGGATTTCCCAGAGTGGTTCCAGTTGTGTGAGGGATTATGGGAAATGAAGTTGGCCATTCATCCAGCATTGTGCAGCGTTGCAACATGCTGAAGTGCGGGGGTTGGGGGGGGAGGAGTTAGCAGACAAGCGACCGACGGATGGACGGGGGTGAACTTTCTCTTACTCATGTAAGTGCATAATGCGTCATCGGTGGGGAAGGTGGGGGTGACACCCCCCCCCCCCCCCCAGTGGCCAAGGAGGGCAAATTCCCAGGAATTTGGACTGTGGTATGAAAGGCCTGGAAGGTCCTGAATTCCTGGGAATTTAAACAGGACAATAAAGTAGGGTTACTGCTCACCTGTGGTGTGAAAACAGCTACTATGTGGAGCTAGGAGATGTGGTCAAGGTCAATTACAAAGATAGCTTGTCTGTATTTGCCAAGGATGAGGATGTGGGAGAAAGTGTGGAATGAGAAAGGGGTACTTGGATAATCTGGAGCAGATAAGAAGGCGATATTATAGTGCGTAAGGATTGCTAAGTACCCTGAGCTAAATAAGATTTATCCCATGTTGTTATGGGAAGCAAAGAAGGAAGTAGCTGAGGCCTTGACCAGTTTTTGCCTCTTCATTCACTATAGAGGAGATGAGGATTGGAAGATGGCTACACTTGTTCCTTTATTTTAGAAGGGCAATTGAGATAAGACATAATAATTGGCCCATGAGCCTGTGTTAGTGGTAGGGAAACTAAGTAAATCCCAAGGATAGCCTTGGATGGGATTTGTATACATTTGAAAAAAAAACCCAGCACTGGTTTGTGCAGTGGAATCCTGTCTTACTAAGTTGATTGAGCTTTTTAAATAGTAACAAATAACAAAGGCAAGGTGGTGGACATTGTAAATATGAACTTTAAGAAGGCACTTGAGAAAGTCATGCATGGTAGGCTGGTCCAGAAGGCTCAGCCATGTGGGATCCAATGCGTGCTGGTGAATTGGATCCAAGATTGGCTTGATGATGGAAGGCAGAGGGGACTGGTTGAAGGATGCTTGTGGTATACTGCAGAGTTGGTTGGTGATGTACATTAATGACTTGGATGTAATTGTAGGAGGTATGATCAGATGACACTGAAGTGGTTGGAGTTGTAGACAGCAAGGAAAATTGTCTAAGACAATAGCAGGTGTGGGTTAGAAGACAATTGAGTGAAATGTTAACAAATGGAGGGTGTGAGTGTGTGGCAATGTTCTTTGGGGAATCGAATAGAGATAGGACATGTGCAATAAAGCTTGCGAATAAATGTTGATGATCAGGGGACCTTGAGGGTTCAAATCCTTTGTACCTTGAAAGTGGCATCAAAGATAGGTAGGATGATCAAGAAGACACGTGGCATCTTCATGGTTCAGGACATTGAATATAAAAGTTGAGATGTTATGTTTCAACTTTACGAATCAATGGTTAGACCTCATTGTGTGCAGTTTTAACTGTCAAACTATAGGAGGAATGTGGTTCTGTTTGGAGGGAAAAAAAAATCACCAGGATGTTGTCTGGATTGGAGGCCTTTAATTATGAAAAGAGAATTTCTAGGCTTAATTGTTTTCTCTGCAGTGAAGGAGGCTGAGCAGTGACCTGATGAGATTGGAGAGATGTAGATAGATAGGCAGAATCCTTTACCCATGGTGGGAGCATGGGTTTATATTGAGAGAGATAAGTTTCAAAGGGAATTTTAAGGGGAAAGATTTTTACACTGTGGAAGATATCAAGAACTCGCTGCCAGGGGAAATAGTCGAGTCACATCCCTGTGTTTAAGAAACATTTGAATGGGCTCTGAACTAGTCAAAGCAAACAAGGATACAGAACTAGTGTGGGCAAATGGGATTTATTGCATATGGGCACGGTGGGCCAAGGGTTGTTTGGTTTCTGTAACTGTATATTATTGTTACTTCATTGACAGTGTCTCAGTTGTTTATTAAACAACTGAAGAAATGTTTATTATAGTGTTCCAAAATATCATTGAATGTTAAAAATGACAGTGCGTCACTCCTTAAGTTAAATTACTCCAGAACTTATTACTTATGAACTCAGTCTTGCAATAATCAGGAATCATAACAAAAAGAAAGTTGTATTTTAAAAACAAAATCAAATTTTTATTGATTGTATTTTGGCATTGCATTAATCTAGAAAATTTTTACTGCTGTATTTTTGAACAGTGTTTCTTCAGCCATGATGCTTGATGATGCACCCTTGTTTGATCCTACATTGTTGAGTGAGCTGGACTGGAGTCAGAACATGGTAAAATTTTTGCCTGAAGTATCTCCGATGAACCCGGGGGATGGACTTATTCTGAGGCCTCTTTGTACTGCAGACTTCAACAGAGGTACTGTTTAACGGGTAATCAGTTTGTTCCTAACACATGCAGGGTAATATTGACAGCTTATGAATGCAACTTTTAGTGATGTTATCCACTCTTAAACAAAGGATCTGTTGAGCAGGTTTTTAAAAATGGGGTGGTTGAACAAACTTTCAATGCAATTTTCAGTTCAATCTTTTGCAATTATTTTGAATAGCAGATATTTCCTTTATTGACTGTGTTTATAAGAACAATAAATTTTCTGTTCATTTTCTTATTCACTTTTCCTGTTAAATGCTAGGCTCCACTGAATTGTGCCATGTAGTAATCAGCAAAAGTTGCTTGTAGTCTTTACATACTCCCACTTGTTATTTGCATTCCCTGGTCCACATATTTCTATTAGAATCTATTTTAGCTATCTTACAGCACGGGTATTTTGGGTTGTGAGGAAAGATACCACTAGAAAAGTATGGTAGTTGATATGTCGTAAGCCAGGCAGCATCTGTGAAGTGAGAGACTGAATTAAGGTTTGAGGTTCGTGGCCTTTCATCACAGCCAAAAAGAATCTTAAATTAAATCTGCTTTATGATGAAGGGAAAGAAAAAATAGTCGAATAGAATATTATGTTTACTGAGAATTTTTTGTTTTGTGTGCTATTCAGGCAAATTACCGCATGCTTAAATGCAGCATGTAATGAATGCAATGTCATATAAATTTGAACTTTGAAAACTCCTGGGTGTAGTATTGTAAGTCAAAAGGAGCAAGGTATAATGTAACAAAATCAGGCTATTAGTGAAAAGTAGTTAAGGTGCAAGAGCATCATCTTTTATGAATGAACGGTCCATTTAAGAGTCTGTAACAGCAGGAAGGAAACTGTCCTTTAATATACAGATTCATGTTTTCAGGTTCCTCTAAGTTCTGTCTGAGAAAGTGAGGCGGTGCTGGGGGGAAATGAAAGAAGAGAGGGTAACCACGTGAGATGGAGAGGGAGGTATAGATGGAGTCAACAGAGGGGAGGTTGGTTTGCAGGATGGCTGAGCTGCTTTCACAACTCCATGCAGTTTCTTGTGGTGTTAGGGAGAGCAGTTCCTCTGACAAGCTGTGATACATCCAAACAGCATACTTTCTATGGGGGGGTATATACAAAAATTGATAGACCAATTTCTTTAGATTTCTGAGAAAGTAAAGTTGGTGTCAGAGGAGTGGAGACTAAGAAGCTGATGATACAAATGGTAGTGGTGCTAGATGTGAGAGAGTGATGAAAGATTGTTAATTACAGTCGAAGGAGAGGAGATGAATGATGAAAAAAAATAGCTGGAATTGTATGATACAAAACTCACGTTGCATGAAATATGAATTAAATTATAATGATGAAAATGCTCAAGGCAATGTCTGGGGAGAGAAAATCGGAATATTGTACTGTAAATGGTATCTCAGTTGGCCACTTTCCGAAGATGATTGAAAGATTGGATTAATTTAATATTTTGCAACAAGGTTAAAGTTTGTATGTTGCTGTTAATTATTGTGTCAGGATAAGGAACCTCAATCTTGGCATGACATTCAGACACCCAAATCTTGTTTTGGCATGAAACCAGTTATGACAAGAGCCTAATGCTAATAAACCAAGAAAAGTAAAAAATACAGACCCTGCCAAGAAATGTTCTGCTCTCTTTAAGGATATTGTATGTTGTCTTAGTCAGGTTGTATTCAGTTTTAGTTCTGAATATGTTTTATAGTGCAAAACTGGGAATTAGGTACAGTACAAACTCTGATTATCCAAAATGGCTGGATAACTGGTCATTTTTTAAAAACAGCCCAGTAGCAGTAGCAAATCACTTTTAACAGTATTTAAACAACAGCAATCAACAAGGGAAGGTTTTTTGAGCATTAAAATAATGTTTAATTCTCACCAAAAAAAATGCTGTCCACCGCCAATCACCAACACTCCCCCCCCCCCCCCCCCCCATTCCTGATGTTGCCAGGAACCTGCTCTCCTTGATGATGCCGAGAACAGGGATTCTTCCTACCGCTTGCAGCTGAGAGATAGTGGCACACAGTTTGAGAGGGAGAGTTGGAGAAAAAGGTCAATAGGGGTAGGTAAAGAAGAAATGGAAAGAGGGTGGGAAGGGAGTTATCTGAAACTAGGATAATTGTTCTAATTTCATGTTGTGTGAATTTATTTTCAATCTGTGAGGTCAGTTCGCCTCTGAAAATATTTGGATAAATTAGGATTTCTGATTTGTTTTCCATATCCTCATTTATCTGAAATTTTTAAAATATTTTGGTTAAATGAAGATTTCACAATCAAATTTTGGATAATTTGAGTTGTACTGTGTACATTAACATCATGGGAATGACATGCACTTGAGATCTGCAACGTTATAGTTGTAACTTTCACATTGCCAGTAAAATTGTACAAGTCATAGACCACAGGAAGAAACTAGTTGGTCCATTGTGTCTATAACCAAATGGAAAAGAACTTGTCGGACTAATTCCACTTCCTAGACATCACCCTTTCAAATATTAAGCTCTTGGCTCACTACGTTTACATGTGAAAACATCTTTGGTATCTGTTTAATTTTGTACCAATGACAAATCGATAGCTCCTGGTATGGACTCTTCTGCCAAGAGAAAACTGTTGGTCTTGCCTATTCACTTTATTTAAATATATTTTAGATACATTTAAATATATTTAGACATACAGCACAGTAACAGGCCATTTTGGTCCATGAGTTTGTGCCGCCCAAATTACACCCAATTAACCTACACATCTGGTATGTTTCAAACAGTTGGAGGAAACCAGAGCCCTCGGTGGGGGGGGGGAACCCATGTAGACCTGGGCAGATACTAACTCCTTACTTACAGTGTGTGATTCAAACCTCTGTCCGGATCACTAGTGTTGTAAAGGCGTTGCGCTACCTGCTACACCAACTGTGCCGCCCTTAAGCCACTCATAATTTTGTGCATCTTGATTCAAATCACACTCTGCCTTCTCCTTGCTAGAGAAAGGAACGTCAGCCTTGTGGACCTCTCCTTGTAACTAAACTTCTTTGGACTGAGCAATATATTCTTAAATCTCCCCGATGGCCTCTCTAATGCTATAACATTAGTACCTCTTTTAACAGGATAATTCTCTTAATGTCAACTCCTACAGTGATGCAACTCATTCAATTTTAACTTTTACAGGCCTTTTTAAGGTACTCGCACAGTTAACAAAAGTAGGTGAGGTTGAGCCGGAAATATTTATAAGTAAGTAAGCTACCACTTTCAAATATTATCATATTTTACTTTTTTTTTAAAAAAAAAGAAAGAAAGTCCTCCAGCATTGTGAAACTAGCATTACAAATTATGTAGATTAAAGTTCAAAGTAGGAGAACATTTGCTCTCAGTTTTCAATCAGCCCCTTGTTTCAAGAAGATGAATTGATGCAATAATCCTTTAATGTTTGATACTGTTATTCCCTAGTTGGTCACTTTTACCATGAAACAATGAGTTTGATGGAGTGTTGGTGGGATAGGACAGAGAAATTAAAAATTAGGGATTGAACTGACATTAGAAGTAGCACAGTTGCAAAATCAGGCCAGGAGTTTGAAGGCAAATAATAATAGGGACCATCCTTTCTTCAAACTAGAAATAACTGTACTGTCATCAATTGGCCATAGTCTACCACCTGGCCATAGTCTACCACCTGGCCATACTCTACCACCTGGCCATAGACATAAAAGGCATAATTTGTTAATGATAATGAACTTGTGTCTCGTTAATATTGATCAGCAGACAGACATTGAGGAGCAATACATCACTCATTGGTTTACAATAGGCACATGTCTAACACATGAATGATATATTGCTCCCCAGTTTGTTTTCTGCTGCCTTCTCCTTTTCATCATTGTCCATATTCATCAAGTATCTTAGACATGTTTGCAGTTCCCTTTCCATTGCTCCCCCAAAGATGAGAAAAATTCAAAAATTGCATGTAATCTCAACCTGTGGTCTGAGTCACTGATTTGTTTGCCTGAAGTGGGTAATGTGGGTAGTAACAACTAAGAAAATGGAAGGGGAAAACACTTCTTGGTTTTAAAAAAAAATTGATCGACTGTTTAATTGTCTGTACCTAATTCTATATTATTTATCATAATGAATGTAAAATGGCTTAACGTGTTGATTTTTTAAATTCCCCTTTTCCTAAAATTTCACAGAAAAGTTTGAACGCATGAAGCAAACAGGAGATTATTATAATATTGTCATTGAAGACACCCATGTTGGACAGATCATTGCTACAGCAACACTAATAATTGAACATAAATTTATACACACTTGTGCAAAGGTAAGCCGTCAGCTAATGTATTACAGCATTGACTTAGTAAGAACCAGAGGGATTGAACTGACATTAGAAGTAGCACAGTTGCAAAATCAGGCCAGGAGTTTGAAAGCAAATAATAATAGGGACCATCCTTTCTTCAAACTAGAAATAACTGTACTGTCATCAATTGGTAATAGTCTACAACCTGACCTTGCAACCGCTGCAATCGTGTCTGCCTGTCCCGCATCGGACTTGTCAGCCACAAACGAGCCTGCAGCTGACGTGGACTTTTTACCCCCTCCATAAATCTTCGTCCGCGAAGCCAAGCCAAAGAAAAAGAAACAACCTGACCATACAAACTGTTCTGCTGGCCTATCTGATCAGGATAGAATTTAGACATTTTAGCTAAAACTGGTAGCCCATAGGAAAATACAGTATTATTATTCTAATGAAATAATGGCAAATGAATGATCCTTCTTTCTTACCCTGCTCTCCTCCTCCTTATCCTCTCCATTATTATTTAATGTAAATTCTTTTTATATTTGCATTTTTTCAGAAGTTAATCTAAGGCACTTTTATGTGAAGCAGCTCAAAGAAAGTAATGTCATCATTGTTTAAAAAATGACTCAATATTCCTTGGTAGATAACTTTAAGATTCTAAGCCTCTTTTTTCCATATATTTAGCGAGGCAGAATAGAAGAAGTTATTGTTAGTGATGAACACAGAGGAAAGCAACTTGGAAAACTGTAAGTACTTAAATCCGAAACAAATTTTGATATTCATTGTTATCTTGGCTGAATCTATTTCATTTAAATTTAGACATGCACACAGCATGGTTACAGGCCATTTCAGCCCACGAGTCTGTGCCACTCAATTACACCCAATTAACCTACACCCCATGTTTCGAGCGGTGGGAGGAAACTGGAGCCCCTGGGGAAAACTCACGCAGACATGGGGAGAACATACAAACTCCTTACAGATGGCACGGGATTCAGACCCCGGTCCCGATTGCTGACGCTGTAAAGGCGTTGTGCTAACAGCTACACCAACTGTGCCACCCAAGCCTGTGAATTTCTCTAGTTGTTTAATTATCCTCACTTTCAAGATGCCCTGTAATACTACAGATGTGGTGCTCTGGACTCTGATTTACTTTATTTCAACCTCTATCAATCACTTTACTGCTTCTTCTGTGGCCTTGTATGGGCTACTTTCATATTAACTTGTATCTTCCCCCAATGCCTATTGGTTGTCTCTAGAAGTTGGTATATACTTATTACATACTAGTTCTCAAAGGTGCAAAATTACAGGGAGGTATTAAACAGCTTGAGATTAGTATATTTCTTGGCATTTAGGAGGGCAGGAGGCTTAAAGAAATGAAGGTAAACTTTATCGATGAAGGACTTGGGCCATAAATATTTGACTGCCTTTTGCTTCTTATTGAAATTGCGTGACCTGTTGAATTTCTCCAGCATTTTAATGTACTGCACTAGATCCCAGCATCTGAAAATTTTCATGTTTACCTACACAGCAATCTATTTTGATTTCTCATTAAAAAAAAAAGTTGCAGATCTGCATTAATGGATTACTAAAGTCATCAGGTTGTGATCTTTCCTCTCTGGCTTGAGGTTTATATGCTTGGTCGCTGTGCATGTTTCAATTCCATTAATTTATTTGGCTGTAATAGTAAATTTCAGATGGTATTTGAGTATTAATGATATCATTTGTTGCAAAACTGTTGGATGCAATTTAGTCTTGAATCAAATACAATAATTTGCAGGTGGCAGTTATGGATCCACAGGCTTAATTCTTTGAGGAAGTCAAACAGAAATGCTCTCTTCCTCCACCTCTTGCTCCCCTCCCCCATCCCAGTATAATCTATGTTTCCAGATCTTCCCCCATTTCCCATGAGAATTTGTGGCTCTGGAGAAAAGAGGACCTTTGTGTGCATAATTCATACAACACTTGTTTGGGATGATTTTGAAGTTCTTTTCATTTCTCTTGCACCCCTTCAAGTCCCATGAATCCTCAGAATTATTCTGCTCACATCATGCCCTGCAATGGTACTAAATCAACTGAATTGCTGCATCATCTATATTGTTCATATGTGGATAATGTTATGAGCCCAGAGGACCCCAAAACCCAGCAGCAAGAGATATTCACCAAGACAAATGATTACTTAAACAAAAGTTGCTTTTAATTATCTTTAAACATGAAAACAGGATTGTCCTGGGTAAACTTGTACCTCTCACTTTGTTCATTTTAGATTGGTCACAGTGTTGAGCTACCAAAAGAAAACAGAGACACACGCCGAGAGCACTTCAGTTTATACAAATCTTTATTACTAAATCTAAAGCTGATTTCAAACTACAATATGCAAGCCCTTCCTAATTGCTATCCTGTACATTTTGGGGGAAAAGATTGTTTGCATCCTAGCAGGCAGGCTACTTTTATCCATGAAAGAGTAGTTGTTTCAAGGGAAAGGATAAGACTGTTCTTGTTGAACTGGGAGTGAGTGACAATAACAACTCACCCTCTTAAGTCGATTATTGATATGTAACAGGTCATTATTCTCTTGGTTTCATGATGTTTCAGTCTTATTGCTATTGTCTTGTCAAACCTATCTTATTTTTGTAAAGGATACTAGCTCTCGTACTTCATATTTATCCCTCTTGTATTCCTTTCCCTTATTATTAAAGATATTCCTGTTAAAGTACTTCCACAACCAAAATGTGTATAATCTAATGAAGACTTAAAATACTAAAAATAGTTAATTGCGTTATCTTCACTCTTGAATATTGAATTCTCACTGAAATTATCATTCAGGTAATATGAAACATTTAGTTATAATGTTTTAAAAAAAATTTTATGCACAATTCAACATGATTCATGTTTCTAAATTAGTTTTATTTTGCTGTTTTATTGTTATAGGTTAGTTGCAGCCCTTACACTTCTTAGCAAGAAACTCAACTGCTACAAAATTACTTTAGAATGTCTACCAAAGAACAAAGCCTTCTATCAAAAATTTGGATATAAAGATGCAGAGGAGATATACATGCAATGCAGATTTTTTGACTGAAATTTGCTGAGTGATGGTAGGGCGGGGGGTGGGGAAACTAGTTATAAATGGTTGCTTTAGTACAACAGGACATCTGTATTCAATACAAATGGCAACCTTTTTTTTCTGCCTTAGTTGTACTGGGAATGTAGTTGAAAGTTAATAATGTCTTTTACTTAAAATTAAGTTATGGTGATGGGAAAACTGCAGCATGGTTCATGTGACATTGTTAAACTTCAGCTTAAAGGAAAATCAAAGGCACTAGGAACCTGAGATAATTGTACCAAAGGATTTTTGTTAAAAATGTGGAGCAGGACACTGTATCTATTCTATTCCTTAAGAGACTGAATTTATAAATATTTCCATTATCTGTGGGTTGAAATGGAGATGCAGTTATATCTCTTGAAATCAATTCTAATTTGTATAAATACACAAATTACAGAATCCTTTGTTCCAGGATGACAGCACATCTAAGAATGACACTTTATAGACTGGAGACTGGAGTGCTATGTTCAGCCATTTTCAATGGCTTTTTATGTATAAATAAATATATATCTATATATATCTATATATATATATAGATATTTATATATATATATATATATATATATATATATATATATCAAGGGACTTTTTTTTGACAGCATGTGGAGCCAGACCTTCATGGAGCACTATTGGAATATTTATCCTCAAGCCACAATATGATTCTGTGGTAATAAGGTACAGTGTAACCAAAACTTGCGGTTAGTTATAGATCAGTGTGATTTTTAAAAAAACAATCATCTTGTAATTAATATTCATTAGTCCAAAGCACACATTTTACATTGTTTACAAAATGTCATTTGTTTGGATATGTAAATGCTATATTTGAATGCACTTCAGTAAGTAATATAAACTCATAAAGGTGTTCATTAATTTTAGTTTCCTTAATTCAGTGTGATTTGTGAAGTTACAGATATAAAAACTAATTTCTTTCCAGTGATTAATGTAAATGTGCTGTTTATGAAATTATCAATACAGTGCTATGCATGACAGGAATAACTTGATGACATGGAGCCAGCACAACATTTTATTAGATCAGTGATTGGTAATTTTAACAGATAGCTCCATATTAAAATCAATATCCCATGTAACATTAATATTCCGGCAGTGCAGTTAGCGCAATGCTTTTACAGTGCCAACGATTGGGACTTGAATTCTGTACTGTCTGTAAGTAGTTTATGCATTGTCCCTGTGGGTTTTCCCCAGGGTTTCTGGTTTCCTCCCACCTTTAAAGGTACCGGGGATGTGGGTTAATTGGCCAGCACGGGCTCATGGACCGAAACATGCTGCATGCATGTTTAAATTAAGGAAAGAAATAGTTGTCCTTCTATAAACTTAACTCATTTTTCCTGTTTGTTCTAGGAGTATAAATAGAACTATTTAACTTAATCCCCATAGTGTATAGTTACAGATAAAATCTGCAATAGTCATTTGAAATATTGAAGTAAAACTTGGAGGTGTGTAACTTTTAAGCATAACAAATCATTAGATTTCATATTTCCTATAGCAAAATACTGAAGGAATTTGCATATTTTTACCTGCATTTATTTTGTGTTTTTGACTTAATTGTTGAAGCTTTACTTTTGTATTGGTGTCTCAGGAGTTAACAGTAGTAGAAGCAGTACTTTTGACATGGGTATGTCTTATCTGCTGCTGTTTTCTGAACTTCTCAGTTAGGGTGCTATTTTACAGGACCAAGATAGAAAAATTTCACTCTTCATTTTGTTCACTACTAATGATTCTTCAATAGAGCCAAAACATTCTTGACGTTTGTTTGAGAAGCATCTACTACATGAGCCAAACAATAATGTGTGCTTTTTGGAATTTAGCTGCTTTTAAGTAGGTTTTTAATCTGTAGATAGTTATTTAACTAAATTTGAGTATGTTTTCAGTAATCTTATTTCATGTTGGGTTAATAAATTTATTGTATTTATTTATTTGGAGGTGTATCAGTCTTTGACCAGAGGCAAATAAAACATCAGACTCTTAGTGTTACTAAATATGTGAACTCATTAAAGTTGGGCACTATGCAGGCTGGCTGTTTTCTTCTTTCCCCCCTGCCCCTGGATTTTGGATGGTTCTTGGCAGTTGGCCTAACAAATCCATGCTGGTAGCAGTTTCATAGTGTACAAATATTTTTGAACAATTCCTCTGGTGCTTCTTAAGAATGTTACGAACCATGTGTAACAAGCAGCAAAAGACAATGAAGCGGTGTTTAATTTTAAAACGCTAATTTTATTTCTAACTCTTAAACTATAGCCTTAACACTAAATCTATCCCCAACTATGCACAGTTGTACTAATGTGTGTGTATGTGATATACCCAAACCATTACAGTAAAGGCCAAAATCTAGAAAGTTACTTCAAAGTTCAGTCATTACATTCAGTGTTGAAGTGTAGGTCTTTGAAATTTGATGCCCAGAATTAATGATGAACTGATGGGAAGACTGGAGTTGTGGCTGCTACAGACTCAAATTCTCCTTGCGTTGGCTTTGAAGAAATGTCCAATCCTGGTCCTTTTGTAGGCATCCTTCACAAAGCTTCCAAGACCCTGGCAGGACCAAGTGACCTTCACTGTTAGTCACAATCAAATTGAAGCACTTTGCTTCCTGAAAGACCCTCCTGACACAGGTCTATCCACTGTAAAGGCTCAAACAGTCAGAGCAGGCTTTGCTCTGAATTCCACAAAATGGCTGGCTACAAGCATGACTTCAGTCAGAATAGTTTTCCCTTGCAAAATCATAACGTCTTGAATCTGGAACAGACTGACGAGCCTTCCTTCAGTTCTTCCAATGTATCGAATTGTCACTGGACTCTGACTTGTGATGGTGCTTGTGTGTGAAATGTAATTGTGACCATTCAGTTCCTCCTGTCTATACTATCCTTTGCAGTGATAATCCCATTTTACTAAAACAGGAGCGTGTAATAAGGTAAAGCACAATCCCGATGTGCTGAAGACATTAAGGTAGGGTCTAGAATAGAAGTTTCACAATCAATGGCATAGCCAAGCATTGTGAAATCTTGGTTCTGGTAATACAAAATTGTATGCATATTGGACACATAACCATTGTGACAGCCACATTAATCCGAAAAAAACTTTATTGTAAGTTTTAATAAATTACACAAAAAGATTAACACTTTGTAACATAAATTGCATGTATGGGTCTGACATCAAGCACACAGTGCATTATTTCCCTATCAAACTTACATACAATCAAAATTCAAGTATCAAAAGTGCATCAATGTATTAGCACATGCGTACTTATTAACTGTCAAAATGGCAGTTTTGGTAAAAAATGTAAAATTAGCAGATGAAGACTTGTAAATCCATCAAAAGATCATTTGCTCCTTTTCCTGGTCAGAATTAAATCAAAGGGTAAGTTTTCTGTTCCAGCATCAGGACAGAGTGAGAAATGGAAAAAAAGTAAATGTGCCATATAATATATTCATAATTTTAAATATCCATTAACAGTTCATCCCTCTATTCACTTAGTTTAATATAGTAATCATGTCCATTACAAGCAATGGATAGTTACAGGTTTACCCATCATGGGCTACAGCCACCTGCATATTTGAAAAATCATCATCGTCTTCCAGTGTTCTTTTCAATGTTCCTAAGCAAAACAAAATGGATACCATTAGTGCATCAAAAAGCAAAGATATTTCTGCAGTACAAATCTATTTGCAAGTATCCTTAAGGTTTTTATCTGAAGACAATCCTACAACCTATGTGGTATGAGAGTGGTCAGAAGCAGATAATCTTGAATGGTGAAATGAATTTCTCTGGAAGAAAGTAGACCTACCTTGGTAAACAGGTTAATATATGTATTCACACACAACTCAAAATTAACTATGAAGAATTGTTTTACCTTGTGAATCATTACAAGGTTAAGAATTCTTAAGAAATTTCTGTATGAATGGGTATCTTAGCTGTCCAACTCCAATGTCTCATTCAGATAGAATGTATGCCAAACCATTCTTACTATCCACCACTATTTAATGCTTGAACATTAATTGTCCCAAATACCATTACAGCAATCAATACTACTCAAAGGAAATACAACAATTTGCCATTTCCTTAACAGTACCTCTAAAGTAGCGACACATGCAACCACCTCCATACCATTCCAGCTCTTAAAATACCATTCCAGCTCTTAAAATACCATCGACTTTTCAGTTGTCACTCTCCACCTAACAGCAAATGGGGCTGCATCTTTATCACATTGATTGCAGCAGTATGATGTGGCAGTTTATCACCACACTATCCAGGAAAATTAGTGGGAAAAGGGTTAGTACTCCAGATGTGCTCTCATAGAGGAAGACTTTCTTCTTAGTTTTTAGCTCATTTGGTATCTCACCGACAGAGCTGTCAATTGAGCAAAAGTGATCGGCAAGAACTTTTCAAATATTCATATCTGTTGATCGACTCCCAACTTGTTTATTTCAGACACTCAGAGTCTGGTGCCACATCGCAGTAGGTCTAATCTACCACAACAAAATCAGGAATACTTTCCATTTTACTATGTCAGGCATTGATCAATCGGTAAGTGAAGGTCTAGTTGAAATCTCTAACATTCTTGAGGAAAACAATAAAAAAACCACGCAGAGTATTTCAACACAAACTTGAGAATTTACCACAATACTAATTGCAGACAAAAAGGGAAGCAAGATGTAACAAAGCCAGCCATTCAAGGCTCCACTTGGACGTTAATTCAATTAGTTTACAATGTGGGAACACAGGAAACCAATGATTTTCTGACTCACGTGCCTGGTTAGACTCAAGGTAAGTGTCATGCCAGGATTTTGATGCTAATTATCTCAACGTTTGCTAAAATGACATTCTTTTCCACCTGAAAAAATGCACACTTCCAACAGACTACCAAATTGGTTCTTTTTGAGAAGCAAGTTATTTGGAATCATTGAGGACAGTATCAGAATTGTCTGGGCAGGTTCTTAATCTGATGAGGAGTGTCATCATTCCAAGAAAAGCTATCCTACAAATAAGCAAATCCACTTCATTATAGCATCATCCACAGACATTGAACTTAGTAGTATTTTACAGATCTAGAATATTCAGAGTTCTCTGGATCATCCACCATTAACACCACTTAAATCTGAGATTTTGATTGATGTTAGCCAAGACAAAACACAGACATTCCAGCTAAAAAAAAGTCCAAACAATTGCAGCCATAAACAGGCACCACGTAAATAGTTGGCTGATTAACAAAGCATTATTGCATGAGTGCAAGTGCAGAATCTACTGCAGGTAAGAGCCTTGTAGATAGGGCATAATCAAGCAATATCAGTAGAGTAACTGACATTACTCAAAAATATATTTCACACAAATGAACCAATTCTATATATTCAAGCAAACATCTTGCTAATCTTTGTGTTGAGGTGGCCATACCAGATACATGTGGTCTGCAGAAGACAACAGCCATTGAGAACTAGGAAATTCCCTACCTAACACCATTTTGTGAATACCATTCAGCAGAAGGATTGCCAGCAGTTAAAAGGAGAAGGCCTTCTCAGGGCAATTAAGGATGGGTGATTAATGCTGTAATTCCAGGAGCGCCCACATCCTGAGAACAACTAAAAAAGGAAAAGATTGTGTTGCATTTACACATAGATTATATATCTATTACCAACCATACAACAGAACAAGAATAGTTCTAAATCATCTCAGTGATGTACCACTGGAAGACTAGTTGCTTAGCCAGAAGGATTTGAAATACAAGGACCATTCCAATTGAAATTTGAACTGCCAGTCAAAGTATACAATGACAAAATCTTTTGGAAGATTTAGATCAAAGATTGGTGTGGAGTGTCAAACTTAAATCCTAAGGAAGAAACAAAGCAAATTATGTAAAACTTTCCATATCCCTTTCAGGATTTTCATCAAGAGACCTACTAAGAAGAAACAGAAGCAATGCAGTCTAGGTAGATGGACAATGTTGCAGTTCAAAACCAAGTTCAGCAGACACTGGTTCCTGAGTGATCTTCCATCGGTTTAACAACTTCTACTTTGCATTATACGTGCTTTACTCATGAGAGGCTTCCTGGAAAATAAAAGGGTCCAGTGCATATATAAAAAAAAAAGGCCTTTGACCAAAGAAAGGAAATGATGAAAACCAAATCATAAAACCTGGAGACTGAATGGAGGATCTAATTCAATAATAGGATATTATGGGCCTCCCAAGGAACAGAAGGAAGGGATTGCCACTATTCAATATGAGAACATTTGAGCACTAATAATTTCACCTCAATTCTGTCTCAAGAACAGTAAGCTGCCTTATTCTTTTCACTCAAGGCATAAAGTCAGAAATGACAGTGGCTCACCAAAGGAATGTTGATGACAACAAGAAAGGTTTCTGTGACATTCAGGAAGGAAAGGCACGAGCACATGCCAACGAAGTAGAAGGAGTAAATTGTCTCCAATTTCCAAGTTGTCAGCTTGTATGATGCTCTGTTGTACATGGAAAATACTGAAAAATATAGCTAATAAGATCAATTCAGGATTGTTTTGCTTTTTCCTTTCCCAGGTTTTGCCTGATTGGAGCTGTGCAACATTGATCCTTTACATCAATTATGATTAAACAAACCTGCTTGTTTCACTGTTTCATTTATTTCCCAATTCCTTTTTCTTTTCAAGCTTTGACATTCTAAATTAATTAATGTATTTCTACAATATCTCAAAATAAATGATTAAAGAACCATTTGTATCATGTATCATTGCACATTATATTAAAATGTTATTTTAAATCAAATGTAATTCAAGAATTACCAACGATATTACATTGCATTAAATAAATCTCAGCAAACAATTATTTTCACCAACCTTGTGCAGTAACAGATCTGCCCAGCTGGAGTGGTGACATCATCTTTATTGTCAATTTTGCTAAATAAATGGCTTCATATTCCTGTTTATAGAACAGTGCTTTCATTAATATTTTTAAACATTTCATATATAAATTACAAAAATGATCTAAGACAGCTTATATTCTCCAGAATTCTCAGAAAAGAATCATACATAAACAATGTAAAATGTTATCACTTAATCAGCTAGCAACTTACGTTGAGCAAAAAATTTGAAATGTTCATTACCAAAAACTTACTGGACTATTTGTTACTTCACAGAGAGAGGCTTATCAAAAATGATCCTGCTCCTAATCTCTCCTGTGAACATTCATGACATTGCTCTGCCTGCACATTAATTGTCCATGAAATGTCGCAAAAATACTGACAATTGAGTGCAATAACATGTCCAATAATAATGATTATTAATGACTTAATTAGCCTTTTCCAGAAAGCAAATCATTGCACAAGTGGAAGCTCAATCCTTGAGTTATGAATCACCACATTTCCCTCAATTTCCTTCCTTTTAATTTATAGCTTTCATTGTTCAGTTCAAGTTTATTTCAGCAAGGTAAGTAAGAAAGTGTGTTTTGCGAGCAAATCAGCTAGGCAACCCATACAGTTCATCAATTAAAAACAATGCACAGAGTGCAGAGATCAGTTAGTACAGAGTAACGGCAATATTTTCACTAGTGTGAGGTTCATTTTGGTGTCCGATTAGAGTGGAAAAGAAACTCTTTGAATCAGATGGCACATGATCTCACAGTTGTGAATATTTACCCTGCTAGGAGGAGGAGTGTATGGCCAAGTTGAAATGAGCCTTTTAAAACATTGGCTGCTTTTCAAAGTCAGTGGGAAGTGTACTTAGAAACAGTGGAAGGGAGGGAGGTTTTTGTGATGGTCTCAGCTGTGAGCACAAGAGACTGGATTCTTTCGGACTTGGGTGGAGCAGTTGACCATTTTACCACACAGTGATGCATCCTGACAGGCTGCTTTCAATGGTTCATCTGTAGAAATTGCCAAGGGACAGAGGTGACAGGCCAAGTTCCCTCAGTTTCTGAGGAAGTGAGGTGCAGATGTGTTTCCTTGGCCATCTCATCGATATGGGTGGATCACGACAGGTTATTGGAGATGTTTACTCCATGGATCTTAAATTAACTCTCTCCACCTCAGTACCAATGATGCAGACAGAGATGCAAGATCCACCCTTCCTCTGAAGTCAACAACCAACGCCTTAATCTTGGTGACAGTGAAGGAGAAGCTGAAGTCCTAGCACCATGCCATTAGCCTGTATATCACTAATATGAGATGTTTTTAAACATCCCTAATATTGACTGGGATTGCCATAGTGCTAGAAGTGAAAATGGCTAGAACTTTAAGTATCCAGGAAAGATTTCTCATGCCATATGTTGATGGCCCTACTAGAGAGGGCCAGTCCTACAGGACGAGTGATTGAAGTGGCAGAAGGGGAACGCTTTGAGGCCAAGGACCATAATTTTAAATAGTTATGGGAAAAGATGCAATGAGGGTACTAATAGGAGTGTATTATTGACCACCAAATGGGCCAAGAAAATTGGAAGAACAAATTTGTAAGGAGATAGCATATATGTGTAATAAACATAAGGTAGTGATCATGGGAGATTTTAACTTCCCTCACATTGATTGGGATACCCATTCAGTAAGAGGGCTGGATGGGCTAGAGTTTGTCAAATGTGTACAAGACAGTTTTCTTAATCAATACATAGAGGAACCGACTCGGGACAGTGTAATACTGGATCTCCTGTTAGGGAACGAGATGGGTCAGGAGTCTGAGGTTAATGTTGGAGAACAAATTGGGTCTAGTGATCACAACTCTATTAGTTTTAGGGAAGAGCACAGAAGGGTTAGGCCCTACTGGATTGGAGAAAAGCAAATTTCGAAGGAATGAGAATGGCTTTGGGGAGTATTGAGTGGGACATGATTTTTTCAGGAAAGGATGTAAATGAAAAATGGAGAATATTCAAAGAAGAAATTTTGAGAGTACAGAGTAGATATGTCCCAAAGGAAAGGCTGGAAGTCATAGGGAGCCTTGGTTTTCAAGGAATATTAGAAATTTGGTTAGGAGAAAGAGGGAGGTGTACAAGAGGTATAAACAGCAGGGTGTTGAGGAATTGAAAGAGGACTACAAGGAGTGTAGAAAAAATCTTAAGAAAGAAATTAGAAAGGCCAAAAAGAGGCACGAAGAGGCTTTGGCAGGCAGAGTAAGAATAAATCCAAAGGGTTTCTATAGGTACATTAAAAGTAAAAGATTAGTGAGGGATAAAATTGGACCCCTTGTAGATAGGGATGGTAGGCTATGTGAAAAGTCAGAGGAGATGGGGGAAATTTTAAATCATTTCTTTTCCTCAGTATTCACTAGGGAAAAAAATATTGTACCAGTTGAAGTAAAGAAAAATAGTGGGGAGGTCATGAATCATCTCAGGATAACAGGAGGTAGTGATGGCAGTGTTAAAAAAAATAAAGGTGGACAAATCTCCGGGTCCGGACAATGTATTCCCAAGGACACTCAGGGAGACTAGTGTACAGATAGTGGGGCCATTAACAGAGATATTTAGGATGTCACTGGTCACGGGGGTAGTGCCAGAGGATTGGAGGGTGGCTCATGTTGTTCCACTTTTTAAGAAAGGGTCCAAATGTAAGCCTGGAAATTATAGACCTGTGAGTCTGATGTCTGTGGTGGGTAAGTTGATGGAAAGTGTTCTGAGGGATGGCAGAATGCCTTCTTCACCACTCTATCTACTTGAGTATCAACTTTGAGGGTACTATTTACCATAACTCCTAAATCCCTTTGTTGCTCTGCACTCCTCAATTGTCTACCATTCAATGTATATGACCTATTTAGATTTGCCTTTCCAAAATGCAACACCTCCGTATTAAATTCCATCAGCTATTTCGCAGCCCACTCCTCTAGCTTTCCTATATCACTTTTTAAGCTACGGTAATCATCCTCATTGTCCACAATACCAGGGAAGAACAGGGATTGATAGGTAGTAGTCAGCATGGTTTTGACAGGGGTAGATCATGCTTAACAAACCTTATAGAGTTACAAAAAAGATTGATGAAGGGAAGGCTGTGGATGTTGATAATTTAGACTTTAGTAAAGCTTTTGACAAAGTTCCCCACAGGAGGTTAGGAAAAAAGGTGGAGGCATTAGGTATAAATAAGGAGGTAGTGAAATGGATTCAGCAATGGTTGGATGGGAGGTGTCAGAGAGTACTGGTAGAAAATTGTTTGTAAAATTGGAGGCCGGTGATTAGTGGAGTTCCTCAGGGATCAGTCCTGGGCCCACTATTGTTTGTTATATATATTAACGATCTGGAAGAAGGGGTGGTAAATTGGCCGAGAAATGGCTAATAGAATTTAATACGGACAAGTGTGAAGTGTTGCATTTTGGAAAGGCAAATCTAAATAGGTCATATACATTGAATGGTAAACAATTGAGGAGTGCAGAGCAACAAAGGGATTTAGGAGTTATGGTAAATAGTACCCTCAAAGTTGATACTCAAGTAGATAGAGTGGTGAAGAAGGCATTTGGAATGTTGGCCTTCATAAATCAGAGTATTGAATTCAAGAGTTGGGATGTTATGATGAAATTGTACAAAGCATTGGTGACGCCAAGTTTGGAATACTGTGTGCAGTTTTGGTCACCGAATTATAGGAAGGATATAAACAAAATAGAGAGAGTGCAGAGAAGGTTCATGAGAATGTTGACAGGATGTCAGGGTTTGAGTTACAGAGAAAGGTTGAGCAGCCTGGGGCTTTTTTTTCTGGAGCATAGAAGATTGAGGGGTGATTTGATGGAGGTGTTCAAGATTTTAAAAGGGACAGAGAGTCAACATGGATAGGCTTTTTCAATTAAGAGTGGGGGATATTCAAACCAGAGGCCATGGTTTGAGATTGTTGGGGGAAAATTATAAGGGGAACATGAGGGGAAATTACTTCACGCAAAGGGTGGTTGGGATGTGGAATAAGCTTCCAGCAGAGGTGGTTGAAGCAAGGACGTTATTTACATTTAAGGAAAGACTGGATAATTACATCGAGGGGAGAGGATTGGAGGGGTATGGACCAGGTGCTGGTCAGTGGGACTAGGAGGGTGGGGATTTGTTCCGGCATGGACTAGTAGGGCCAAACTGGCCTGTTCTATGGTTATATAGGTCCATAGTTAAAGTCCTAAAATGGGCAAGACTAACTAATAGCAACAGACAGAAACTTGCAAAAGTTGGTTGGAAGTAGGTTTTTGCAGGTAAAGGAACATGCAGCAAGTGGGAAGGTTTTTAAAAGTGAGGTAGGAAAATTTCAGGACCAGTTTGATCTTAGAGTGAAGGACAAGACTGTAAGGATTAGGAAACCTTGGTTGATGAGGGTATTGAGGCTCTTGTTAGTTAAAAAAAAAGGAGGCATGTGTCAGCTATCGACAGCTGGGATAAACTGAACCCCCTTGAGGAGTAAAAGGGTGTACACTTAAGAGGGAGTAAAAACACAAAATGCTGGAGAAACTCAGCAGGTCAAAGTGTCCTTTATGTTACAAAGGTCGTAGAGCTTGAGAGCAGGGTTACAGATTAGGAACAGTGAGAATCCAACAGAACTCCCTTCAGAGAGCAAAGTCAAACTTTTTCAGGGTAGGCATCCCTTTAAGAGCTTTCACAGAGTTGTTGCAGTAGTCAGAAGTAAATCACCATGTTGTAGAGCTTGAGAGCAGTAGGAGTGTCTCCAGCATTTTGTGTTTTTACTTCAACCATGGTGTCTTCAGATTTTTGTGATTCACACTTAAGGGAAATCAGGGAGGACAAAAACAAAAGGAGAAAGTCTGGCAGAAACAGTAAATGAGAATTTAAAGAATTCTAGAGGACTATTTGGAGAAAAGAAGAATAAGGAGAGAATATATCCTCTTCAGGATCAATGTAGACATCTGTGTGTAGAACCGCAGGAGTTGAGCGAGGTCTGGAATTAATGATTTACATCTGGTATTTACTGTGTAGAAAGTTGTGGAAGCTCATAAATTAAGGAAAATTAATAGGGTTGTCTTGAAACATATCCATAGATATACATAAAAAATATCTGGGGTCTGACCAAGTATACCTTGGGACATGTGGGAAGCCAGGCTTGAAATAACTGGGGTTCTAGCTGATCCACAAGTAAAGTACCAGAATACCAGAGGGTGGCTAAGAAAAGTTGTAAGCACAAACCAGGGAACTACTAACCAGTGAGTCTAATATTAGTGATGGAAAAATTACTAGAGGGGATTCCATGAGACAGACATATCTGCATTTGGAAAGGGAAGGACTGATTAGGGATCATCGGCATGGCTTTGGGCATCAGAAATGGTGCCTCACAAATTTGATTGAGGTTTTTTGTATAAGAGACTAAGAGGATCAATGAGGACAGAGCATTTAACATTGCCGACACAGGGATTTTAGCAAGCCTATGATCAATCAGTCAGCCGGTGTAGAAGATGAGATCACGAGATCCAGGGTGGGCTAGAAAATTTAAAAGAGAATTGGCTTGATAGTGGGTGTCAAGAGGTTTGTAGCAAAGAGTTGTTTTTCAGTTGAGAGACCTGTGACCAGTGGTGTGTCACAGGGATCAGTGCTGAGCTCACTATTTTTTGTCAACTATATTAATGATTTGATTGAGAATGTAGTTGGAATGGTCTTGACACCAACATCATGGTATGGTGGACAACAAATAATGTCATACAAGATCACCACAGAATCTGGATCAAATACGAAAGAGGGTCAGATGGAATTTAACTTGTACTTGTTGTATTTTAGGCCCTGGAGAATGTTGTGGAATAGAGAGGCTCAAGAGCACAAGTACACAAATTCCTAAAAATGGAGACTCAGGATGACACAGTGTGAAGGCATTTAGCCTACTTCCCGTCAAGGGCCATGGCATTGAGTACAAGAGTTGAGACATCATGTCATAATGGTACAAAATGTAGTTGAGACTGCATTTTGACTATTGTGTACAGTTCTAGTCACCTAGCTATAGGAAGAATTTCATCAATTTGGAACGGGTGCAGAAAAACCAAGGATGTTGCAGGGACTGGAAGGTTTAAGTTATCGGGAGAGACGTGATAAACTGAAACTTTCTTCCCTGGAGTGAAAGAGGCCAAGGTGCAACCTTACAGAGGCATAAAAAATTATGAGGTGCATTGGTAAGATGAATGGTCACATTTTCCACTCTCTCTACCACCCACCTCCTCCCCCCCCCCAAAAAAAACCAAGGATTGAGGAATCTGGAGGGCAGAGGTTTAATTTGAGAGGAAAAATTAAATGGCATTTTCACATAGGGCAGTGGGTGTATGGAGCAAACTTTTAGATTTAGTGGAGAAGAGTACAATTACAATTTTTGAAAGACAATTAGGTATATGGATAGAAATGGTTTAGAGGACTTATCATCCAAATCCATGGTTTGACAAGTTGGGCAGATGGGCCTGTTTCCATGGTTGGTTCCTTGCCATCTCCACTTTCCTTCAACCAAATAAATACTTCCTGCAATTCCTTACTTTCCTTTAACTTCTGAACCTGGCTTCACATTGAGACCATACATTCTAATTTCCCTGGCATTTCAGTTTGTCTCCCAATCAGCTGATCTCATTACTGAAGGAGGTACACTGATGCTCTGGGGTGGGGGGGGGGGGAAACACTGCAGGTGCTACAAATCTGAAATAAGAGAGATTGTTGAAAATGCCCAGCAGGTAAAGGCTGAATCTGCAAAGGGAAACAGTTAACATTTTAGGTCAACACCCCTTCATCAAAACTGGGAAAGGGGAAAGAAACATTGACAATTAGGTTCAAAGTAGGCTTGAAGAATAGGACAGAATCTTCCCTGTAGGCATGTTGCAGCCTTCCAAATCCAATATTGATATCTCCAATCTCCATAACTTGCCTTTTCTGTTAAATCAGTTTTTGATATTGGATCATTTTTTTCCTTCTCTTTTATTAGGATTCCCTGAAATGCTATCTGCAACATGTCTTTTCTCCCTCCAACTGCCCCATTAACAACTCATCCATTCAGCAACCCTGGTCATAACCAACTACAGATACTCCCTTCATATAATCCATCTCTACCCCTTATGTAGATGAAGATTAAATGTATTTTCTCTTCCCCAGTCTGACAGAGGGTCTTCAAGCATAAACATTAATTCTGTTTCTCACTCCACATAATTTGGCTTCTCTCCTGGCCTCTTATTCACATCTGTGGTGGTGAAAGTATGGAGTAAGCTGCCCAAGGCAGGTATATTGAAAAGTTTAAAAAACATTTGGATGGATACATGGATAGGAGAAATTTAGAGGGATATGAGCTAAATGTAAGTAGGTGGGACTAGTGTAGGTGAGGCTCTTTGGTCAGCATGAACAAGGTGAGCCGAAGGACCCATTTCCTTGCAGTATTACTCCTTGCATTGTTCATTTTCTGTTTTTATTTCAGATCTGCACCACCTGCACAGTTCTTTATTTTTCAATTAAGCACCCTATTGCTTTTATAGAATTTCCCTCAATGAGGACAAGTCACTTCATTAAGTCAATCAATTCCCTATGCCTGAAATTACTCAAACTAGTTTCGAAGTGAATTTGTTCCTAAAGGTAATAAACTGAACCAACATGAAAAATAATTACTATTTATTGTCAACCTAGAATTTTTATAATACTTAAAACATTCAAGATAAATTTGACATTTGTAATAAATGATGATCAAATACCTGCAGTTGATGAACGAATCCAGCATTTGGATTAATACAAAATCTCCTTTCCTGAACATAGGTAAAAGCATCCCTAAAGAAATAAACACTTCAATGAAGACTTTTACTCAGTTATCAATCACTATTTTATGTTTTTTTCTCCAATTCCCTCAGCTGGTTCACAAGTGATTCACCCAATAATTCTCCTGCTCTCCTTTGAAAAGTAAATAGCTTTCTCTCTGCAAAGGCTGCTAATCATGGAGTGGCTTTGTTTACAATCCTGCACTCCCAAATTTCCCTGTAACCAATTTATAATTTACATTCAATTAATTTAATAGCTATCTTAAGAAGTGAATCATTAGATGGAAATGGGAAACATTCAGAGGTTTAATAGGCCAGCACAAGCTGTAACATTTGATACATGATGTAAAGGAATATACAATAGCTTTCTAGCTTTGCTTCCTATCTATCTTTTTGGGCTAAATTTTTATATACTGTTTAGATTGGAGTTAAAACCGGCTTTATTTCTCACGTCCACAAATGATCTGGGATTCAATTGTACGAAACAAACCTCATTTAATGTCAACTACATGGGTGAAAATGGTCAGACAGCATAACCTAATGGAGCAGACAGAACACAGGCATTTTATAAAGTAACTCAAATACAATGTAATCCAAACATAAGGTATTCCATTTTCAATGAAAAAAATGAAAAAGGAAATTAAAGCTGTCAATAAACATTATTTGAGAGTTCAACTGCATAAAATCCTGAGAGTCCGCAAGCTCATTTAAAAATTGTCAACAAGATTTTGTAGAGGGAACAGAATGGAAGAGTAAAAAAAGTGTAAAATTTGTACAAAGCAATGATCTATGAAGAAGACCAGTACAAAAGATCAATAAGTCAGACATGAATCCACCAGGAACATGGCAGTTAATGAAAAACTTCAAAAACTGGATACTCTAGCAGAGATTTGATGGAAGTTTTAAAGTGAAGGAATTTATATTGGATGAATATGGAATGCTTTTTTTTTTAAAAAAAAAGGTTTGAGTTAAAATTTACTGAAATTAAGAGTATATGGAATAAATTGAATGGTCATCCCATAGAATATTATTTTAGAGGGAGTAGTTGCGGTTGGGTTCATTACTCATGGAAGTCATTACAAGCTACAGAAATACAATAGGGCAGTGGGATTCATTTGAAACTATTCTATCTAAACAGATACAGTGGCTAAATAACAACATTTTATGAAATATGTTTATACTGCATCACTTGTCTACTAAGCTCGTGAAAGACTAACGTTCCATAGAAATGGACAACATGAGCACAATCTTTATTTTTTTAAGAAAGCTTTTGAGGTCATTGCAATACTAGTTGGCATAATATTTTAAAGTTATATGAATAATGTGAATGGGCAGGGTTGTATAGTTTAGTCTATTTACATGGGATCAAAGCTGTGAATGTTAATACCAAACAGCATAAAACTTAGCTTCTATAATTCATCAGATAGCATTGATTTTGCATCATCTACAACCAACTTTTGTTAGTCTTAAGTGATCACAATTGCATAATAACAATTGCATAATAAGTTATGTCTTCTGACCCATCCAAAAAAAAAACCCTGAAGACTCACTGCAGAAACCAAGTGACTTAAATGATTAAAGTATGGTAATTTTCAAATTAAACATGAAAGTCTGCAAACACTGAGATTGTAGTAAAAACACAAAAATGCTGAGGAACTCAGCAGGTCTCGCAGCACCCATAGGAAGTAAAGAGATACAACTGATGTTTCGGGCCTGAGCATTTCTTCAAAGTACAGTATATGTAAAAGCCAGGCAGATGCCTGAATTAAAAGGGCAGAGGGAAGAATGCAGGAATATAGACCAACAGACAAAAGGTGTAAATTGGATATGGAGAGGAGGCCAGAAGAAAGGAAAGATGAAAGGAGCGGTTGGCTCTGTGAAAGCAGACAGAGTAAGGGAGACGTGGGGAAAGATGGAGTCTGGGGGCTAACGAAAACTAATAGTCGACATTATTGCCACCTATTTGGAGGGAGCCCAGATGGAATACAAGATGTGGTTCCTCCAATTTTCAGATGGTCTCAGGGGGCAGTGCATTACACCATGGACAGACATGTTGAAATAGTCAGGGAATACAGTAGAAATGGGTGGCCACTGTGAGATCTTTGCTATTGTTGAGGACAGAGCAGAGGAGTTCAACATAGTGATTTCCCAGTTTGTTTCCAGTCTCTCCAATGTAGAGACCACAATGGGTGCACCAGATGAGCCCTGCAGATTCACGTGTTGCTTCAATTAAAAGAACTGTTTGGGGCCCCAAATGGTGGTGAAGGAGAAGGAGTGGTGCAAGTGGAGCATGCATTTCACAGGGGTAGGTACCAAGGAGACGATTGGTGGGAAAAGAGGAGTGGACGAGAGAATCACAGAGGAAGTGGTCCCTGTAGAAGGCAGAGAGCGAAAGATGTACCTAGTGGTGGGATCATGTGGTGTGTCAAAAATTGTGGAGGTTCATATATTGTAAGCAGAGGCTAGCAATGAAGACAAGGGGAATCTTGTCCTTGTTGCACATGTGGGTGGAGAGAGCCAGGGCAGATGTGTGAGTAATGTAGGATATGCAGATGAGGGCTTTTTGAAGGATGACATCTGGAAATGAAGACCTCAATTTGGCAGCATATGTGACAGAGTAGGAGGAATTGTGAGAAAGGAATGGAATCCTTAAAGGGGACAGGGTGTGAAGCGTTGTAGTTGAGATAGCTGTGGGAGTTGGTGGTTTGTCGAAAACATCTGTTGAGTGTTTGTCTCGGAAATGGAGACAGAGTCTGATCAGAGATGTCCTCCTTGAAACAACATGGTCTCCACTCTACCATAATCAACTCAACCCCCAAACCCACCCCAATCTTTCCCTACATCTCTTTTCCTCTAGCTCTCTCTCTCTCTCTCTCCTCTTTTACCTCTAGCTCTGCATTCAGAGCCAACTGCCCCTATCCCCTATCAATTCTCATCCCTCTCTACTAGGCCTCCTCTCCCTAGCTAATTAACACTTTTTGTCTGTTGGTCTATATTCCTGCCCATGCTCTTTTAATTCAGGCACCTGTCTGCCTTTTACTCATACCTTAAGAAGGGCAGCCTGAAATGTGGGTTTTATTATGTGTGTATACACATAATACACACACACACAATATATATATATATATATATATGTATAAAATTATAAATTTATGTGCTATGGATACTGCGAGACTGACTGTCTTCCTCCAGAAATATGTGTTTTTAGAGTGATTTTCAACTCCATTGTTCCATCTTCAATTGTAATAACATTAAGAAGGGCTCAGGCCCAAAAATTTGGCAAATATATCTTTCCTGCAGGATCTGTGCCCAAGATGGCAGCACCTATTAATCGGCAGCAACCACGAGGGGTTTCAGATTCCGGGGAAGTGGAGGGCTGGAGCAGAGCACCGGAGGACTGAAAGATCACACCCCCAGCTGAGAAGGAGGAGGAGATGACCCATGGGATGGTGACCACAGTGACAGACCAGAGAGGCTGTGAGGCTGAGGGATCAGTGCATGTGGCGGAGCTGCTGGTGACTTGAGGTGAGGAACCTGTGGAGGCTTTGGGCTGCTGGAGACTGGCTTGAACTGGATGGAGGGGTATCAGGTATCAGAATCAGGATGAGAGGGAGCGACAAGGGCACCGAAGGGTTCCTGACCATGTCAGAGGTTCAGATCTGGAGCTTGGGTTGCCAATGGTTTGGTCTGGACTCTGGGTGGCTGCAGAAGCGCTGGAGGCGAATCTACGGACACTCGGTGACTCTGAGGGGACTCTCTTTTGCTTCTCTGTCTGACTGTAAAAGGGGCTTAGGCAATTCCTGCTGGTAGCGAATCTGTCTGCTTTACAGCAGGCAAAAGGACACTGTAATCAAATGCTGTTTTATTACTAGGTCAATAAATTGAATCTTGAATCTTAATTGCTGTGCAAGAAGACCATATTAAAATAGGTTCCAAATTAGCTAATTGACAAACTTGTATCCACTTGCTCTATTCTAAATTAATTTGAACTGAAATTTTGTTTGATTCTTGTATTCCTCTTCCTCAACTTCATTGCTGGACTTAAAATTGCCATAGACAAAATTATTACCCTGCTTAACATTTCATATTTCATTTCTTACCTATACTTAATACCAAATGTTTCCATGACATATGCTATCACCAAGGCTGCACTGAAGAAGAGAAAAAATTTAAGTTAGTATAATACCTTTCAAAATATAGTAAAGAACACAGATTTTTAATTCCACAAGTAAATCATGTCCCTACCTTCGAGAAATACCTGCATTTCCATGTAAAAGTACTTTTCCTGAAAAAAATACAGCAGCGAGGGTAATCCTCATGGCTAAGTTCCTTCAAAATGCATTAAAGGTAACTATGTAATCAAATCAGATCTTTACCTCCATTTTCCAAGCATCCATCAATGAATTCTTTAGTCTGAAAAGAGAACATAAAGTTAGAATATTTCTCTCTACCAAACCAATATGGTCAAGCTTCCAATGCATTCTTACAAAGTAAGGCAATCAAACAAAACTAAAATTCAATTTTTTTGTTACTGACAATGTCCATATTAAGGTGCACAGGATGCCACTCATGACCATGCATTAAAGTAAAATTGATATCCATGTAGGAGAACACTGACATTTTTCAAAACAATAAACTGCAATATTTGAATGAATTAAGTGCAAAAATGTCAAAAGCACCACTTAAAATTTGTTGGGTCTCCACATACAAATATAATACCAAATCCAGCCATAACAAGAGAATGATTTTAATCCCAGAAGATTTCAAATACATGTAGAGCAAAATCAAACGTAGAGTCTTTCTGGCCTGGAATATTTCAGTTGAAGATCTTCTTCCTAATTGAAAAGCAATAAATGTTCACCTGACAGGGTTTTTCCACTCAGCATGTTAAAGGGGCAAGGGACCTTGGGGAATATGTACATTGCACCCTAAAAATGGTGTCACAGAAAGGGTGATGATGAAGAATGTGTTTGACACTGAGTACACTTAGCACCAACTCATATGCAATGGGTACAGGACATTATGTCTTGCTTGAGCTTGGAGAAAATTAGATATAGCATTAAAGAGATCAAGATTGAATTTGACAAGATATGGGGCCCATTCATGGGCTATTATCAGAATTTGAATACACAGGCAGGGGTGCTGTGGGGGTTTCCTGTCCGATGTCTGGGAGCCGAGATTCGATTCTTTGCATATTATTTGCTGGTGACCGTGATTAGTGGGAGGGGTAGGATTAGAATGGGGGAAATCTTTTTTTTAAAATTTTCCATTACAAGTAGATAACCAACAATGAATATGCCATAATATGAGGTGAAGTTTTTAAGGGAATTTCTAATTTATTCGAGCACTGTATACAGACAATGTATAAATCATTTATGGTTCATATTCTGTATTGCATTATACAAGTTATGTAACTAATATGTAGACAACAACTTAATGTAATATTTCTCTCTACCAAATCAATAAAAATTTTTTTTAAAGTAATTGGTTTCAGCCTGAACCCAGAGTTCATGGGATAAAAGGTGAAATGTTTAAGGGAGACATCTTCACTCAGAGGGTAGTAAGAGTGTGGAATGAGCTGCCAATGGAAGTGGTGGATTTGTGTTTGATTTTGGCATTTAAGATATTGGACAGGTACATGGATGGGAAGGGTATGGAGGGGTATATGGTCTGGAGGCAGATCAATGGGACTAAGCAGAAAAATTGTCTGGCATGGATTAGATAGACTGAAGGGCCTGTTTCTGAGCTATAGTGTCCATGGCTCTAAGAGAAGTTACATTACAAGTGTACAATATGTTGGGAGTATGGAGACCACAATTGGAGTATTGTGCACAGTCCTGGTCACCCTGCTATAGGAAGATAACATTAGCTGGAAAGGGGTCAGAAAACCTCATATCCAGCAGATCAGGCTGTGCTAATGAAGGGAAAAACTGAGCTAGTCTAAGTGAGTTATACAAAACTGTAGAATTCAATAACAAATCTGGAAGGGTACAACATATTCATATACGATGCTACTCAAGCTTGTGTTGCACCATGTAATTTCTACCACTACAGCCACTTCCCCACCCTCCCACTTTAACAATCCATAGAGACCATTCACACTGTGAATTCTCAGTGAGAATTTATTTTGTTCAAACATTGCTGTACACTCAATTATATCAGAAACAGACAATGAGCTTCGAATGTCTAAAATGTAATAGAGAAATTGGCAGAAACATTACTGTTCCGCGAAGTCTTTATGCTGATATATTTTACGGAAGGTATTATGGTGCACATGATTAAAGTAAAAAATAAATCAATATTTTAATGAAGGATTATATAATTATTAACAAAGGAAAAAGTATTCTTGTATATTTATAACAAACATAAAACATAACTTTTGAATGTGATACAAACATACACATTTTATTTCTCTGATTTTAATTTCTCTATAGGCAGCACTAAGCATTTAAAAAATGTGTTTAACAAAGGTGAAATATCCAGGTAAACACAAAGTATTACATTAGAATCAAACCATAGTGCTTTAGAGCCTGTGTATGAAAACTAAAATATAATCAAGCACAACTTGAGCTAAGAATGATGTTTAGTATCAAAAATCCACCTGACATGGGACAGTTTCCATTTACATAGCAAAACAGGTATTGTCCATTATTAACAAAAGTCATTGCAAAACTGTTGCTGAATGCTCAATCCATTTTATCTAACACTGAACAGATGCTACAAAGACCAAAACAACCAAGAGGCTACTTCAGAAAAAAAATTCCTTTAAATTGATGGTTTAAAAAGATTTATTCATTAAAAAGACATTGTTCATTTTTTTTCACATTTAACTTTATATTTTGAAGATGCTGATTCGTCAGCTGCAAAACTAATTTTAAATTCTAACTAGTGAATGTATAGAGGATGTTTCTGGTCTGATCAAATATCAATACCTACTATTGGGGGGGGAAAAAAAAAATCCATGCCACAAGTTAAAAAGGTCTGTTTAGTTGTCTAAACTGGAGTAACGTAATAGAAATCAGTGAATGTCCCTGGTAAGTTCTCGTTTTGATCAAAAAATCTTCAATGCACAGATTCTGGTAAAACCATAGGTATTCATTTTTCGTATGATTTTAAATTAGGTATGTTAAAGATTGTAAATGAATGTTTTGAATAGACATCATAGCCTATACATTCATCAGGTACAATATCATTATTAGGCATGGGTGATATTCTGGAGCACTGTGGGGGTGACGGTGGGTGGTGGGGCAAAGGCTTCAAGGACAACCCAGGGAACTATAAGCCAGTGAACTTAGTTACTGGAGAGGATTCTAAGGGTCAGATCTACATAGATTTGAAAAGGCAAGCACTAATTGTGAATGGTCTGCATAGCTTTGTGCTTGGAAAGTTACATCTCTTAAATTTTGGTGACCAAAAAGGATGAAGAGGTGTGAGAGGTTGGCATAATTTACACGACTTCAACAAGGTCTTTAACAAAGTCCTGCATAGCAGGCTAATACTGAAAGTTAGATTGAATGGAATTCATGGTCAGCTGGCTAATTGGATACAGAACTGATAGGAGGATTGGAGCCAGAGCAAGGTAGTGATGGGTTGTTATTCTGATTGGAGGTTCGTGACCAGTAGTGGGTGCGCTGCAGAGATGGTTCTGGGTCCACTGTTGTTTGTCATCTATTTTAATAACTTAGTTGGCAATATAGTTAACATGCAAGTTTATGGATGTGTAATGGATCTGTTAATATTAATCCTTAGTTTAACATTAAAACTATATTTTATCTAGATATGGACAGGGCCCACTTACAATCTACAGACACACATGGTTCTTTGCAGATGTTAGCTGCCTTCAGCATCAACAAATGTATTTGCATTTTAAATGCTATTGACCACAGAAGCCAGTTTAGAAAGCCAGAGTCTTGATATTGCATTGCAAAGTCAAAAGATGAAAGGGATTTATGATGGTTTTTGAGATACTGAAAACAATAGATGTTATCTCAGGAGCACCTGTGTAAACATACAGCCATGTTGTGTCCATGTAGGCAGACAGCCCAGAACCAGAAGAGAACCATAAAAGTTAATTATTTTGATATTGTGAGTAAGTGGGCAGAGACTTCCACATCAGTGTGGAAAGACATTATGAACGTCAAAGACAGAAATAATGTCACATATCATATGACATGAGAGATTTGGAGAAATACATTATCACATTCAGACATTTTGATTCAGTTTCAGAAGGTTAAGACCCTGTGTAACATACACATAGGAGTTAGAACTTGGTGAAAGACAGGGTTGAATTCCAATAACCAGAATAGGGGCTGTTATGTACCATATTTTCACTCAGAAAACCATAAATTGTACAAAAATATTTTTGCATAACGCACATACACATATAATGCATGTGCATTATTCTAAATTTATTCTAAATTCCAAATGGAAATTTCAATTTTCATTTAAATGGGACAGGAAACAAAGCACAAACCAGGACCTGCCACAATTAAGCTCCCTGCAATTAACAATCAACATCCCCCAGAGGTGTCAATCACCCATTATATAGAATATCCTACTGCATGCTTTGAGAGAGGAATCAATTAAATAGATCAAAGACAGGCTTCAGAGTTAAGCAGGATTTTATTGTTGTCTTAAATAAAAGTCACTTGATATGTTAATCTCCTCCCTTAGGAATGGTCTGGGCAAATAAATTGATACGGTTCAGTGCCCTAGCCAGAATATCCTGTTTATAAGAATACCATGGCATTCAGTACAGAGATCTTCCCAAGATGAAAATTTCCCACGCTCACTATAAATTGTGCCCATTCTTTCATTGCAGCTATTACATTCTCATACTTGCAATTATATTCCCACATTTGCTACAAATTGCATCTTTTCCACACCACTATAAATTGTACGCATTCTTTCAATGCCGCTATTATATTTCCACATGCGTTATAAATTGCTGGTGTATCTTTCTCATGCCCCGCTATTAATTGTGTGCATTCTTTAAATGTAAAAATATTCTCATATACTGCATGCACACATGCAATGCATGGGTGGGGGTAACCTGGTTTGTAAAATACACACTATAATGCGCACATTATGTTTAAAAATACAGTACGATTCCTAATAAAAGGGGAATACAGAAAATAAGAGGATTTCAACAGAGAAACCACTTTCCTACTGTTCTTTTGAAAATAAAGAGTGCAGCCTCATCGTGGAAGAAAACTCCGTGACACTTAAGAAGAAAATTTGAACTCCTGGAAAAACAGGACTTGTATTATCTTATTCATAGGAGATACAACATAAGTGACTTTTAAATAAGTCCACGTCTCATTTGTGCCCATTCACTCCTATATGAAGGAAAATCTCTCTGAAGGACAACTCATCAAAAGAATTGTGAGTTTAAAGAGGCCTGAAGATATGATCTTTAAAAGTGCTTTATAATTATTTCTGAACTTAAAATTTAAGACCTTCAAGCAAGACCAAAATGATTCTGAAGTTTTAAAAATTGACTTTTTAAGAGTTTGGGAGTTCAATGCATCTGCTCATAGTGGGGTTAAAATTAGAGTTTAAGTTAGAGACAAGTAAGAAATGTCATGTTATTATAGTTTAATAAAAACTATTATTTTGAATTTACCATTGTCTTGTAAATTTTCCATTGCTGTTCCTTTGTTAGTCTTAACAAAATCTCTCTAGTCCCTAACAAAATTAAGAGGGCTGTTGGTTCATGACAAAATTAGGGGCGCGGTGAGATAAAACCAAAGATATGAACTTATAGCTTATATGATGGATTAATATTCGATTTGTTTGGTTAAAAATCTTTTTGAAAGCCAATTAAAAGGCTTGTCCGTGTGGAAACAAAACAACAACAATGGGTTTTGATAAATGTTTGGCAACACCTATCTGTGTAGATTTGAAAGTGGAAACTTGGTCAAAGGGTGCAAAAATAATGCAGCTGATTATGTTTTAAACCCCAAAATGAAGAGTGGGCCAAGTGAATCTTTCCAAATGGATATTAAAAAGTTTTTTGATTCACCAAACTTTGCAGATTTGCAAAAGGAAAATAAGGAGTTGTTGGAACTATGCAGGTAAAACAGGCAATGGAAATTATAGCTGATCACTATGTAAAAAAGATTTTTGCAGAGGAGGAGTTAAAACAATTTCTTGAGAGTAAATCTCTTGAGCAGCACTTACAGCTGAGAGAGATGGAGTTAGAAAAAATATAATTGATAGTATGAGCTAGAGAGAGAAAAAAACAATATAGCATGAGATCGAAAAACTTTAATTACAGGTTAAAAAGGAAGAAAAGAGGCTGTCTGAACTAGAATTAGAAGCACGTGGAGCTGAGGAAGCCAGGAGATAAAAGGAATTTGAGAGAGAAATGGAGATTTGAGAAAATTCAGTTAAAGTTACAGCTAGCTGATTATGTATTAAATCCCGATCTTAAAGCCAAGTGAAACTTTTCAAAAGGGTCAAGCTTTTGCCAATTTTGCAGATGAGGATCATAATGTGAGATTTATGCCCAAAATACCTTTTCAAAAGGGTAACATAGGGTAAGGTAGAAAATAAATGGGGGAAAAACCTTTTGGTCCATTTTGCAATTATTGTAAGCAAACTGGACATGTGATAGTTAAGCAGTAGATGCTTGTATTAAAAGAGATGGAAGTTTAAAAAAAAGTTCTGGAATTATTGGTAAAATTAGGAAGGAATTCAAATCTTTTTGAACAGTCATTTACAAGGAAAAAAACCTTGCGAGATACAGCAGCAGATACATAAACAAGCAGGCTGTCATATTCAAAAACCAGAAACCGGCAGTGAGATACAGAAATAGACAGGTTGTCAGGTACAGCAAGAAACATCAGCCAATTTAAATATTTCTTTGTTAGGTCAGAACTCTGATATTAAACTTGAAAATAAGGAACTTGCTGAAATAGGGATCAGATCAAGTTTACCAGTGGATGGTAGTTTATTGTTATTAGAAAATGAGTTATTTCTGCAGTGAAATTAACAGATAAACCAGTCATTGATGAAACAGAGACAGATTTAGATATATATCTGGTATGTGCAGTGATGAGGGCGACGGAGGTAAAGTTTGTCAGTGGTCTGCAAAATGATTTAAAAGGGTTGGAAGTCTGTGCCAGTGCACAGCAGCTGAAAAAGGATGTGTCACTATCCAGAACAAAATTAATAGAAAAACAGTGAAGATAGTGATCTTGCTGAAAGCCCTCTCTGATAAAGAAATTAAGAAAGTGCCAGATGGATATTATTTTAATGAGGGTTTATTAATGAGAAAATGGAAGTCATGTGAGATTACTGCATCATGTACAAGTTATTGAAAGCACACTTGGAGTATTGTGTGCAGTTCTGGTCACCCAATTATCGGAATAAGATGGCAAGGATACAGAAAATATTCATAAGAATGTTACAAGGACTGGTGGGATTAATTATATGGAAAGAATGGATAGGCTGAGACTTTTCTCTTGTGAGCATAGGAAACTGAGTGTTGACTTTATGGAGGTATATAAAATTATGAGGGGAATATATAAGGCAAATAGTCAAATTTTTGGCCAGGTAGGGCAGTCTAAGACTGGAGAGTACTTAAGGTGAGAGGGAAGTGTTAAAAGGGACATGAGAGGCAACTTTTACACACAGTTAGTGGTGGGTTTATGGAACAAGCTGCCAGAGGAAGTGGTAGAGGCAGGTACAATAGCAATCTTTGAAAGACATTTAGACAAATACACACACAGAAAAAGTATAAAAGGAAATAAGCCAAATGCAGGCAAATGTGACTAGCTTGGGTAGACAACTCAGCCGACATGGACAAATCAAGCTAAAAGGCCTGTTTTTAAGCTGTAAATATATGACTCTAATAGGCAAAAATGTTTATTTTTTTAAACCTCCAAATAACATTTTCTAAAAGTATTGAAAATATTTAGCATTTTAAGTCTGGTAATATATTTCAAACACAATAAAATATGTAGTAATGACATTGCCTTGCACACAATGCCCATTCATTCAGTATTAAGTTCAACACATGTTTACTGTTAGTAAAAAGGTTAAGTAACCTTAATTCATTTTAAGTTAATTTAGAAATACAGTACAGTACAGTAACAGGCCATTTCGGCCCATGAACCCATGCTGCCCAATTAACCTACAACCCCAATATATTTCAAATGGTGGGAGGAAACCAAAGCCCCTGGGGAAAACCCATGCAGTCATGGGGAGAATGTAGTATTATGAGCCCAGAGGACCACAATACCCAGCAACAATAGATATTCACCAAGACAAATGGTTACTTAAACAAAAGTTGCTTTTAATTATTTTTAAACATGAAAACAGGATCAAACTTTATCTTATTAGTATTAATTTAACCCGTTCAGAAAAGTTCTTTAATTCACAGTCCAATCTCACTTCTCACACCTCCAAGTTCACTGGTTGCAGGCAATTCTTATACTGTGTACAGAATTTAATATTTATGAATTTACCAGCCTTTTGAGCTTGAAAAGTAAATGGTTACCGTTCAAGAAAGTTCTTGCTGGATTTCAGAGAGAGATTTATTGTTCACTGGACACAAACTGATCCATTCTAATCAGCCACGTCAGTGGCTTACCAAAGAAACTTTTCCCATCAGGGTTTTCCAGATGATAACCTTTCTTTCAGGTCACCACAGAGTTCCTTTTTGTTTGTTTCACTTGTTTCAAGTGAAACATTAGGCAGCCAGTCCTCTCCTCTTGTATGGACCACAAGGGCTTTGACCAGGCTGAACTAAGCACTCACAACTCATCTTCAAAATGGGGGTTTTCCACAAGCTTGCCCTGTTCCAGTCCTAGCTGCTGAACTGTAAAAACTGCAGAACTGAATTCTCTCTGAGAAAAGCCTGTTTTACTCTCTCTGCTTGCAAAACAATATGACCTTCTTAGAACTGCAATCTCCACTCAGACAGACTGCGGCTCCGAACCAAATCCTCCAAGTTCTTTTATCTGTTGCTTTTCAAAACAATCCATTAGTGCCCTCCCCAAAGCTTTTGCAAATGCTATCGGAGCCAGCCTGTCTAGCTTGAGCAGAGCTCCAGTATTTTAAATGAGATCTGTTTTGAAATGTTTGTATGTGACCTACACTAAAGAAAAAAACCTATCTATAAACAATATGAAACACAGTACCAACTTGTTACAGACAGCGCTGTAACGGGGTGGTGCTGACCACTATGCCAACCATGCTACCTGTAACCTTACTGAAACCAAACTTAACCAAATAAGAAAACAAGATTCAGTCACAAAGTTCTCACCTCAAAGTAACAGCAAAAGATAAATTAAAACAATAACTCTTGAATTGTCAGTTATTCCTGGATTACTCTACTGGTTCAATTTCTTGGTATAATACACCAGAGAAAATGTGTTCAGAGAAATTCTTGCCCATCAATATTTATTTGTGCAAAAATTACCTACCACTGGGAAATATCGTATTATATTTTCCACTGGATTATCAGCAATATCCAAAATTAAATACCTGTAATACAGAACAAATATTTAATGCAAAATGCGTTACCTTTTCATCTCTGTCAATCCTGAAATTCAGAAACCTTTCAATTAATGTGGTACATATATCAGCTAGGACTCTTCTCTGCCTTGTACCTGCTGCTGCAGATAAGCAGTAAACAGATGTAACCTCACAGGAATGTTTCCAAGAAAAAATGCAAAATTAAAATGAAATAATAGAAAAGCCATTACTTCTATTGTAATATTTTTGGTTCTCACTTGGAAAATTAATGATTTGTGGTTAAAAGAGAGATGGGTTACATTAAGTGAAAAAGTATTTTAAGACTTAAACCATGATCACCAATTCAAATCTGATAGAAATATTCCAGCAGATAATTACAATTGGTTCAATAACAATGAAATTCACTGCAGAAACTATGATTCGCAAATAATTACAAGCATTAAAGAATCAAATCACAAAATTGCAAACAAAATTTAAAAAAATTACCTAAACTTCTCTTGGAAATTTGCCTTGATGAAGTTTGCTTCAATATCTTGCCGTACACATATAATGTGAGTAATTCCATTTTCTTCAAGAATAGGAAGCTACCAAACAAAAAGTTCTAATTTAAACCTTCCATCTACAAACTGAATGATTTCCTAACAGCATGGTCTGGTATGTTTTAAGAATAAATTTCAAAACATAAATACAGCATGCCAATCAAAGTCTAAAGTTTATATTTCTAATCTGTCAACTGTTATTACACATTTACACACAATTTTCAGTCAACAGCTACCTTAAAGCAGTGAACCTCATCTTTCCATGGTTTCTCCTCCAAATTATGTTTGCAAAGTCAACCAAGCAAATTGGTTATCTCTTTTTTACCTATCATATCAGCTTCAATAGTTAGATTCCACTGTAGGCAGAAAAATTACTTTTTGTCAGCAGTTGGATACATTGAAAATTTTTGCTTCAGGCATTGCATTCACTAATTAATTACTAATTACCTATCTACTTGTAATGCCAGTTTTAAGGAATTATGTATCCCTTTTCTCTGTGCATTCGGCAATGCCATTCTGTTTTCCAGACCAATCCAACTCTGATTTGTCCTCCCAAAGTGCAACACCCAACATTTGTCTGCATTAAATACCATCTGCCATTTTGCAGCCCATTTTTTACTGCTAGTTCAGATCCTGTTGCAAGCTTTGAAAGACTTCCTCGTTGTCCACAACTCCTCCCAATCTTTGTGTCATCTGCAAATTTACTGATCCAATTTAACTCTGTGATTCAATCATTGATATAGATGACAAACACCAATGTACCCAGCACACAACCCAGAGGCACTCCATTAGTGACAGGCCACCAGTCAGAGAGGCAATCATTTACTACCACTCTCTGGTTACTTCCACAAAGCCAATGTCTAATCTAATTTACTACTTCATTCTGATACCAATCCACCAACCTCCCGAGCGGGACCTAATCAAAGGCCCGACTAAAATCCAGAATCAGAATTTATTGTCATGAACAGATCATGAAATTCAGTTTTGTGGCAGCATTAAAGGCACAAATATTGCTTTAAATTACATTTGAAAAATAAATAAATTAGTGCAAAAGAAGAGAAATTGAGACAGTGTTTGTGGTTCATGGTCCATTCAGAAATCTGATGGGATACAGAAAGGGTCTCCAAAGTAGTCAATATCAATCCCCAGGGGTCAATGTGAGTCTCCAGGGGGTCAATAAATGCCATGGAGTTGATAACACCATGGGGGGGGGGGGGGGGCTTACCTGCCATGAACATTCATGTGCTGCTCTCATGCTTCCCCAGCCGGTACTTCGCGTCTCACCATCACATATCCCCCCTCATCATGCATGAGCCAGCCAGCTGTGCCCAGCCTGCAAAACCCCAGATGTGGATTTAACAGGTAGGTGCTCTTTCTGTCCCTTAACTTGTCCTCCATTTGGGGGTATAGGGTCTATGGATGGAGGACAGAGTGCTCAAAAAAAAACCAGATGCCTGGTCAGCCTATCTAGCACCACACCCATCCAGTGCCAGGAATCGATGCCTGGGGATCGACATGGGAGCACGTAGACCCTAAAGGGGTTGATGGTCTAAAAGGTTTGGGGGTCCCTAGCATACGGGAAGAAGCTGTATGTTTGTCTGGATATTTGTCTTCAGGCTCCTTCTTGATGGTAGCAGTGTGAAGAGGGCACGGCCTGGGTGATGAAGAGGGCATGGCATTGAGGATAGAGGTTGCATTCTTAATACACTGCCTCTTGTAGATGTCCTTGATGGAGTGAACATTGATGCCCATGATGGCGCTGGCTGAGTTCACAACTTTGTACTCTTTTCCTGTCCTGAGTATTGGCATTTCCATACCAGACAATGATGCAACCAGTCAGAATGCTCTCCATGTGGAATGCTTCCTGTGGAAGTTTGCAAGAGTCTTTGATGATATACCAAATATCCTCAAACTCCTAACTGGTTAGCCTTCTTCGTGATTGCATCACCATGGATGCCCCACGGCAGAACTTGAGAGACGTTAACACCCAAGAATTTGAAGTTCTTAACTCTTTCCACTGCTGACCCTTCGATAGGACTGGTGCGTGTTCTCCTGATTTCCTCCTCTTGGAGTCCACAATCAGTTCCTTAGTTTTGCTAAGAGTGCAACATTGTTGTTGATGTGACACCACACAACCAGCTGATCTATCTCACTCCTGTATGTTTCCTCATTGCTGTCTGTGATTCTATTGACGACTGTGGTGTTATCGGAAAATTTGTAGATGGCATATGAATTGTGCCTAGCCACACAGTCATGGGTGTAGAGCTAGTAGAACAGTGGGCTAAACACACATCCTTGAGGAGCACCTGTGTTGACTGTCAGTGAGGAGGAGACGTTGTACCCTATTCATACAGATTTTGCTTTCCGATGAGGAAGTCAAGGATCCAGTTACAGGGGGAGGTGCGGAAACCCAGTTTTTGAAACTTGTTGACTAGTAGTGATGCCACATGTAGACAATATCCACTACCTTTTCTTTATCAACTTTCCTGGTAACGTTCTCAAAAAATTCTGTATGATTGGTTAGACGTAACCAACTATGCACAAAGCTACGTTGACTATCCTTAGTCAGTCCTTAATTATCCAAGTATCCTATATTTTTATGCATATAATGTTCATGTTATACACATGTGCACACTGTACAAGATTATTTTTGCACATTGAAACAATGCACGCACAATAGTGGGCGTGGGAATGTAATAGGAACATTGAAAGAGCACGCACAATTTATAGCAGGCCTGGGAAAGTCACAATGGCAATATATAATGAGCATGGGAATGTTATAGTGAGCGTGGGAATGTAATAGCGGCATTGTAAGAAGGCGTACAATTTATGGCAGGCATGGGAAAGTCGCACAGACAATTTATAGCAAGTATGGGAATGTAATAGAGGCAATGAAAGAATGTGCACAATTTATAGCGGGTGTGGGAATTAGGTACATACAAAAAGGCAAAATTCAAAATTTTGATCTTGGGAATACCTCTTTGGCTTGAGTGCCATGGTATTCCAGAAAACAAGATATTCTGGCTAGGGCACTGCACCTTATCAATGTTAATTGCCCAGACCCATCCTGAGGGAGGAGATTAACATATCAAGTGCCTCTGATCTGAGGCAACATTAAAATGATTCTGCCCTAAGGCTTCAGTTTAATCATCCTCATTACATCAAATCAAACCATAAATTTCTTAATTGCACACTTTAACAAGATAGGGTTTCTTTAAAAGAAAGGCTTTTTAAATCATGACAGAATTATAAATCCTACTTATCTCTGAAGCCGGTCTTCAATCTATTTATTTGATTTCTCTCCAAAGCTTGTTAATGTGTTGCAGGAGGATATCATCTATATAATGTGTGATTGACACCTCTGGGTAAAAGTTGAATGCGTGTAATTCACGGGAGATTAACTATGGAAGATAGTGGTACTATGGAATGGGAATGTGTTTCTCTGTCATAGGTAAATGTAAACTGCTCTTGTAAATCTGAATGTAGAATACTACACCCATGCGGTATAGACTTGCGCTATATTTTTGAATTTATGATTTTCTGCGCATTATATGTGTGTGCGTGTTGTAGGAGTGAAAATATGATATGACCTCTTAGAATACCTTGCAGTAATTTAACCACAATTAACATCTGGTTCACTGGCCTTTAATTTCCTGAAGTATTCTCAGAACCTTTCTTAATCAACTGAACTTAATCAGCTGTCCTTCAATCCTCCAGCCATTCACCCATCTACCCCTGTCAGGGCCACTGTAATTTCTGCAATAGTCTCCCTCAAGTTCGAAGGAATATCTTGTCAAGCTCTGGGGATTTATCCACCCTTATTTGCCTCAAAGCACCAAACATCTCCTCCTCTGAATTCTATATAGGGTTTATGACCTCACTGCTGTATTGCCCGACTTCTACAGATTCAGTGTTCATCTCACAAGCAACTATAAATTTTAAAAATCCATTGCAGATCTCCTCCATCTCTTTCGGCTCCATGCATAGACATCATAAACAAATATAGACTGACAAATACAGTATGACTCACAAGTAAAATGATACAAACTAGGACATTGACTGCAAAGTTTCCAATGAGCTCAAGCCATACACCAGCTGTTTCTAACTGTCAATGTGAAGCTCATATATTTGTGGATCTTCTGGGACATGTGAAATGATAGGGACATAATCATTGTCCAAGTGTCATGTTCTTTTGAAAGTGTATTCTACTGGTCTTGAAGTAGTACACAGTTTTTCCCTGGAGGAGGAGACCAGGAGAGATCTTGCTTTGATAGCCAACTATCATGACTATGACATTCTTTTGAGAAACTCATTTTGATTTTAAGTGTTTTTCTATCAAAAGAAATAAAAGGTGGCAGTAGTAAACTTAAATAATCATTAATCAATCATTATATTTGGTGACGTTTGCCTATCCAGACAGTGAAATATAACTTGAAAATTTAACTTGTGGGTGAGCCATTATGATATTTTATTGGCCCCAAAACACCCCCCCCCACTTTTTTTTTGTTGAATTGGATTCCAGATCTTGACAGCTCCTTTCTTCTCTCCTTTTTCCTTCATTTTTTTCTTTCTTATTTCTTCCCTTTTCTTTTATTCATTTATTTAGGGTTTTGTTGGGGGGAGGGGATAGGAGCTATATTTGTAACATGTATCAATAATTAATTCACATTTAATTACTTATCTGTGATGGTAATTTTGATACTGTTTGTTGATAAAAATCCAAATATTTTAAAGAGAAATGATTCACCATATGCAAGTTTCATGTTTCCGTGTGGAACCTTAACAATAGATTTAACTTGTTAGAAGTTTTTTTTTAAAATTAATTAATTCTGTAACTTCATCTTGATACAATTCACTGAAAACACCAAATTTCATGAGAATAAATTCTGAATTCCCAGAGCTACACTTGGAACAGTACATTTTTAAAGACATGAAAGACAAGACTGCCTTGTTTCTTACTCAACACATGAAACATTTTTTACAAATACAATGCACATATTTAAGCTTACTCTACTGGTCAATTAAAAAGCATTACATTTTGATCATTTACAAGTCAAATTATTCCACTTTGTTTTTGATTCCACAGATAGTAAAGAACTATTTTGTAAAATCCTATTATTATAAAATGACAATCATGTTCCTGACCTACTCTCTATATAGGTTCTGGCATCCGCTTTGACCGATAGGATAACGTGTCAAGTTCCCTGATAAAAAAATATATTTGTTAAGCTTTCAATGTGTTTAATGTTTTTAATTTTATTTCTAAAAGTTCATACCTTACTTTTCATAGCGGCAGAATATGGGCCCAAGTACAATCCAGGCAGAATCTCCTATAAAAGAAAGTTGTGATTGGCATAGTATAGAAATATCAAAAATATAGACATAACAGATTATTACTGGTAAGTGAAATGAAAGAAAGTCAATGGAATGCAAGCGTCAAGCTTTGAAAAATTTTATATTTAAAAAAAACTTTAGAATTAATGTTTGTTTCTTTTGTCTATTAACACTAAATGGACTTTTTAATTATAGAAATGCTTTATTTTTGCTCCTTAATTTTTCTTTCATCCGTACAATTCCAAAAGCTGCACTTTGAATAATACATTTTTAAAAAGACATAAAAAAATAAGTCCGTCTTGTTTCTCACTTGACACATGAAACCATTTTTACAAAGGCATTGTATATATTTAAGCTTACTCTACTGCTCAATTAAAAGCATTAAATGTTGATCATTTTCAAGTCAAATTATTCTACTTTGTTTTAGACTATTTTGTAAAATTCTATCATTATAAAGTAACCTCAGAAATTTTAACACAATCATGCTGCCAAAAAAAACCTACTGTATCTTTTGGCATACAAATTGACCCCTTTTTCAGCCTCATTTTAAGAGTTTTATAGTATATCTGCCGTATAATTTGAACCCTATTTTCTGGCTGTCTGAGGTACCCCATTGACCGGCGTATAAGTTGACTCCCAAAGCTTGCAATCCCTGAGATGGACCGTTGACGGGCGTATACGTCGACCCCCATAGATACACCCAGATTGATCTGCTGGTCGTTGGCTGGAGGTGATTGCTATCACGGAGGGTCCATCAACACAACACAGCACGCGATGAAAATCTGAAGTGAGCATGAAGTTGAAAGTGATGGAAATGGCCAAGAAAACCAACAACTGTGCTGCTGCGAGAACATTTGTCTTGCACGAGAAGTTAGTAAGAGCTTGGAGGAAGAAAGAAGAGACTTAAAGAAAAATACCAAAAAGATAACATTCTTTGAGAAAAGGAATCACTCGTTGGCCAGAGTTGGAAAATCACATTGCAGAATGAATACGTGAACAGAGGTAAGATGGCTACATAGTCACCCAAAATAAAATAAAAACATTTGCACTGGAGTGGGCCAAGTGGCACCCAGACCTCAGTGATGATTTTGAAGGTACCGTAGGCTGGTGCAATCGTTTCAGGAACAGGAAAAATCTGATAATATGCCAAAAAAACAAAAATTCACAGAAACTACCAAAAGATCTTGATCGTAAAGTTATAAATTTTCACCAGTTTATTATCTTTTTCTTTGGCTTGGCTTCGCGGACGAAGATTTATGGAGGGGGTAAAAAGTCCACGTCAGCTGCAGGCTCGTTTGTGGCTGACAAGTCCGATGCGGGACAGGCAGACACGATTGCAGCGGTTGCAGGGGAAAATTGGTTGGTTGGGGTTGGGTGTTGGGTTTTTCCTCCTTTGCCTTTTGTCAGTGAGGTGTTTATTATACAGAACTGGCAAATATCGGAAATATGGACAACACTCCCATGAATTTTGACATGATAGGCAAAAGAACAGTGGAATGGAAAGGTATTAAAATTGTGCAAACCAGAAGTCTTTTTCTTCTTTCTTTGGCTTGGCTTCGCGGACGAAGATTTATGGAGGGGGTAAAAAGTCCACGTCAGCTGCAGGCTCGTTTGTGGCTGACCAGTCCGATGCGGGACGGGCAGACACGATTGCAGCGGTTGCAAGGGAAAATTGGTTGGTTGGGGTTGGGTGTTGGGTTTTTCCTCCTTTGCCTTTTGTCAGTGAGGTGGGCTCTGCGGTCTTCTTCAAAGGAGGCTGCTGCCCGCCAAACTGTGAGGCGCCAAGATGCACGGTTTGAGGCGTTATCAGCCCACTGGCGGTGGTCAATGTGGCAGGCACCAAGAGATTTCTTTAGGCAGTCCTTGTACCTTTTCTTTGGTGCACCTCTGTCACGGTGGCCAGTGGAGAGCTCGCCATATAATACGATCTTGGGAAGGCGATGGTCCTCCATTCTGGAGACGTGACCCATCCAGCGCAGCTGGATCTTCAGCAGCGTGGACTCGATGCTGTCGACCTCTGCCATCTCGAGTACCTCGACGTTAGGGGTGTGAGCGCTCCAATGGATGTTGAGGATGGAACGGAGACAACGCTGGTGGAAGCGTTCTAGGAGCCGTAGGTGGTGCCGGTAGAGGACCCATGATTCGGAGCCGAACAGGAGTGTGGGTATGACAACTTCTGTACCAGAAGTACAGGCTACAAAAGGACCAGGTTTACCGTGGGGTTATTGTGCATGGCCGACAGGATAAAGTTAAGACCCACGGTAATCTTCAACACAAAATTAAGCTGAAAATGAAATTCCCTACAAGTATTTTTGTACATTTTCATGAAAAAGGATAAATGGATGAAAATGGTGTAAAACTATGGATAGATAATGTGTGTAACAGGCGGCGTAGGCAAAGAATGAAGTTTGCTGGTCTGGGATATGTTTTGTAGCCACTTAAATGAGAACACTACAACTAGATTAGCACGACATAATACTTATATGGCAGTTTGATGTCTATATTGCAACCTCTCGATGTCTGCTTGAACTAGCCATTCAAAGACCATGTGCGCGAGGAATGGAATACATGGATGTCGAGTGCAGAAAAGTCATTTACTGCACTCGACAGTGGCAGGGAAATGCATGCTGCATCACTTGATATGCTGTGTAACTTTGTGCTCAAGGTGTGGGACAAAGTTAAAGTAGAGACTGTGATAAAATGATTTAAAAAGTGCAGCATCTCTTGTGCAATTGATGGCATGGAAGATGATTTATTGTGGGATACTGATGACGAAGCTGAAACTGCCTCATCAGATACAGACTGGGACCCATATGATGACTGTTTAAACAATGAGAGAGTATGGTTGTACTTGTTGCCATCTTTTTTCAGACAATGATAGCCAGAGAGATTTTGAAGAGTTCTAAATGTGTTGTTGTTTTCAGACAATGGTAGCGATTTTGAAGGGTGATAATTGTGTTACTGTTTTCAATAAAAATCTCAATGTCAATCTGACGCAGTAGGGTTTTTTTTGGCTTTTCAGGATCAACTTATACGCCAGATCATTTTTTAAAAAAAGGGCTGAATTACATGCAGAATCCCTTTTTCAAGGATTGTTTTATACTCTGGATCAGCATTGCTTGGATTTTGAGCTGAATTTAAGATTTCAAATGTATATACGGCGAATAAGTCGACCCCCATTTTTTGAGAGATTCTTTTGGGTTTCACGACTTGAATTATACCCTGAAATATATGGTACATACTCAATGCCCAAAAAAGAACATTTCTGACAGATAATAGCCATGAAAGATTTTGGGCCACAGTGCATAACAACTTGCGTCCTCACAACATTCTTCACTCATTGCCCATTCACCAATTTTGAACAGAAATCTGACTGTTTATTTGTATCTCATCCATGGCAAAGAGCATTATCACAACCAGGACCATTCCCAAACAAGACCACTGAGTTTATACCAAGCAAGCCTATTTAGGCACCTGCTTGTATTTACACACCATATGGATAAGGCGTTACAGCACTATACTGGTCATTTTAAATTTTAATATCACATAGGCAATGAGGTTCTTTTGGGGTAGGTGTGCATATTGTATATTTCATCATGATCTTGTCATGTATTTATGCAAGAAATGTAAGTGGTGGAGGGGGGGGGGTGGAAAGGGAGAAAATAAAAATGTCTAGTAAGAACCAAAGTGAAGCATTTAAAGCTGGAAGATATTAAAAAGGGGAAAAAAAATAAAAGGGCTAAAAAAGCAGTACATTAATGTGATATAATCCAAGTCCATTTAATACATTCATAACTTCATATTAGAAATGCTTCTGCTAAGAGAGCTGAGAGTGATCAGACTGATGATGCCTGGACAGACCTTGGCTAAAATGCAGCAGAAAGGGACTGGCGGTTATTCTGATCAAACAGGATGGAGAAAACGAGAGAAGATATCTACTAAGTAAAATTTACATTTAAATAATCTTAATTTAATTATGTACAAAAATATTTGTATTTTATTATAAGATGTATAACATTAAAGTAATTCATTAAGACTATACTTTACAATAGACCCTCATAATCCATTTCCACTTACAAATTTAAAGTTTTAAGAAAAATACCTGCATTGCTCGTCTCATTGGATACATCCAATCCTAAAAATGTAAAACAAAATGTTGTAAGATAACTCAGCTGTGAATTATTGCTGAGAAATGAGCAAAAAGAGCATTTACCTATAACTGAATTGAAGCCATGATTTTACCATCCTTTCAAATTCTTCATAACTCTTCAACCACTTTTAAGATTATGAGATTCATCATTCAATTCCCACAAAGACAATATTTAAAATAATTAAAACATATTTTCTTTAACTGGTCTAATTTCACTCATTTGTCTGATGAAAAATTTTCCATAAAAAGGCAAATAGTTTCAACATTATTAACGAGAACCAAATGTTTAATTAAAAGGTGTTATTGCACTTCTATTTGTAAACAGAATCAAATTTGATTACTGTAATTATGATACCACCACTAACAATTTGCATTTTAATGTGTCAGAACTGAAATAATCTAAGTCAATTCTTTTTTTTCTCATCATTGAATGTACATGCAAACTAGAGCAATGATGAGTTTAATGTAAGAAATATGGTCAGGAAACAAAAGACACCTACTTTTAAGTTATTCAGATTCATATTTTCATTTCACTGCTAACAACGAATTTTATAATCATGGTACTTGCAATGTTTGAAACAGCATAACAAGAAAGGATGGGAAAAAAGATACAACTGATTAGATAATAGAAATTTAAAGACAACATACTATTCAGAAAAGAGCTTAAATAGAAAGGAAAGCAATGATAACAAGTTGTTAAAAAGCTTGACATTCAGCAGTCTACAATAAAAGAACATTGATGTTTATGGTTTTTTTTACAAATAAAAATAAGCACTTAATGTAGCTACAAAATGCATATCTTAACATAAAGTTCCTAATGTATCCATGGAATATGTGACAGGTCACTTCTTGATACTTATTGCAAATAGAAACTGATTGCCTTATGAAGGATCATAATAAAATCAATGTTAAATTTAAAATGGTAATTATTTAATGTCCTTAATTTTTAATTAAATTGCATAAACAATCAAACATAAAAGAAATCACATAAAGGTCCAAGTCTCCAGGCAAACTTAGCTGCCTACACGTCGTCGTAATTCCTTTAATCAGGAAGATAAATATCACAGGTGATGAAAAAAAACCCCGGTTGGTGGTACGTCATTAGGCAGGCGAACTGGCCCCGCTTGTCACGCACACGGTGGGCCAGCCGGCCAAAATGGCGCCGTCGGGGGTTTCCTCCCGACCTCGGCACCAAGCTCAGAACCCCGCACTTGGGGACCCACGTGATTCCCCAGTGACGTCAGGGCCCCTCAGCGCGGTTCTCAGCCAGGTCTGGGCTGGGAGTATAAGACCAGCCAGACAGCCTGCAATAAATCAGTTTTTGCTCACTCTGTCTGGTTGTGCGATCTTTCAGTTAGCAGTGTAGCCGTCGCTGCATTTGGTGACCCTGAGAGGTTCAAACGTCTTTGAACCCAACATGAACGACCCTTCGATCAACGTTATAGCCATCAAGCTTCCTGACTTCTGGGTTCAGGAGCCGGAGACCTGGTTCAGCCACGAAGAGGCTCAGTTTCACCTCCGCCAGATTTCATCAAATTCAACCAAGTTTTACCATGTGGTCGCCATCCTGGACCAGGCCACTGCCAAATGAGTACTGCACCTCGTTCAGCATCCACCCATGGAAGATAAGTACAGGATCATCAAGCGGGTGCTCACTGGCTCCCTCGGCCTCTCCAGGTGCCAGCGTGCCGCTCGGATGCTGTGCCTCGACGCCTTGGGGGACAGAACTCCAATCGAGTTGATGGGCGATCACACCAACTGCCCAATCTTTGAGCGCATCTTCCTCGATCATCTGCCTGAAGACATCCGGCCGTTACTGTCCCAGGAGAGCTTCGTCGACCCTAGGAAGATCGCTCAAAAGGCTTGAACGATTCCCAGAGGGTTCAGCAGTCCAGCAGGTTACGAGTCACAGGTATGACCACCCCAAGTCTTCCTCTGGCACTGCGGTGGAACACCCGGACCCTGCACGGGCCTCAAAGAGCATAGCCAGAAGCAAGTCATCCACTTCAGGCCTCTGCTTCTTTCACCAGCGCTGGGGAGTCAAGGCTCGGAAGTGTCGTCAGCCCTGCTCATTCCAGGGCAATGAGCAGGCCGGTTGTTGCTAATGGTTGCTGCGGCTAGCCAAGAACACAGCCTTCTCTACCTGCAGGATTCAGTCAGCGGCCGACGCTTCCTCGTTGACACCGGGGCTCGGATCAGCGTCATCCCGACCACAGCCATCGAGTCCCGGAACTGGCCTCGAGGACTTCCCCTCCGTGCAGCCAATTCGACGGAGATCCGAATGTATGGAGACAAGACTAACAACTTCCAGATCGGCCAGCGGAAATTTTCGTGGAGGTTCACCATTTCATCCCTTCCAACTGCCATCCTGGGTGTTGATTTCCACCTCGTCCACGGACTCCTGGTCGACATTCGAGGTAGGCGACTGCTAGATGCCCATACCTTTCAATCCGTTCGCCTCAACGCCTCCTGCACAGAGCAGCCACAGATGGTCATGGTCAGCACGCTCAAGGACGAGTTTCAGCATATCCTGGACAAGTTCCCGTCCCTCCTCAAGCCGGAGTTCTCCGCCGCCTCACCACGCCACAGGGTGTTTCATTACATCCCCACCCAAGGCTCGCCAGTCCATCCCAAGGCACGCCGGCTCCCGCCGGATAAGCTCCAGATAGTGAAGGAAGAGTTCTCGCATCTGCAGGAGCTGGGGATCATTCGACGCTCCGATAGTCCTTGGGCCTCACCACTCCACCTGGTCCCGAAAGTCTCCGGCGGTTGGCGCCCCTGCGGATATTATCGACGGCTTAATGACGCGACAGTACCTGACATCCAGGACTTTCCGGCCAGCCTGCATGGCGCGAGGGTATTCTCCAAGGTCGACCTGGTGCACGGGTATCACCAAATCCCAGTGCACACCGAGGACATACCCAAAATGGCCATCATCCCCACCTTTGGCTTGTTCGAGTTCCTACGCATGCCGTTCGTGCTGAAGAACGCCGCCCAGACCTTCCAGTGGGCAGGGATTTGAATTTCGTATTGAAGGCATCCTTGTCACCAGCAGAGACCAGGCACAACACAAGTCTAACAATCAATCCGGCCAAGTGACAGTTTGGGAAAGAGTACATGCAGTTCCTGGGCCATACCATCACTGCCGAAGGAGCCACACCTGCCGCTACGAAGGTTGCTGCAATCAGGGAGTTCCCACGCCCGGACAACCTCAAGGGGCTACAGGAGTTCATGGGTATGGTCAATTTCTATAACCAATTCATTCCAGGCGCTACGCGCATCATGCAGCCAATCTTCGCCCTCATCGCGGCCAAAGACAAGACACTCGCCTGGACTCCAGAGGCCAGCAGGGCATTTGAAGCCATAAAAGATGCCCCTGCTCGTCCACCCACGTACCGACCTGGATATGGCACTTTCCGTCGTTGCCTCTGCCACAGCCGTCGGCGCCGTCCTGGAGCAGCAGGTGAAGAGACAGTGGAAACCACTGGCATTCTTTAGCTGACTTCTTCACCCACCAGAGCGCAAGTATAGAGCTTTTGATTGTGAGATGCTGGGCATGTACCTGGCGGTGCATCATTTCCACTATTTCTTGGAGGGGAGGCCTTTCACCATTTTTGCCGACCACAAACCCCTCATTCAGGCGCTCGCTATGGCAACAGCATCACCTCTCCTTCGTGTCGGAGTTCACCACCGACATTCGACAATATGGTCACCGACGCACTCTCACAACCGGCCATTTGCACGCTGACACCCGGCCTCGACTTCGACCAGCTCACCCGGGACCAGAAGTCGGACGAGGGGACACAGGCCTTCAGAACTGCCATCACGAGCCTGCAGTTCCAGGACCTCCCGACTCCTCATGGTGAGGGCACTGTCCTGTGCGATGTCTCCATGGGCACTCCGCGACCAGTGGATCCCCAGCAGTGGTGCAGGCAAGTTTTTCACCATATCCATGACCTTTCCCACCCTTCCATCAGGTCCACGGTCCGTATGGTGGCAGAATGTTTCATCTGGCACGGGCTTCAGAAGCAGATTGCAGACTGGGCCAGAACCTGCACCCATTGCCAAATTTCCAAGGTACACAGGCACACCAGAGCACCCGTACAAGATTTCGAACTCGTCTGGAAATGGTTCAGCCACATACATGCGGACATCATCAGATCCTTACCCGTTTCCCGAGGTAACTGCGACCTTTTCACAGTGGTAGACCGCATCACTCGTTGGCCCGAGGCGATCCCGATGTCTCCACGGACTCCTGCTCCCAAGAGCTTTTGAACGGTTGGGTTGCCCAGTTCGGTGTCCTGAACCACCTCACCAGTGATCAGGGCGTCCAGTTCACCTCTGTGCTCTGGGCACAGCTCGCCAACAAGCTGGGGATCAAGCTACATCACACCACGGCCTATCACCCACAGGCCAAGTCGAGCGATTGCACTGCCACCTTAAGTTGGCATTTATGGCCCGCCTCACCGGCCCTGACTGGGTGGACGAGCTGCCTTGGTCCGCTCAACACCCAAAGAAGACCTACAGGCGTTATCAGCCGAGCTGGTCTACGGCGCAGCACTAGCCCTACCCGGTGAGTTCGTCAATGCACCTCACAACCCCCAGCAGTCTCCGCACGATCTGCTTCCCCACCTCCGGGCCAGTCGGACTCCTTCACATCCCTACTGCCGTCCAGACACAGCACACGGGTCACTTACATCCCCAGCGAGCTGTACTCCGCAGAGTACTTTTTTATCAGGCAGGGCCCGTCCACAGCACCTCTACAAAGACCACACGAAGGGCCGTACAAACTCGTCCAATGTTCAGGATCCGCTTTCACACTGGACATCAGTGGTAAGAGGGAACTGTTTACGGTGGACAGGTTAAAGCCAGCCCACCTCGACCGCACCGAACCAGTAGTTGGGGCTCAACCCAAGAAGTGAGGCCGCCCGGCAAAAAAGGACATTGGCAGCAGTTCTGGGGGGGGGGGTTGCTGTGTGGAGGTACGCCATTAGGCAGGCGAATCGTCCCGCTTGTCACGCACGCGCGCCTCGGCACCGGGCTCAGAAGCCCGCGCTGGGGGACCCACGTGACGCCCTGGTGACGCTGGGGGGGGCCCCCCCAGCGCTGTTCTCAGTCAGGTCCGGGCTGGGAGTATAAGACCAGCCAGGCAGTCTGCAATAAATCAGTTTTTGGCCACTGAACTCAACCCGTCTGATCCTTCATCCCAAACTATTCTCCAGTGGTCTCAATCGAGCTCAGGAATACTTGGCAAAACAAAAATGTTTACGATCGTCCTCTCTAATCGGCTGAATTAGTCACCAAATTTTGAATTAAATGGAAATAGCGCGTGTTTCTCATGGGACATGGTCTTGTGCGCTTTGAATGGCGAAGTGGCCGTGAAACAAGACCGAGGAGCCCCCGAAGGAAAAGGGCGCCACAAACTGTCCGGCATCAGGAGTTTCCGAGGCGCAGCCTCCTTTCCACACGGACACCGAGCAGCAAAGTGCGGGCGGAAACACCTTCCGCCTGAGTGACAGGGATGAGGGGCCTCTCCCCTCGCCTGGACGGCACCGCACGGCCCGCACCCACGCACCGGCCCCGCGGGATCGCAGCCGGCTTTGTTCCTAACTGGAGGCCGAAGGCGCCGCCCGTCCGGTTACCTACCCCCGCGTCATCCCTCGACGAGGGCAAGGCCGGAAACTCCAGGTGTACCCCATCCATCTCTCGGCCTGTCCAGGACTGTAAACGTCGCTGATCCCGGCCACAGAATCCTCGCGGCTCCGTTACGTGGAGTGAACCACACGAGCCGCCATGCTGCTGGGGAGCAACATCAATACTACGTCATCACGCTGCAGGAACTCAGCGTCGCCCCCCCCCCCCCACCACAAACCCATCTGTCAATCTTCCTGTCGGCCCTCACCTGCCACCGCGCGCACGGTCCTGGCAATCGGCCCGCAAGGTCCCTGCACAGAACCACAGTCAACGCCCTCACTCGCGAACTCCCAAACCCACGCCGTCCAGGGGCCACATTTATCATCAGACACTCACTGCCCCAATAAAACTAGGTAGGCAAAAAAAAACTACAGATGCTGGAAAACTGGGGCAACGCACAAAATGCTGTAGGAACTCAGCTTATCGGGCAAGATCTTACGGAACTTTTCATGCTCTATGGTAATACCTGATGAAAGGTTATGGCCTTAAACATTAAAAATACCTTTATCAAATCCCCTCTCAGCCGTCTACGTTCTGATGAATAAAGTCCCAGTCTCCTTAATCTTTCTCCATACTCTAGATGCTGTAAGCCAGGCATCACCATTGTAAATCTTCTCTGCACCCACTTCACCTTATCTATAATCCTTCGATAATTTGGAGACCAGCACTGAACACAGTACTCCAAAACTTGGTCTCACCAATGCCTTAAACAGCCGCAGCATCACTTCCCAGCTCCTATACTTTATACAATGATTTATGAAGGCCAGCATACCATATGCCTTCTGAACCACCCTGTCTACATGGGAATCCACCTCTGTACCATAACTCCAAGGTCCCTCTGTTCCTCTGCGTACCTTTATGCCCTCCCCTTAATTGCATATGTCCTATTTTGGTTATTTTGTGAGCGTTTACTACAGCCTGGTCAAAGCCCTTGTGATCCACACAAAGGGAGTGGACTGGCTGCCTAATGTTTCTCTTGAAATAAGAGAAACAAAAAGGAACTCTGTGGTGACCTGAAAGAAAGAGGTTATCATCTGGAAAACCCCGAGGGGGCAAGTTTCTTCGGCAAGACACTGATGTGGCTGATTAGAAGGGATCAGTTTGTGTCCAGTGAAGTACAAATCTCTCTCTGAAAACTGACAAGAACCTTCCTGAACGGTAACCATTTAGTTTTCAAACACCAAAGCTTGGTGAAATTCATAAATATTAAATTTTACGCACAGTATAAGAATTGCCTGTAACCAGTGAACATGGAGGAATGAGAAGTGAGATTGGACTACAAATCAAATAACTTTTCTGAACTTACACACACATTACATACACGTGCGCTTAGAATTAGAAGGGGGTTGTTAGGTTAAGTAAGTTAATAGTGATAAGTTAAAGTTTGATCCTGTTTTCATGTTTAAAGATAATTAAAAGCAACTTTTGTTTACGTAACCATTTGTCTTGGTGAATATCTATTGCTGCTGGGTTTTGGGGTCTTCTGGGCTCGTAACAACAGAGCTACCCCTCCAACATCAGACTCCTAAACAACAGACTCAATCAGAGTCTCATTTAAGGACTCTTATTTTGCATATTATTCATTACTCAATGTATTTTTTTCTCTATTTGTAGTCAGTTGTTTACATTCTATCTTTCTTTACATTTTTCTATTTTGTACACATTTTTTTTCTTGAGTACAATTTGCACTACTGCTAAATAGAAATTCTACCTGGCCAGCAGGAAAAAGAATCTCAGGGTTGTATGTGATTCATCTGCGTACCCTGACAATAAATTTGAACTTTGAAGTTTGAAACTTCAGGCAACCATTGCATTTGTTCTGCATATAGAGAATGAACTGATAGAGGAAGTGGTAGAGGCAAGTAAATTGATGAGATTTAAAATCATTTGGACAGGTACTTGGCTAGAATATGGAGAGAGGGAAAGGGATCAACCACAGGCAACTGTGATTAGCTTAGATGGGCAACTCGATTGGCTGAGAGGCTGTTATCTGCTGTAAAATTCTGAATCTATAAATTAAAATATACAAGTGCATGGCATTAAGGAGACAATGCCAGCATGAATTCAAAATTAATCATGAGACAGAAAGCAGATGGTAGTGATTAAAAAAAATTGTTTCAGACTGCAGTTAGGTATATTCTTATGTTCCCCTGAGATTTAAAGTATATTGATTACTGGGACATGTATATAGGATATAATCCTAAAGTTCGGAGGAAATACAGTTAGCAATGAGACAAATGTTTGGAGACTTCAAAGAGCCACAGACAGGTGTAATGGATGGAGGCCAGGAAGATAAAATATAATACACAAAGTGAAGTGTTAGATTTAAGAATGAAGAAGGGTAGCAAAACAAAAGATACAAAGTTATAGTGCAATACAATTTTATATAAGTTGTAAGAGAGGAGAGAGCCAGAGGGGATAGGTATACAATTTTTTTGCAAGCTATATTGAGAAACCTATGAAAAAAATTGTTGGGAACCTTGGCTTTATTCAAATTTCAAATTTATTGTCAGAGTACAATAAATTTGTATATAATAAAATTGTTAATGCACATAAACCCTGAGATTCTTTTTCCTGTGGGTGAGGCAGAATTACCACATTTTGGTAAGGCAACAAAAATTGTACCTAATATACATGTAAACAAATAGAAAAATATAAACAAACTGACTGTACAATACAAAGAAAAAAATTAATAAAACTCAAAAGTAAGAGTCTTTAAATAAGTCCCTGATTGAATCTGTTGTTGAGGAGTCTGATGATGGAGGAGTAGCAGCTGTTCCTGAACTTGATGGTGCAGAACCTGTGGCACATATACCTCTTTCCTGATGGTAGTAGCAAGAGCAGAGCGTGTGCTAGTTGATGTGGATCCTTGATGATTGTTGCTGCACTCCGAAGGCAGCATTCTCCTTTGATGTTCTTGATGGTGGGGAGGATTTTGCTTGAAATGTCCTGGACTGCGTCCACTACCTTTACGCTCAGGGGCATTGGTGACCCCATGCCAGACTGAGAAGTAGCCACTCAGCACACTTTCTACCACACATCTATAGAAATTTGCCAGAAATCTGTAGAAATTTGTATTTATTAAGGAATAGAGTGTAATTATGCTGTCAAAAATTAGTTAGACCTCTGCTGGAAAATTATATTCAATCCTAGGTATCACATTTTAGGAAAGAAGTCTAAGTGATATTATGTAAGAGATCTTCAAGAACCTAAGCATGGACACAAGAGCTCAGCTCTGAGGGGTGACTGGAAAAGCTGAACTTCTTACTACAGAGGAAGTTGCAAGATAAACGGATGGATATTTAAACCTGAGGTGCATAGAATTTCTTCTCACAGAGGGTGATGAATCTCTGGTATACTCTACTCTGCAGTGTTGAGGAGTCTTGATTACTAACGGTATTTAAAGAGGAGGTAAATACATTTCTAAAAGATATGGGATCTAAGAGCTGTAGGAAACAATGGGGAGGGTTAAGACCTGGAATAGAGTAGATCAGCCATGATCAAATTGGATAGGGAGGTAGATATGAGGGTCCCTCTGCTCCCATTTCCTTAAGTTTTTGTGTGTTCATGAAGGTAATAGACATGGGTGTTCAAAATCATGAATGGTTTTGATGAAGTAAATAAAGTAACTATTTCTGATGACAGAAGAGTTAATTGCCAGAGATATGGATTTAAAAATCATACTTTTTTTCATTTAGTGTGTTATTGAAAAGTTAGCATCTATTGCTTTTTCCTCAATGCCCACCCAAAGCTGGCTGTCAACTATCTTCATGAAACTTTGTGGTTCTTCTGGGCAAAGTGGAACCACAATGTTGTGGGTAGTAGTTTAGGATTTAGACCTGGCAATAACAAACGTCGATAACTTCCAAGTCACCATGGACTATCTGGGAAATGCTAATGGATCTGCCGCATTACAATTGTATGGCGATAATGATGAGAAGGAATATTTAGGTCACAGTATGAGGTGCCATTCAAGTGACCCTCTTTGTTCTGGATGGTGTCAAGTTTCAGAGGAGCACTCACCAAATAAGGAAATGAGCTGCTTACTGTTCAAGATATTTGTCACATTATAACTGGTGTGGTGAGACGGATTCCTTTGTGGGCAGTCTTGAAAGTCAATGGCAAAAGTAAAACAGCATCAGCACAGTTACAGAGCACAGTGCTCCAATAAAAAGATGAATTTGTACATTGCAAAGGCAGCTTGAAAACTCTGGTGGGGTTTATTCATGAGCCTGATAGATGGAGGGACAAAACTGTCTTTAACTCTGTTGGTATGATCTTAAACACCCTTGAACCTTCTCCCCGATAGGAGGAGGCAGAAGAAAGAATGGCTGGGATGGGTCAGGTCCTTCATATATTGACTGCCTTTTTGAGGCACCATGGAGGGAGGTTTGTCTGAGCACCAGCTTCTTCTAATCTCGGGTGCAGCAGCTCCTGTACCATTTGGCCATGGTGATCTCTATGATGCTTGACTAAATTCTCAACCAGCCTTCCTATCACTATATCTACAGCCAATTAGTGTGGGACCTCACTCAGCAGTAGTAAAATCTACCGATGACCATTTGAATCAAATCTCAATCCCAGACACGATTTGGGGAAAGGTCAAGTGAGTAACTTACTTTGCCTTAGGTAGCAGGAGGGTAACTTTTCATGGGTCAGTACTTTATGACCTTTCTGCTGACCCAGTGAGTAGCTTAGACAGATCAATGTGATTGAGATGTTCTACTGGTAGGATTGCAGGCTGCTCATGAACTGTGATGACATTCATGTATTTCATATTTTTTTGACACATCAAAAATGCAGTGAGAGAGGTTGTTGTTTTACAGCAGACCAGTAGCTATTCCATACATAGTACAAGACAGTTCAGAGAGAGAGAGAGAGAGAGAGAGCATGCATGTGCAAGTGCACAGTTGGTACAGAGTAATGGCAAAATAATTTTGTCTTTATGGGGGTTCATTCAGGAGTTTGGTAATGGCAAGAAAGAAACTTCTTGAATCTGGTGGTGTGTAATCTCTCCATCTTCCTGATGGGTGGAGGACGAAGTGTGTCCAGGGTGGGATTGTTTAAATATGTTGACTACTTTTCCTTGGCAGTAGGAGTTATAGATAGAGTGGGGATGGACTGAGCCAGGTTCATAAATATGTGCATTTTCTAGTAGTCCTGGGTGGAGCAATGCCGATACCATGCAGTAATGCACCATGATTGGACACTTTCAATGGCATACCTATGGAAATTGTTAAGGAATGAGGTGATACCAAATTTCCTCAGGCTTCTGAGGAAGTAGAGCTGATTGTTCTCTTGGTCATTGCATTGAAGTGGATGGCCAGTTCAAGTCACTGAGATGTTTACCCCACGGAACTTAAAGCTGTTGACTATTCCACCTCAGCACTATTGATGTGGAACAGGAAGTGAGCTCTGCCCCTCCTCTGGAAGTCTACCATCAGCTCCTTGGTCTTGCTAACATTGAGGGAGAGGTTATTGTCCTGACATCAAGCCACAAGTGGCAGAAAAGTGAGCAAGGAATTTCAGATAGGTTGTGATCCTACTGAATAGCTGTAGCATCATAATGGGCTGAATAGCCTGCTCCTGTTTGAGCTAAAGATCTTCTCATCTGATCCTAACATTAACACTTTATTCTTGTCTACTTAAAAATGTTAAAGACTGCTTCCACTGCCCTATGAGGAAGGTTTCCAGATTCAGTACTTTCTGAAAGAAACATCTCCTCACCTCTGCCATAAGTAGGCAGCCCCTTAATTAGTAAACATCTGACTCCCTACTTCTAGATTGTCCCAGAAAAGGAAACCTACTCTTCACATTACCCTATTAAAATTGTTCAGGATCTGATATGGCATTGTGCCTGCTCTGCCATTTAATTAGATCATGGCTGATTGGGATATAGACTCAGCTCCATTTTGTAACTCTTAATTCTCCTATTCTTCAAAAATCTATTTACCCATGTCTTAAATACAGTTGACGAAACTGGTTCACCTGCTTCCTTAGGAAAAGAATTCCCTTTTCACTACTTTCTGGTTGAAACAGTTCCTCCTTAAATCTCAGACTTAAATCTACTCCTCTGAAATGTGAAGCTACTCTCCTTGTTCTCATTTTACCTGCCAACTTCCCTGTTTCTACATTATTCCTTTCATTGCTTTAACTATCTTCAATAAGATCCCCCCTGAGGAGTCACGTGACGGAGTAGTGGCCGGTAAGGGAACTCCAGCCCTCTCCAGAAAAGTAAAAAAAAGGTAGAGAAAAAACAAAGTCACTAACACAGAAACCATAACAAATTGAAAGTGAAAGTGTGGAGAAAATGGCAGCAAAGAAAGAAAAACCAAAAACAACGGGAAGAAAAGAAGAAGGAAGGTCGTCGGAGGAGGAAGGTGAAGGCCTTACCGGTACGAGGAGGCCTGCCGTGGAGAGAGAAGCCCGCTCCCTGAGGTCAATGGAAACCCCAAACTCAGGACTGCAAAGATGGCTCATGGAGCCAAACAAAAGTGCGCAACTGCACATGCGTGAATGCTCGCGCATACGCGATGCACAAGACAAAAACAACACCGTCGGGAGGGGGGACCAGCTGAGGAGTAAATCTCCACAGCTTGAACAGACAAGTACAACACAACAGCAAGACTCTCAGCAGGAAAATATAGAAAATAATGAGAACAAGAAGGAACAGAATAAAAATAGGAAATCAAAGAAACAACAGATGACCAACCCAGAGGAAGAAGACCAACACCAAGACACTTTTAATAAAAATAAGAAGAACAAGAATACCCAACAAAATAAAATAAACAACCCAACAAGAAAATCAGAAGAGACAGAGGTAAAGGGCACGGATCCTGGAGTGGAACCAGAAGAAGAGGAGGGAGAACATCAAACTACACAGAGAAATGGAAGATGAAGGGAAGGGGAAGTACATGGATATATATTTTTTTAAAGAGTATATGGAAACAGTAAAAAAATGGCAGATGCAAGAATTCAGTGAAATAAAACGAAGAATAAAAAATACAGAATAAAAAATGAATAGATTAGAGATGATCATGACAGAAATAGGAAAAAGAGTAGACAAGGTGGAAGAACGAGAAACAGCCATAGAAATGGAGGTAGATGACTTAAAAAAGAAATTAGAAGAATCTGATAAAAAAGTTAAAGAAACACAGGAGTTGTTAGCTCAGAAGATAGATATAATGGAAAATTATAATAGAAGAAACAATATAAAGATAGTGGGCCTTAAGGAAGTTGAAGAAGGCAAAAATATGAAAGAATTTATAAAAGAATGGATCCCAAGACCAGAATTACAGGAAGAAATGGAAATAGAAAGGGCACACAGAACATTAGCCCCTAAACCACAACCACAACAAAAACCAAGATCTATTCTAGTAAAATTCCTAAGATATACAACAAGAGAAAATATATTGGAGAAGGCAATGAATAAAATAAAAGAAGACAAAAAAAACCACTGGAATACAAGGGTCAAAAAATGTTTTTCTATCCAGATATAAGTTTTGAACTCCTGAAGAAGAGGAAGGAGTTTAATGCAGCAAAAACGACCCTATGGAAAAAAGGTTATAAATTTATGTTAAAATACCCAGCGGTACTTAAAATAGTTATCCCGAGGCAGCAAAGCAAACTATTGTCGGATCAGAAAAAGCACGAAAATTTGCAGAACAACTACAAAACAGACAGAGAGATGAAGAGATGTAACAAGAACAAAAATGACAACAAACTATATATAAAAAAATAGAGTATAAGTAAGAACTAAGAAGGGGAAGAAAGGAAGTAAGGAGGGAATTAAGAGAGTGACCTTTGTTATATATGAAGATTAAAATCTTTTCTGGGGGGGCTGGGTGGGGAAGAATAACAGTCAATGCAAAATCAGTTGACGCGAGCGGATTCGCAAATCCAAATGGAGAGGGGAGATGTGGTTGCCCGACAAGGGACAAAGGGCAACTCAGAAAGGGGAGGGACCATTGGGGTTAAAGGAATTTTAGATATGAGGATAGTGGAAATATTTTATGTTTTAGAAATGTTGTCTTATAATGTGTTCAAAAAAAGAAAGCAGAAATGGATAAGAAGGGAAGGTGGTGATGAGGAAACGGAAAGGAAAGATAAACAAAGTATGATATGACTATATTGAAATATATGACTTTAAATATTAATGGAATACATAACCAAATCAAAAGGAAGAAACTGTTAAATTTACTGAAAAAAGAAAAAATTGATATAGCATTCGTACAAGAAACACATCTAACTGAAATGGAACACAAGAAATTAAAGAGAGATTGGATAGGACATTGTCTTGGGTAAACTTATACCTCTCATTTTAGATTGGTCACAGTGTTGGAGCTACCGAAAGAAAATAGACACACACACCGAGAGCAATTCAGATTATACAAATGTTTATTACAAATTCAAATGCTGATTTCACACTACAATATGCAAGCCCTTCCCAACTATACTCATCAACGCTTGGACTGGTCCCAACTGCCGAAGCGAGGCAACGACTGCACACTTGTAGTTGGTTGTCAGGGCGCCGGTAGCAGCTTCTCCACCTCCCCTGACCGGGACGTTGGCTGGACTCCAGAAGTTCTTCTTCTTGCTGAGAGATGTTGCCACCTCTCAGAGAGTCTCAAACTTCAGCAGCGGGACCATGACTTCTTCTTCTTCTTTGGCTTGGCTTCGCAGATGAAGATATATGGAGGGGGTAAATGTCCATGTCAGCTGCAGGCTCGTTTGTGGCTGACAAGTCCGATGCGGGACAGGCAGACACGGTTGCAGCGGTGGCAGGGGAAAATTGGTTGGTTGGGGTTGGGTGTTGGGTTTTTCCTCCTTTGTCTTTTGTCAGTGAGGTGGGCTCTGCGGTCTTCTTCAAAGGAGGTTGCTGCCCGCCGAACTGTGAGGCGCCAAGATGCACGGTTTGAGGCGATATCAGCCCAATGGCGGTGGTCAATGTGGTAGGCACCAAGAGATTTCTTTAGGCAGTCCTTGTACCTCTTCTTTGGTGCACCTCTGTCATGGTGGCCAGTGGAGAGCTCGCCATATAACACGATCTTGGGAAGGCGATGGTCCTCCATTCTGGAGATGTGACCCACCCAGCGCAGCTGGATCTTCAGCAGCGTGGACTCGATGCTGTCGGCCTCTGCCATCTCGAGTACTTTGATGTTAGGGATGAAGGCGCTCCAATGAATGTTGAGGATGGAGCGGAGACAACGCTGGTGGAAGCGTTCTAGGAGCTGTAGGTGATGCCGGTAGAGGACCCATGATTCGGAGCCGAACAGGAGTGTGGGTATGACAATGGCTCTGTATACGCTTATCTTTGTGAGGTTTTTCAGTTGGTTGTTTTTCCAGACTCTTTTGTGTAGTCTTCCAAAGGCGCTATTTGCCTTGGTGAGTCTGTTGTCTATCTCGTTGTCGATCCTTGCATCTGATGAAATGGTGCAGCCGAGATAGGTAAACTGGTTGACCGTTTTGAGTTTTGTGTGCCTGATGGAGATGTGGGGGGGCTGGTAGTCATGGTGGGGAGCTGGCTGATGGAGGACCTCAGTTTTCTTCAGGCTGACTTCCAGGCCAAACATTTTGGCAGTTTCCGCAAAACAGGACGTCAAGCGCTGAAAAGCTGGCTCTGAATGGGCAACAAAAGCGGCATCGTCTGCAAAGAGTAGTTCACGGACAAGTTTCTCTTGTGTCTTGGTGTGAACTTGCAGGTGCCTCAGATTGAAGAGACTGCCATCCGTGCGGTACCGGATGTAAACAGCGTCTTCATTGTTGAGGTCTTTCATGGCTTGGTTCAGCATCATGCTGAAGAAGATTGAAAAGAGGGTTGGTGCGAGAACACAGCCTTGCTTCACGCCATTGTTAATGGAGAAGGGTTCAGAGAGCTCATTGCTGTATCTGACCCGACCTTGTTGATTTTCGTACAGTTGGATAACCATGTTGAGGAACTTTGGGGGGCATCCGATGCGCTCTCGTATTTGCCAAAGCCCTTTCCTGCTCACGGTGTCGAAGGCTTTGGTGAGGTCAACAAAGGTGATGTAGAGTCCTTTGTTTTGTTCTCTGCACTTTTCTTGGAGCTGTCTGAGGGCAAAGACCATGTCAGTAGTTCCTCTGTTTGCGCGAAAGCCGCACTGTGATTCTGGGAGAATATTCTCGGCGACACTAGGTATTATTCTATTTAGGAGAATCCTAGCGAAGATTTTGCCTGCAATGGAGAGCAGCGTGATTCACCTGTAGTTTGAGCAGTCTGATTTCTCGCCTTTGTTTTTGTACAGGGTGATGATGATGGCATCACGAATGTCCTGAGGCAGTTTTTCTTGGTCCCAACAAAGCTTGAAAAACTCATGCAGTTTGACATGCAGAGTTTTGCCGCCAGCCTTCCAGACCTCTGGGGGGATTCCATCCATACCTGCTGCTTTGCCACTTTTCAGTTGTTCAATTGCCTTATATGTCTCATCCTGGGTGAGGACCTCATCCAGCTCCAGCCTTAGGGGCTGTTGAGGGAGCTGGAGCAGGGCAGAATCTTGGACTGAGCAGTTGGCACTGAAAAGAGATTGGAAGTGTTCTGACCATTGGTTGAGGATGGAGATCTTGTCGCTGAGGAGGACTTTGCCGTCTGAGCTGTGCAGCGGGCTTTGTACTTGGGGTGAGGGGCCGTACACAGCCTTTAGAGCCTCGTAGAAACCCCTGAAGTTGCCAATGTCCGCGCTGAGGTGGGTTCGCTTGGCAAGGCTAGTCCACCACTCATTTTGGATCTCCCGGAGTTTGCGCTGAAGATGGCTGCATGCGCGACGGAAGGCTTGTTTCTTCTCTGGACAGGATGGCTTTGTAAGGTGAGCCTGGTGGGCAGCTCGCTTCTTTGCCAGCAGCTCCTGGATTTCCTGGCTGTTATCGTCGAACCATTCCTTGTTTTTCCTGGAGGTGAAGCCCAGTACCTCTTCAGTGGATTGCAGTATGGTAGTCTTCAGCTGATCCCAGAGTGTTTCAGGGGACGAGTCCGTGAGTCGGATTGCATCGTCGAGCTTTGCTTTGAGGTTTGCCTGGAAGTTTCCTCTCACTTCGTCTGACTGCAGGTTTCCAACATTGAACCTCTTTCTGGGGGCTTTACTGTTCCTGGGCTTTGGCTTGAAGTGAAGGTTGAGCTTGCAGCGAACCAGCCGGTGGTCAGTGTGGCATTCCGCGCTGGGCATGACCCTGTTGTGGAGCACATCTCGTTTGTCTCTTTCTCGCACCAGGACGTAGTCCAGGAGGAGCCAGTGTTTGGATCGGGGATGCATCCAGGTACTCTTCAAGCTGTCCCTCTGCAGAAAAAGGGTGTTTGTAATGACAAGCCACTGTTCTGCGCAGAGCTCCAACAGGAGGCGCCCATTGTTGTTGCACTTGCCGACACCATGCTTGCCCAGGATTCCTGGCCAGGTTTCTAAGTCTTTGCCGACGCGAGCGTTGAAGTCGCCAAGGATGACAACCTTGTCGGCTGTAGGGGTGCGTTGAATGAGGTTGCGCAGGTCAGGTAGAAATTGTCCTTTTCTGCTGGTTCCGCCTGGAGGGTTGGAGCATAGACACTGATGAGGGTGATGCGACGCTTGTTTTGAAGGGGGAGTCGCATGGACATGATCCGGTCCGAGTGGCCTGTCGGGAGGTTTTCGAGTTTGGAGGCAATGGAGTTCTAGACCATGAAGCCTACACCAGATAGGCGTCGTTCATCCAAAGGCTTGCCAGACCAGTAGAGTGTGTAGCCCGCGCCGCGTTCTTGGAGGCTGCCTACATCTGCCAGGTGGACTTCACTGAGAGCGGCTATGTCGATGTCAAGTCTGAGGAGTTCATGTGCAATGAGGGCAGACCGACATTCAGGTCGGTGGCTGTCAGCCTTGTCTAGCATGGTTCTGATGTTCCAGCATGCTAGCTTGAGTTTGTGAGCATCTTTTGAGGGGGAGGACGTGGAGGGGGAGGACGTGGAGGGGGAGGACGTGGACCTGTCCTCCGGCCTGCGCAAAGGAGCTTTTAGGTGGAGTGCAGTGTGCGCAGTACTGGCCCCACCCTTGGCCCCACCCTTTACACCAATGGTTCGTGTGCCATGGCCAAGCAAGCTGGGACGTGGCAGCGAGGTCCTTGGGTCGTAGGTTTTATATCGGAGTGGCCTTCTCATATGCAGGTTTCTTACCCGGGCTGGAGGGGTCTGCCTCCCCTCTTAGGTCGGTCCATACTGCCCGGACCGGGGCCGAGGCCACCGCTGCTCTCCCTGTGCCTGGACTGGGGCCGCCGCCTCCAACTCTCTGCCCGGACCAGGGCCTCTGCCTGCCTCACTCAACCGAGGCCGGGGCCGCCGCCTCCCCCTTGCTCCTGCCCGGATCAGGGCCGCTGCCGCCTACCCTCTGCCCGGACCGGGGCCGTATATTACCCAAAAACTGCTTACCCAAGCACCTATTCCCAACACAGCACGAAAGATAAGCAAGCAAGCTAGCATGCTAGGCTATTAACGAATAACATAATTTTTAGCTTATCACTTTGAATACAATGGTTTATTTTGCATCAAGGCTAGGCCTCTGACAGTCTGTGACCAAAACAAGCAGGAAGATTAAATGTTCTTGGTACACAGATGTCCTTTCGTCAGATAACTGTATCTCTGGCCCCTTGGTGGAATTTAGCTTTTGTCTGCTGATTCTGAAACACAAGCAGGTTCTCAGCCTTGCAGAACCCAGAGCTGCAAGTTTAAAAAAAACAGGTTAGAATCTTCCATTACAGACATGTAACAGCAGCATCATATAATTCAAAAGCCAGAGGAGTAGCTATATTAATCAATAAAAATGTACCAATCAAAATAGAAGAGGAAATAATAGATCCAGCAGGGAGATATGTAATGATAAAATGTCAGATATATTCAGAATTTTGGAATTTACTCAATGTATACTCACCTAATGAAGAAGATCAAAAATTTATGCAAGATATCTTTTTGAAGATAGCCGATACGCAAGGGAACATACTAATAGGAGGGGATTTTAACCTTAATTTGGACTCAAACATGGATAAAACTGGGAAAAAAACTAACAGAAGGAATAAAGTAACCAAATTTATAATTAAATCGATGCAAGAAATGCAACTTTTGGATATGTGGAGGAAACAACACCTAAAGGAAAAGGAATATTCATATTATTCGGGTAGACACAAAACATACTCAAGGATAGACCTATTCCTGTTATCAGCCCACATTCAAGGGAGAGTTAGGAAAACGGAATATAAAGCTAGACTATTATCGGATCACTCACCCCTGTTATTGGCAATAGAGCTAGAGGACATCCCACCAAGAATGTATAGATGGAGATTAAACTCCATGCTACTTAAAAGACTGGATTTTAGAGAATTAATTGAATGACAAATTAAAATGTACTTTGAAATAAATACGGAATCAGTGAAAGATAAGTTTATACTATGGGACGCAATGAAAGCGTTCATCAGAGGGCAAATAATAAGTTATGTAACTAAGATGAAGAAGTACTACAATCGGGAAACAGAACAGTTGGAAAGGGAAATAACAAATACAGAAAAAGAATTAGCAATAAGGGAAGATACAACTAAAACAAGAGAATTGGCAGACAAAAAAATAAAATATGAAACACTACAAACATATAAAGTGGAGAAGAACATAATGAAGACAAAACAGAAATATTATGAGCTAGGAGAAAAAATGCACAAAATTCTAGTGTGGCAGCTTAAGACAGAACAAACTAAAAGAATGGTATTGGCATTAAGGAAAAAGGACAAACAAATTACATATAATCCAACGGAGATCAATGAAAACTTCAGGGAATTCTAACGAACAATTATATCAAACTGAAAACGAAGGGAAAGAAGACAAAATAGATGAATTTCTAACTAAAATTGAACTACCGAAATTACAAACAGAGGAGCAAAATAAATTAATAAAACCATTTGAAATAGAAGAATTACAGGAGATATTAAAAAAACTACCGAACAATAAAACACCAGGAGAGGATGGATTTCCAATAGAATTCTATAAAACATTTAAAGACTTATTAATTCCTCCCCTCCTGGAAGTAATCAACCAGATTGATAAAACACAAAACATATGAGATTCATGCAAAACAGCAATAATTACAGTAATACCAAAGACAGGGAAAGATCCACCAGCACCAGCATCATATAGACCAATATCTCTACTTAACACAGATTATAAGATAATAGCTAAACTATTAGCAAACAGATTGGCTGACTATGTACCAAAAATAGTAAATCTAGACCAAACTGTATTTATTAAAAAAAGACGAACAACGGACAATATCTGTAAATTTATTAACTTAATTCATGCAGTAGAAGGAAATAAAACTTCAACAGTAGCGGTTGCTTTAGACGCAGAGAAAGCCTTTGACAGAGTAGAATGGAATTATTTATTCAAAGTACTACAAAAATTCAGCCTACCAGAGCAATTTATTAATTGGATTAAAGCATATATAAGGGGCCATTGGCGAAAGTGACATTAAATGGATATTTATCAAAACAATTTAACTTAAGTAGATCAACAAGGCAGGGATGTCCACTATCTCCCTCACTGTTCGCGTTAGCTATAGAACCACTAGCAGAACTGATAAGAACAGAAAATAAAATAAGAGGGATAAAAATAAAAGAGAAGGAATATAAAATCAGTTTATTTGCAGATGATGTTATAATATACTTAACAGAACCAGAAATATCAATAAAAGAATTACATAGGAAATTGAAGGAATATGGAAAAGTATCGGGGTACAAGATCAACACAAATAAAAGTGAAGCAATGCCAATGAATAATGCGGATTTCACAAAGTTTAAGAAAGAATCACCATTTAGATGGCAAACACAAGCAATGCGATACCTAGGTATACAACTAAATAAAAATCTTGGCCATCTATATAAACTAAATTATAAACTGTATTAAAATGAACATTTTCCAAAGGATACAATACCTATTTCAGTCATTACCAATTCACCTAACAGAGAAATTCTTCAAGGAGGTAAAGAAAATAATAAGGAAATTCTTATGGAAGGGGGGAAAATGAGGATAGCACTAGATAAATTAACAGAATGGTACAAACAAGGAGGCTTACAACTACCAAACTTTAAGAATTATTATAGAGCCGCACAATTAAGATACCTATCAGATTTTTATCAAACAAGGGAAAAACCAGATTGGACCAGATTAGAACTAGATAAAATAGGGGAGAAGATACCTGAACATATACTATATAAATAGGATGAAAAATTGGTGCAACGTAGGAATTCACCGGTATTGCATCATCTGCTCAACATTTGGAAGAAGATTCACGTAGAAAGGAATAAAACAAATTACCAACTACTAAAACTAATATTGACGCAAAATCAACTAATCCCTTTCACAATAGATAACCTTTCCTTCAGAGAATGGGAGAGAAAAGGGATCAAAAGAATAGAAAATTCTTTTTCGGGAAATAAATTATTATCCTTTGAACAAATGAAGGATAAATATAATATAACTCACGATACAATGTTTGCATACCATCAACTGAAAACCTACTTGAAGGACAAATTGGGAAACAGTCTGAGGTTACCAGAAGGAAGAAATTTTGAATATGTGATTACAGATAAAATGATAATTAAAAAATTTGTAACAAACATGTACATCAAACTGCAAGAAAAGGAGAACGAGGAAACAAACAGTAAACCTAAATAAAAATGGGAACAAGATCTAAACATAAAGATAAAGAATGAAACATGGGAAAAGCTATGCTCCAGAACTATGAGAAATACAATAAACACGAGGTTACGCATGATACAATATAACTGGATACACAGGCTATACATCACACCTCAAAAGTTAAATAAATGGGACCCAACAGTATCTGACAGATGTTTTCGCTGTAAAAAGGAAAGGGAACAACAATTCATGCAATTTGGACATGTGAAAAAGAGGAAAAATTTTGGGAAGTTCTAAACCAGATATTAAATAAAATCATAAAAAGCAATATACCAAAAAACCCAGAGATCTTCCTCTTAAGTAATATAAGAAATAAAGAATTTGGACTCGATTTGGATGGAGCACAAAAAAGATTTGTTATGATAGCCCTAGCTGTAGCAAAAAATTGTATTATGTCAACCTGGAAATTAGAAGATAACTTGAGAATACAACAATGGTACATAGAAATGAATAAATGTATTCCATTAGAAAAAATAACATATAATTTAAGAAATAACATCACAATATTCGAACAAATATGGGAGCCATACATGAAATACAATAGAGAAATCCTACCATGGACTTCCACCACCTAAAATGACAGAAGGAGAAGATAACGAAAAGAACTGACTAAGTAAAATTTCTTGTTTATTTTTATTAAGTGACAACATTGTTTAACGGGTTTAATGTATCTTATAGATTGAACTTCAAATAAATGGGAAAGGGGGTGAGGGAGGGAGGGAAGGGGGGAAAAAGGGGGAAAAATGACACTGTATATATTCCAGCAAAAAAATGTCTGTATGTATCTTGGTCAATATGGTTTATAGTGTGAAAAATTAAAAAAAATTAAAAAAAGATCCCCCCCATATCCTTCTAAACTCCAAAGAGTATAGACCCAGCCTACCCAATCTCTTCTAATTTCCAGAATCATATTGGTGAACCTCCGCTGCAGTGCCTCCAAAGCCAGTAGATCCTCTTTCAAGTAAGGAGACTAAAACCAAATGCAGTACCAGTACCATGTACAAATGCAGCAGGACTTCCCTGCTCTTGAATTCTATTCCTCTAGCAACGATGGCCAACATACTCTTGATGTTCTGCTGCACCTGAATAACTTTTTTTGTGATTCAAGCACAATGACTCCCAAGTTTCTCTTCACAAATACATGCTGCAACACTTTTTACCATTTAACTAATAGCCTGATTTACTATTTTTCTTTCCAAAGTTATGATATCACATTCACTGACTATGTCCTTCATCTGACAGAATATTGCCCAATTACTTAACAATCTCTGAAGACTCTTCTCATTCTCTTGACAATTTGCTTCTCCCCTCAAGTTAGTACCATCGACAAACTTAGATATGCTATATTTGGTACCCTCCTCTAAATCATTTATGTAGATTATGAACAATTGAGATCCCGGCACCGATCCCTGTTGCATCCCACTAACCACTGATAGCATACCAGAGAAACACCCATTTATCCAAACTTTCTACCTTCTATTACCTAATGGTCCAATCCTCTATAGACGCTAACACATTATCACCAACTATGTGCATCTTATGCAGGTCTTCTGTACAGCATTCCATAAAATGCCACCTGGAAATCTTAATGCACATCCACCTTCTTCCATCAATCCATCCTCAAAGAACTCACCTTCTATCAATTAGGATACAACGAATGGCTAAAATGGTGCATTTTAGAGTCAACCACATTGGTGAGGTGACAAATGGGACTGACTGGTTAAGGATGGCAAAGCTCCTCTTGTTTAGTGAACAGGGTTTGAGATTTCTAGTTAGTTGTAGTCAAAAAGCTGTCTGGAATTTCATTTCATCAAATCACTCCAATGTAATTGGAAATACATTTTAAGAAAATGTTTTATTTGTAATAAACTGCATTGCAATATCATTCATCAGTTGATTTCTAAATTTATTTTAACATGCAAGTAGATACTTTATTTTAACCTCATCACCATGTCTGATTAAATTAATATGCATTAACAATTTTGAAAATACATTTGATAAATATTCATGAACAGAACATTCAACATTTTGTACAAAAACAACAATTTGTACAAAGTTTGGGTCACTGGCGCAGATATTGCCTTCAACACCTTCTCTTGAATTACTGCCTACAACTGTTTAATCTACAACCCCCTTTCAAAGTCAAGCATCCTGTCACCTCCCAAAGCCCTGCTTGAATCTCCCAGTCAGAATAAATCTTCCACATCCCAAGTAAAATCTGAAAGTCGAGTGATGTATTATCAGCTCTTGATTTTTCTTCAGCCTTTTTTATGGTAGGTGACACCAGACTTTCTGTGTTATCATCCTTAATAAGCAGTCCTCAGTTAACCCCAGTTGTAGCCAGAGATCCAGTAGATTCCTTTACTTGTTCCTTTACTATTCCCTCCAGAGAAGTAATTTATTCAGCAATTTGCCCTTGTGCCTTCTCTTCCGCTTTAACATGTTCACCCTTTGTGACATCATCCATGGAGAAACAGGCAAGGTCAATTTCCCTGTCATGACACAGAAACCTTGAAGAAAGACTCAGGCCCGAATCATCAATAATATAGCTTTTCCTCCTATGGACAGTGCAAGACCCGGCAAGTTCCTTCAGCATTTCTGTATTTTTACCAGACTTGGGTTTTATGCCATGACATAACAACCAGTTCTATCTATGGATAAGCACCTTTTACCTCAACCACAAATTTCATTTCTTTGATTCACTTTCCTCTATTAGTTTTCAAGAGGAGTCAATCTTTTTGTAATCCCAAACCTATTTTGGTCCCAGTCAATTACTAATCCCATATTTTTATCCCTTCCTGACAATTCTTACTTTCAGTTCAATAAAAATTGCACCACATTATACCTATTTCACAACATGCTTTTTCATCTAATGCCCAAATTATCCCCAGTACTCTTGGTCAACTTCTCATGTTTCCCCCTCTATAAATTCAGATCATCCAATATGGGTGTATCCTATCCAACAGCACTTCATGCTTACCACCTCCACTGGTTAGAAAGCCTATATTCTCCCAATATCCTAACTTTCTGTCCCTGTCATGATCCCACCATGAACGCTCAATTTCAAATTTTTTCCAAAAATCAGAGCCTCCTTCTTTTAGAAAGGCCTGAATCATTAATATTTTATCTCCAAAGTATTTATAGCATTTTCTATTACTATTATAAAATTTAGCAGCATGTTGACATGCTATTTAATTAAGAATGGTACAGCTGCATCCATTGTACCCACACATGCAACTTTAGGCAATGAAGAGTAAAGTCAATTCACATATAAATTTTCTCTCTCCCACTACTAGAAGCATCTTCTCCACACCCACTCTATCTAGCCCAATGGTTCTCAACCTTTTGCTTTCCACTCACACTCCACTTTTAGTATTCCCTATGCCAGAGGTGCTGTGATTATTAAGAAATTACTTAAGGTGGTATGTGAGTGGAAAGAAAAAGCTTGAAAACCACTGTTATAATCGTAGCTAATTTGTTATGTGCATGGTTTCATCACTCCAAAAGAAATAGACCAATGACAATTTTTCTCAAGCAAAATACTTCAGTAACAATTGGATCTAGAGCAGTAGTTCTCAATCCTCCCTTCCCACTCATTTACCACCTGAAACAATCCATTGCTAATCACAGAGCACCTATGACATAGGGAATATTTAAAGTGGTATGTGAGTGGAGAGGGGTGGGTGAGGTGGAGGAAAATTTATTCATAAAATCCATATATGGTTTCCATATATTATAAAAATTTTCAACTCGATTCCTTAGACTGTTAATTTTTCTAAAAGTATACAATTTTGCATTTCATTAAGCCATCTACTTAATAACATTACAATCTCAGTTTTCCATGTTATTCTTTCTTTGGCTTGGCTTCGCGGACGAAGATTTATGGAGGGGGTAAAAGTCCACGTCAGCTGCAGGCTCGTTTGTGGCTGACAAGTCCGATGCGGGACAGGCAGACACGGTTGCAGCGGCTGCAGGGGAAAAATGGTTGGTTGGGATTGGGTGTTGGGTTTTTCCTCCTTTGCCTTTTGTCAGTGAGGTGGGCTCTGCGGTCTTCTTCAAAGGAGGTTGCTGCCCGCCAAACTGTGAGGCGCCAAGATGCACGGTTTGAGGCGATATCAGCCCACTGGCGGTGGTCAATGTGGCAGGCACCAAGAGATTTCTTTAGGCAGTCCTTGTACCTTTTCTTTGGTGCATCTCTGTCACGGTGGCCAGTGGAGAGCTCGCCATATAACAGGATCTTGGGAAGGCTATTTACTATATATTTATTCACAGTCGCTATTGCTATACTTAAAGTTCTCTTGACATTTATCCAATTTCAACTTTATATCCTTTACATATATATTCCCAAGTAAAAATATTCTTGGATCCTTTGATATCTTTATCTTCATAATTTGACCTAGTAAAACACTCAAGTCGTTCCAAAACCTTTCAACTTTTTCACAAGACCATACTACATGTAAAGAAGTCCCTATTATTTTTGTACATCAAAAACACTTATTGGGGAGTCACGTGATGGAGTAGTGTCCGGTGGGAGAATACCAGCCCTCTCCAGAAAAGAAGGAAAAAAGTGAGGGAAAAACAAAGCCCCAGACACACAAATCACAACAAATAAAAAATAAACGTGTGGAGGAAATGGCACCAAAGAAAGAAAGGCCAAAAACAACGGGAAGAAAAGAAGAAAGAAAGATGCCGGAAGAGAAAGGTGAAGGCCTTACCTGTACGAAAAAGCAGGGACCCGCCGTGGAAAGAGGAGCCCACTCCCCAAGGTCAATGGAGACCCTGCAGGGTCGCGACCCATTGAACGCAGGACTGCAAAGATGGCTCACGGAGCCAAACATAGGTGTGCAACTGCGCATGACAAAGACAACACCGACGGGAGGGGGGACCAGTTGTGGAGTGGAACTCCACAGCACGAACAGCTGAGAATGACCCAACAGCAGGGTTCCCAGCGGGAAGATACAGAAAATAATGGGAACGGGAGGGGTGAGAATGAAAAAAGGAAACCAGAGACACCACAGATAACCAGCCCAGAAGAAGAGGACCAACATCAAGACACCATTAAAAAAATAACCAACAAACTGAGACAAGCAGCCCAACAAGAAAGTCAGAAGAGACACAGATACAAGGAAGAGAAGTAGAAGACACAAACCCAAGAGCAGACACAGAAGAAGGAGAACATCAAGCTCTGCACAGAGAAATAGAAGATAAAGAGAATGGACAGTACATAGATTTTTAAAAATTTCAAGAATATATGGAAGCATTAAAAGAATGGCTGACATGAGAATTTAGTGAAATAAAAAGAAAAATGAAAAGTACAGAAGAAAAAGTGAGTAGAATAGAGCTGGTCAACAGAAATAGGGAAAAGATTAGACAAGGTGGAAGAACAAAAAACAGCCATAGAAATGGAAGTGAACGACTTAAAAAGAAAATTGGAAGAAACTGATAAAAAAGTTAAAGAAACACAGGAGTTGTTAGCTCAGAAGATGGACATAATGAAAAACTATAATAGGAGAAACAATATAAAGATAGTGGGCCTTAAAGAAGATGAAGAAGGCAAAGATATGAAAAAATTTATAAAAGAATGGATCCCCAAGGTCCTGGGAATGCCAGAAATGCAGGAAGGAATGGAAATAGAAAGGGCACACAGAAAATTAGCCCCAAAACTACAGCCACAACAAAAACCAAGATCAATTTTAGTAAAATTCCTAAGATATACGACAAGATAAAATATATTGGAGAAGGCAATGAAAAAAATGAGTGAAGACAAAAAGCCACTGGAATACAAAGGACAAAAAAAATTTTTTCTACCCAGACATAAGTTTTGAGCTCCTGAAGAAGAGGAAGGAGTTTAACGCAGCAAATTCGATCCGATGGAAGAAAGGCTATAAATTTACGTTAAGATATCCAGTGGTGCTTAAAATAGTTATCCCGGGGCAGCAAAGCAGACTGTTCTCGGATCCAGAGAATTTGCAGAACACCTGCAAAACAGAGACGAAGAGAAGTAACAAGAACAAAGAATTGTGACAAACTTCATATAAAGAAGAAAAATAATGTATAAGTAAGAACAAAGGAGGGGAAGAAAAGGGAAGGAAGGAAGGAAGGGGGAATAAAGAGGGTGAGCTTTGTTATATGTGAAGATAAAAATCTTTTCTGGAGGGGGTTGGGTGGGAGAGAATAACAGTCACTGGGAAATCAGTTGACGCTTGCGAGTGGGTTCGCAATCCAAATGGAGAGGGGAGTTGTGGTTGCAATGTAGATTGCAAGGGACAAGGGGCAACTCAGAGAGGGGGGAACATTTGGGGTTAAGGGAATATTTAAATTAACCAGGTCAACTAGGCAGGGATGTCCACCATTTCCCTCACTGTTCGCGTTAGCTATAGAACCTTTGGCAGAACTGATAAGAACATAAAATAAAATAAGAGGGATAAAAATAAAAGAGAAGGAATATAAAATCAGTCTATTTGCAGATGACATCGTAGTATACTTAACAGAACCAGAATTATCAATAAAAGAAATTGAAGGAATATGGAGAAGTATCGGGGTACAAGATCAACGCAAATAAAAGTGAAGCGATGCCAATGAATAATGCGGATTACACAAAGTTTAAGAAAGAATCACCATTTAAATTGCAAATACATGCAATCCAATACCTAGGTATTCAACTAGATAACAATCTAGGCCATCTATACAAATTAAATTATCAGCCATTAATGAAGAAATTAATCAAGAAATTACAAGATGACTTAGAACATTTACCACTAACACTGATAGGAAGGGTAAATTGCATTAAAATGAATATCTTCCCAAGGATACAATACCTATTTCAATCATTACCAATTCACCTAACAGAGAAATTCTTCAAGGAGGTAAAGAAAATAAGGAAATTCTTATGGAAAGGGGGGAAACCGAGGATAGCGCTAGATAAATTAACATAATGGTACAAACAAGGGGGTTTATAGCAACCAAACTTTAAGAATTATTATAAAGCAGCACAATTAAGATACCTATCAGATTTTTATCAAAAAAGGGAAAAACCAGATTGGACCAGATTAGAGCTAGATAAAATAGGGGAGAAGGTACCTGAACATATACTATATAAGTGGGATGAAAAGCTGGTGCAACATAGGAATTCACCAGTACTGCACCATCTGCTCAACATTTGGAAGAAGATTCACGTAGAAATGAAAAAAATAAATGATCAACTACCAAAATTAATATTGACGCAAAATCAACTAATCCCTTTCACAATAGATACCTTTCCTTTAGAGAATGGGAGAGAAAAGGGATCAAAAGAATAGAAAATTGTTTTTTGGGAAATAAATTATTATCTTTTGAACAAATGAAGTACAAATATGGTATAACTCACGGTACCATGTTTGCATATCACCAACTGAAAACCTACTTGAAGGACAAATTGGGAAGCAGGCTGAGTTACCAGAAGGAAGCAGTTTTGAATATGTGATTACAGACACAATGATAATTAAAAGATTTATAACAAACATGTACATCAAACTGCAAGAGAAAGAGAATGAGGAAATAAGCTATAAACCCAAACAAAAGTGGGAACAAGACCTAAACATAAAGATAAGGAATGAAACATGGGAAAAGTTATGCTCTGGAACTATGAGAAATACAATAAACACGAGGTTATGCATGATACAATATAATTGGTTACACAGGCTATACACCACGCCCCAAAAGTTAAATAACTGGGACCCAAAAGTATCAGATAGATGTTTTCGCTGTAAGAAGGAAACGGGAACAACAGAACATGCAATTTGGGCATGTGAGAAAGTGGAAAAGTTTTGGTAGATCTAAATCAGGTATTAAATAAAATCCCAAAAAAAACATACCAAAAAAACCCAGAGATCTTCTAAGTAATATAAGAAGTAAAGAACTTGCCTCGATTTGGATGGAGTACAAAAAAGATTTATTATGATAGCCTTAGCTGTAGCAAAAAACTGTATAATGTCAACCTGGAAATCAGAAGAGAGCCTGGTACATAGAAATGAATAAATGTATTCCACTGGAAAAAATAACATACAATTTAAGAAATAACATCACAGTATTCGAACAAATTTGGGAACTGTACATGGAACACAACAGAGGTCCTCCACCCCCTAAAATGACAGAATGAGAAGATGGCAGAATGAACTGACCCAGTGTGTCAAAGTAGATGACACAATTTTCTTGTTTATTTTCATTGTGTGAGGACATTGTTTAATGGGTTTAATGTATCGTATAGGTTGAACGTTTAGTCGGTGGGGAGGGGGTGGGAAGGAGGGAGGGTGGAAAAGGGGAAAAAATGACACTGCATATTCAAGAGGGAAATGTTTGTGTCTATTTTGGTTAATATGGTTCATAGTATTAAAAATAAAAAAAATAAAAAATAAACACTTATTGGAATAATTAGCATTAAGTCCATTTACTTTTGTGGAGTATAAATGATGGAGAAAATTACATTGAACCATTTGGTATCTGGCATTAATTGTATTTGTAACACTTTCTTGACACAGTTTTGACCACATTTCCTCTTGAATTTGTATATTTAAAACTTTCTCCCAACACATTTTGGATTTATAGCAATCTTTTTTCCTCGTAGTTTCTTGTAATTTTATATACATTTTAGTAATACATTTCTTGACCATAAATATATCTGTTATTATATCTTCAAATTGACTTTGTTTTGGAACCCTCAAATCTGTTCTCAGTTTCTTTTTTAAATACAATTTTAACTGATAATATGCAAAGATTGTATTATTTTGTATGTTATATTTAATCTTTTAATTGTTCAAAAGTTAAAAAGAATGATCCTAAGAAACAATCTTTTATAACTTTACTCGACCAATTATCAAATAAAGAATTATTCAAGGCAAAAGGAAGAAATTATTTTATTTTAACAGCATTTTTGGTAGTTGATCATTTCTAAGCCCACCCTCTGTATGAATTCCATTCCATACTTTAAATATATGTTTTAAAACTTCTTCTTCTTTGGCTTGGCTTCGCACACGAAGATTTATGGAGGGGTATATCCAGGTCTGCTGCAGGCTCGTTGGTGACTGACAAGTCCGATGTGGGACAGGCAGGCACGGTTGCAGCGGTTGCAAGGGAAAATTGGTTGGTTGGGGTTGGGTGTTGGGTTTTTCCTCTTTTGTCAGTGAGGTGAGCTCTGCGGCCTTCTTCAAAGGAGGTTGCTGCCCGCCGAACTGTGAGGCGCCAAGATGCACGGTTGGAGGCGATATTAGCCCACTGGCGGTGGTCAATGTGGCAGACACCAAGAGCTTTCTTTAGGTAGTCCTTGTACCTCTTCTTTGGTGCACTTCTGTCTCGGTGGCCAGTGGAGAGCTCGCCATATAACACGATCTTGGGAAGGCAATGATCCTCCATTCTGGAGATGTGACCCACCCAGCGCAGTTGGGTCTTCAGCAGCATGGATTCGATGCTGTCGGCCTCTGCCATCTCGAGTACTTCGATGTTGGTGATGAAGTCACTCCAATGAATGTTGAGGATGGAGCGGAGACAATGCTGGTGGAAGTGTTCTAGGAGCCGTAGGTGATGCCGGTAGAGGACCCATGATTCGGAGCCGAACAGGAGCGTGGGTATGACAATGGCTCTATACACGCTGATCTTTGTGTGTTTCTTCAGATGGTTGTTTTTCCAGACTCTTTTGTGTAGTCTTCCAAAGGCGCTATTTACCTTGGCGAGTCTGTTGTCTATCTCTTTGTCGATCCTTGCATCAGATGAAATGGTGAAGCCGAGGTAGGTAAACTGGTTGACCATTTTGAGTTCTGTGTGCCCGATGGAGATGTGGGGGGGCTAGTAGTCATGGTGGGGAGCTGGCTGATGGGGGACCTCAGTTTTCTTCAGGCTGACTTCCAGGCGGGGGGCATGGCAAGATGGCGTAAGGAACAGACGTGCCTTCCAGTCCTCTCCTGACTCTGATTTATTGTTTTGTTTATAAGTGCCCGTTAAAATTCTTTAAAAAGTCTATAAATTAATTATAGACTTAATTAATATCTAATGGTACATTTGCTAAAAAAAAGTAAAAGAAAACGCCAACAAATCGTTAAAAAATTACATTTCCGAAATTATCTGAGCCTACCTGTTTACAAGAAGCCAGGACTCAGCGTGGAATGGATCCAGGAGAAGAAGTGCAGGATTTGGCATTGGAACTTCGTTCTGTACCGGTAGGGCTCTCTAAAGATGATGCCTGGCAGCCTTTGGAACAAAGGGCTGGCCGGGCGCGTGTATTTCAAATAACGCCCGCTGGGAGCACTGTCACTGAGAGTTTGACAGCTGAATCAGCTGGGATGCCACCAGCTGGAGAGTTAAAGAGCCGACCTCCAATTGATATAGCGGTGGCGCTGCGAAATGCACCACCAGTTATGACGGTTTCCCCAGGTTTAGATATAATGAAGGCTTTTGATGAGATATGGCTTAAAGATAACCCTGACTATCAGCCTCCTGATATTGCTGAGGGGGCTGTGGCAGGGGTTTCTACACGGAGCCATACTGCAAGAAAAGCTCCTAAACCAAGGGAAGGGACAGAAGATCCTTTGGTCTCTCAGAAACAGCAGGATCCTACTATGTCTGAATCTACTTTTGCTGATATGCTTATCAAGAATCTTGAATTTAAGTTATATTCTTCAATGAAACAGCTAGGTAATTCTATGACCCAGGTCTATTCCAAGCTTAATACATTGGTGGATATTAACACTCAACAGATGGCTGACTATGGAGCTTTTAAACTTGAAACTAATGAAAGACTTGATATGTGTGATCAAGGTTTAGTCGACGTACAAGATCAATTGCAAGATGTAAACAAAACAATTGAAGCATTGCAGATTCAGAATAAAAATTTAGCAAAAAAGGTTGATTATTTGGAGAATCAATCTAGACGGAACAACGTAAAAATTGTTGGTTTGCCAGAAGACATAGAAGGGCCAGATCCAAGAAAATTTTTTACTGAATGGATTCCACAAGTGTTAGGACAAGACAAGTTCCCCGAAGGTTTAATATTGGAACGTGCTCATAGAGCTTTGAGAAGGAAACCTTTTTCAGGACAGAATCCAAGACCTGTTCTGGTCCGTTGTTTAAACTACTGTGATAGAGAGACAATTTTACGTGTGGCTATTAGAAACGCACAGCAAAATAGATCTCCTTTGATGGTTCAGAACAATCGTATTTTTTTTTATCCGGATCTGAGTCAAGAAATTATGTTTCAACGATGTGAATTTAATTCCGTGAAAGAGTTGTTGTGGAAAAAAGGATATAAGGCAACATTTAGGTATCCTGCGGTATTGAAGATTTTTCAGGATGGATATCAGCCAAAGTTTTTTGATAATCCTAAAGAAGCTATGGACTTTGCTCAATCTTTACCGATTATGCAATTTCAGGAACGACATAGTCCTCCACGGTCTCCAAAGAGAGTGGAGATACAAGATGGGAATCAGATTTCAAGAAGAAATGGAAGCAATGGTGGTCGAAGTGGCAAAGTTGATTAAAAAAAAAACCAAAACTTTTACTTTTTTTTGAGAAGATTTCAGATAATGATGATAGTTTAATATGAAATGGGAGTTGGGAGAGGGAACTGGGTGGGCACTATTTTCCAGAAGTCATCAGCTACGTGTGAGTTATCTTACACCCAGTATTTTGTGGGAGTTACCGCATTGTGCGGTTTAAACAGGAGGAGGTAGTTGACCTCTTGCCTGTTTTTTTTCCTTAATTTTTGGGTTAAGGAGTGAAGTTTTTTTTTCTATTACTTTTTTAAGTTTTTGATTGTAGTTTTAAGAGGGAATAATGGGAGGGGTTTTTCCTTTTTTTTCTCTTTTTTTGGGGGGGGTTCTTTTTTTTCTTTTTTTTGTTGAGTTGTTGTAAGGAATGTCTAAATTGAAGTTTGCTTCTTTTAATGTCCAGGGTTTAAATAATCATATTAAGCGTAAGAAAGTACTTGCTTACTTAAAAAAATTAAAAGTTGATGTGGCTTTTTTGCAGGAAACTCATTTAACAGATAAGGAACATTTGAAACTCAAACGTGAATGGGTTGGACAAGTTTTTTTATTCTTCATTTAATTCAAAGGCAAAAGGAGTGGCAATTTTGGTGCACAAGAATTTACCATTTCAGTTACAGAATGAAGAGAAAAATGGTGGAAGATTATTAAAATTGAACTGTACAATTTTTAATGAAGCTTGGACTTTGCTTGATGTTTATGCTCCGAATGTTGAGGATACAGCTTTGGTTGTGGATATATCTTTATTACTTGGACAATCAAATTCTAATGTGATGATTGGGGGAGATTTAAACATGGTATTGGAGCCTTTATTGGACAAGTATCCAAGAGTAATTAAGAAATCTAAGATGGCAGTTCAAGTAACTAATATGATGTCAGATTTGAATTTAGTTGATATTTGGTGAAGATTTAATCCTACAGAGAAAGATTTTTCTTTTTATTCTTCACGCCATAATTCTTTTTCTAGAATTGATTATTTTTTAATTTCAACACATTTGCAGGATAGGGTTATATCGGTGGATTATAAAATCCTTTACAGAAAATGAAATAGAAATGGTGATAAGAGATATGCCAAATGGAAAGGCACCTGGTGAAGATGGGTTTTTGATAGAGTTTTATAAAACTTTTTATGCTGATATATCTCTTATTTATAAGGATGTATTACAACAAATTTATAATGGTTTTCAATTACCTGAGTCCTGCTCTAATGCAATAATTACAGTTATACCAAAAAAAGATAAAGATCCTTTACAGGTTTCTTCTTATAGACCAATATCGTGGTTAAATGTAGATTATAAAATTGTAGCTAAAGTTATGGCTAATCGATTAGCTCAATATTTGCCTAAAATAATATATAGTGACCAAACGGGATTTATAAAAAATAGATATGCGTCAGATAACATGTTGCTTTTAATAACTTTGATAAACAAATCTAAATCTCAGATGAATTATCCAATAGTGGTTTCATTGGATGCAGAGAAGGCTTTTGATAGAGTGGAATGGAAGTTTTTGTTTAAAGTACTTGAGAAATTTTGTTTTGGTTCTTCATTTATTGGATTGATAGAGGCTTTATATAATAGTCCGAAGGCTAGAATTGCTGTCAATGGGCGGATGTTAGAATCTTTTAATTTAACAAGGTCTACTAGACAAGGATGCCCATTGTCGCCTGCTTTATTCGCTATAGTTATTGAACCTTTGGCACAATTAATATGCCAAAACGAAAATGTTAAAGGTATGAGAGTTTTGAATGAGGAATATAAGATTAATTTATTTGCTGATGATGTTTTATTATACTTGGTGGATCCGGGTATTTTTTTACCAGCAATTCAAGAATGTTTAGAAAATTATGGTCAATTATCTGGTTATAAAGTAAATTGGGCCAAAAGTGAAATTCTATCAATTTGTAAAGATGATTATTCAATATATAAAAGTATTACCAATTTGAAGTGGACTACACAAATTAAATATTAAGGAATTAATGTTAATATGGAATTTCAAGATTTATATTCAATTAATTATCTTCCTTTAATAAAAAGGATTAAATTAGATTTGATTAGGTGGAAGGATTTACCTTTGTGTTTATTAGGGAGGATTAATACTATAAAAATGAATATCTTTCCTCGAATACAATATTTGTTTCAATCAATTCCTTATTTTTTTTAAACAAAAGTTTTTTTAAAGATTTATATAAAGCATTTAGAGACTTCTTATGGAAGGGAAAATTTCCGAGGGTAGCAATGAGAAAGTTGATGTGGGATTTCCAATTTGGAGGTTTAAGATTACCGAATTTTCAGCATTATTATGAAGCAGCTCAATTTAAATTTCTTAGTGCATTAATGAATATGGATGATCTGCCCAGCTGGGCAAAGGTAGAAATGGCAGTTATTTTAGAAAAATTTCCTCATGAGTTTTTGTTTCGATGGAATAAAAATTTATTACGAACTTATGATGTACCAATATTGAAGAATTTATTGAATCTATGGACAAGTAAACTTAACAAATTGGGGCTCAAAAATAAATGGTCTGGACGATTGCCATTAACTTGTTCCTTTTACAGTCTCCAATATCACCTTGAAACAATGGGAAAGGAAGGGAATAAAAAATTTATCTGATTGTTTTTCTGAGGGATGTTTTTGTTCCTTTGATGAATTACAAAGGAAATTTGGTATTAGTGGAAATTCTGTATTTGTGTATTATCAATTAAGATCTTTTGTAAAACAGATATGTGGTCGTCATATGATCTTACTGCCTGATTCTAATTTTGAGGAATATGTACTTTCAATACCAAAAAAGGGATATATATCTGATTTGTATTGTATTTTACAAGAAACTGAAAGTAAAAAAGATTGGGATAAAGATAAGTTGAAATGGGAAAAAGATTTAGATTTTACAATTGCTGAAGAAGCCTGGATGGAAATTTGCCAGAATAGTATTCAGAAATTGATTAATGCTAGATTAACAATGATTAATTATAATTTTATACATCAGTTATATTTAACACCGGAGAAACTAAAAAAGTTTGGCCTTAGTAAGTCGGATTGCTGTTTTCGTTGTGACCAGACGGCTAGTACTTTTTTGCACACTGTCTGGCTTTGTTGTCGATTGCAACAGTTTTGGAAAGGTATTCAATCTATACTTAATAATTTATATAATATCTGTCTTGTATTAGATCCTGATATTTTTTTTTTAGGGAATATGCAATCACTAATTGATTTAGGTTTAAAGAATTATCAGATTTCCTTTATCTATTTAGTTTTAGCTGTGGCCAAGAAATGTATAGCACTTACCTGGAAAGACAGAAATATATTAACTTTAGATAGGTGGTATTTGGAGATGAAATCCTGTCTGAACATGGAAAGGATATCTTTTTCAATTCAGGATAGGATGTCTTTTTATAGGTTAAAGTGGACTCCGTTTGTTAAATATATGCATTTAAGTTTGCTTTAAATATGTTTTTAAGTGTGATATTTTAGTATTGATAACTTTTTTTTGTTAGTATCTTTACTTGTTATGTTTTATCTTTTTTTTGTAAGTGGGCTTTTTTTTCTTATATATAATATTGTTCACTTTATTAACTCTTCACTCTTTATTGGGGGGGGTTAGACTAATTTTAAGTTAGGTTATTATTTGGGGGGGTTAGTTTATTTAGTTTACCGATGTGATACTGTAATTTTATTATCTTACTTTTATTCTTTTTAAATGTAATCTTTTATTTTATTCATGTTATAAAATCTTAAATAAAGTTTAAAAAAAAAGGCTGACTTCCAGGCCAAACATTTTGGCAGTTTCCGCGAAACAGGACGTCATGCACTGGAGAGCTGGCTCTGAATGGGCAACTAAAGCGGCATCGTCTGCAAAGAGTAGTTCACGGACAAGTTGCTCTTGTGTCTTGGTGTGAGCTTGCAGGCACCTCAGATTGAAGAGACTGCCATCTGTGCGGTACCGGATGTAAACAGCGTCTTCATTGTTGAGGTCTTTCATGGCTTGTTTCAGCATCATGCTGAAGAAGATAGTAAAAAGGTTTGCTGCGAGGACACAGCCTTGTCAATGGAGAAGGGTTCAGAGAGCTCATTTCTGTATCTGACCCGACCTTGTTGGTTTTCGTGCAGTTGGATAACCATGTTGAGGAACTTGGGGGGGCATCCAAGGCGCTCTAGTATTTGCCAAAGCCTTTTCCTACTCACAGTGTCGAAGGCTTTGTTGAGGTTAACAAAGGTGATGTAGAGTCCTTTGTTTTGTTCTCTGCACTTTTCTTGGAGCTGTCTGAGGGCAAAGACCATGTCGGTAGTTCCTCTGTTTGCGCGAAAGCCACACTGTGATTCTGGGAGGACATTTTCGGCGACACTAGGTATTAGTCTATTAAGGAGAATTCTAGCGAAGATTTTGCCTGCAATGGAGAGCAGCGTCATTCCCCTGTAGTTTGAGCAGTCTGATTTCTCAGGGTGATGATGATGGCATCACGAAGGTCCTGAGGCAGCTTTCCTTGGTCCCAGCAGAGCATGAAAAATTCATGCAGTTTGGTATGCAGAGCTTTGCCGCCAGCCTTCCAGACCTCTGGTGGGATTCCATCCATACCTGCTGCTTTGCCACTTTTCAGTTGTTCAATTGCCTTATATGTCTCTTCCCGGGTAAGGACCTCATCCAGCTCTAGACTCAAGGGCTGTTGAGGGAGCTGGAGCAGGGCAGATTCTTGGACTGAGTGGTTGGCACTGAAAAGAGATTGGAATTGGTCTGACCATCGATTGAGGATGGAGATCTTGTCGCTGAGGAGGACTTCGCCATCTGAGCTGCTCAGAGGGCTTTGGACTTGGGGTGAGGGGCCGTACACAGCCTTTAGTGTCTCATAAAAAACCCTGAAGTGGCCAATGTCGGCGCAAAGCTGGGTTCGTTTGGCGAGGCTAGTCCACCACTCATTTTGGATCTCCCGGAGTTTGCACTGAAGATGGCTGCATGCGAGATGGAAGACTCGTTTTTTCTCTGGCCAGGAAGGCTTTGCAAGGTGAACCTGGTGGGCAGATCGCTTCTTTACCAGCAGCTCCTGAATTTCCTGGTTGTTTTCATCAAACCAGTCCTTGTTTTTCCTGGAGGAGAAGCACAGTACCTCTTCAGTGGATTGCAGTATGGCCGTTTTCAGCTGATCCCAGAGGGTTTCAGGAGACGTGTCCGTGAGGCAGTTTGCATCCTCGGGCTTTGCTTGTTGGTTTCCCTGGAAGTTTCCTCTTACTTCGTCTGACTCCAAGTTTCCAACATTGAACCTTTCTGGGGGCTCCACTGTTCTTGAACTTTGGCCCCAAGTCTGCGCCCCACCAGAGCAGCCTTGCCTGTGTGTTCCTGCCTACTCAACCCTGCGTGGTACAGCCAGGCGTGGAGGTAATCGAGCTGCCTGTCTGGGGGCTCCAGGGCGCAGCAGGAGGGGCAGAAGAAAGTTCGCCCGCACCGCCAGCACTCGGCCACGGCATGAGTAAACGCACACAGGCTGATTCCAGGGCGCACCACTCCATAACTGTGGACAGCAGTCGTAGATCTCCAGATATGGTTCGACCTAAAGGGGGAGGCAGGCCTCTTCAGCCCGGTTAAGCAACCTGCATAGGAGAAGGACACTCCGATATAAAACCTATGACCCAAAGACCTCGTTGCCACGTCCCAGCTTGCTTGGCCACGGTACATGAACCATGGGTGTAAAGGGTGGGGCCAGTACTGCACACATTGCACTTCACCTAAAAGCTCCTTTGCGCAGGCCAGAGGACATATCCACGTCCTCCCCCTCAAAAGATGCACACAAACTCAAACTAGCATGCTGGAACATCAGAACCATGCTTGGCAAGGCTGACAGTCACCGACTTGAATGTCGGTCTGCCCTCGTCGCACATGAACTCCTCAGACTTGACATCGACATAGCCGCTCTCAGCGAAGTCCGCCTTGCAGATGTAAGCAGCCTCCAAGAACACGGCGCGGGCTACACACTCTACTGGTCTGGCAAGCCTTAGGCTGAATGATGCCTATCTGGTGTTGGCTTCAAGGTCAAGAACTCCATTGCCTCCAAACTCGAAAACCTCCCGACAGGCCACTCTGACCGGATCATGTCCATGTGACTCCCCCTTCAAAACAAGCAACACATCACTCTCATCAGTGTCTATGCTCCAACCTTTCAGGCGGAACCACCAGAAAAGGACAAGTTCTACACTGATCTGCGCAACCTCATCCAACGCACCCCTACAGCCGACAAGTTTGTCATCCTTGGCGACTTCAATGCTCGCGTCGGCAAAGACTCAGAAACCTGGCCAGGAATCCTTGGCAAGCATGGTGTCGGCAAGTGCAATGACAACGGGCGCCTCCTGTTGGAGCTCTGCGCAGAAGAGCGGCTTGTCATTACTAACACCTTTTTCCAGCAGAGAGACAGCCTGAAGACTACCTGGATACATCCCCGATCCAAACACTGGCACCTCCTGGACTATGTTCTGGTGCGAGGAAGAGACAAATGAGATGTGCTCCACACCAGGGTCATACTGAGCACGGAATGCCACACTGACTACCAGCTTGTTCGCTGCAAGCTCAACCTTCACTTCAACCCAAAGTTCAAGAACAGTGGAGCCCCCAGAAAGAGGTTTTAAAACTAATGTCTCTTTAATCCCTTTAAACAATTCACAGTTCCACTTATATAAAATTTGTTCTGGGATAGATTCTCCAATGTTATTAATTTCAATCTGAACCCAAACTGCTTTTTCATCCCTTTGATAAAAGAACAAGGATCTCAATTGAGCTGCTTTAAAATAACTTAAATTTGGTAACCTTAGTTCACCCTGATCATTAATTTTTCTAGAACAACTCTTGACATCTTACCTTTCCAAATAAATTCTTATATCATTTTATTCAAACTTTGAAAAAAATGATTCAGGTACATGAATGGGTAATGATTGAAATAAATTTTGTATTCTCGGAAAGATATTCAGTTTAATCCAATTTACTCATCCTATTAACATTATTAATCAATCTTTCCATTGTCTCAAGTCTTCTTCTGTCTTTATTAATAATGGTAAATAATTTAACTTAAACAAATTATTTATATTTCTATTAATTTTTATTCCTAAATATTTGATGGCATCATTTTGCCATTCTGTTTTTTTTTTACACTGAAAATAGCCATATCTACCATATGCATCACCTCACTTTTATCAACATTAACTTCATAACCTGATACTAATCTGTACTCTTTTGATCAACTTATTTAGCAATATTTCTGGCCTCGTTAAATAAACTATAGGCTAAATTTATGTTCTTTATTACTTACTTCAAATCCCTTAACTTCTCTATTAATTCTAATTAATTCTGTTAATGATTCTATTGCTAATGCAAATAGAAAGGGTGATAATGGTAATCCTGTTTAGAAGACCTTTATAACAAAAAAAAGGTTTTGATATTTATTTATTTATTCATAATCACTTTTGCTTTTGGCTGGTCATATAATGCCTTTATTCAATTTATAAAAGTATTTGGGATTCCAAAAACATTGTGTCTCAAATAAAAAAAGTTTCATTCCATCTAATGCAACCACCATCGCTGGGATCTTTCTATTTTGCGCTATACTGAACAAAATTAAAAATTTAACTATATTGTCTGCTGCTCTTCTATTTTTGATAAAACCAGTTTGATCCTTGTTTATTAGTTTTGGTAAAAAAATCAGCTAACCTATTACCTTTTGAAAATTATCATTTTGAAACAATTTTATAATCTGTATTCAATAGTAATATAGGTCTATATGAAGAAGGTTGTAAACAATCTTTTCCTTTCTTCAGAATTACTGTTATTAACACTTTTTTTAAATGATCCTGGCAAATCATTTCTTTCATTTGGTCTAATACCTTCAATAATACCGGTATTAATAACTCCTTAAACTCTTTATAAAACTCTGGTGGAAAACCATCTTCACCCAGTGCTTTATTATTCCGTAAAGATATTAGGGTCTCATAAACTTCTATTTCAGAAAAATTATTAGACAACCTTAACTTTTCATTATTTTTAAAAAACAGGCAATTTAACTTGTCTCAATACTCTTAATTATCTTTCAAGTTTCTGAATGATAAAGTTTAGCATAAAATCCCTTTAAATTATCATTTATTTCCTGTGGTTTATAAGTAATCTGCTCTGTAGATTTTAAAATTGCAGTTATTGTTCTAGAAAAAATGTTCCTTTTTAATTGCCATGCTAAGACTTTATGTGCCATTTCAGCCAACTCTATAATATTTTTGTCGTGATCTTATTATATCTCTTTCCATTCTATAAGTCTATGATGTATTCTATCTTAATTTCTTAGACTCTTACAGTTTCTATTCTCCTTATCTTTTTGGACTTGTACTTCCTTGTCCAATTTCATTATTTCTTTATTTAACTGGTCTACTTCTTTCATCTTTACTTTTGAAGTAGCTTATTATTTGCCCTCTTAAATACGCCTTCATAGAATCCCATATTGTAAACTTGCTTGTTACTGAGTCTTTATTGGTTTCAAGAAAAAAAATTATCTGCTGTCTCGTATAATCACAAAATTCTTTTTTTCTTCAATAAGGTTGTATTTAACCTCCATCTTTTGCTCTTCTAATGAAATTGACAAAATTAAAGGTGAATGATCCAATAAAACTTGTGCTTGATATTCCACCCTTTGTACTCTATGTTGAAATTGTGTAGAAATTATACACATATCTATTTGTGAATATGTTTTATATTGAAATGAATAAAAGGAATAATCCCTTTAGTTTTGATAAATTTTTCTCCAAACATTCACTAAATCCATATTTTTCATTAAATCTACTATTTTTGCTATTTTATTTTTCATAATTTTATCTCCTGATCTATCGATTTTAGGGTCTAAAGCAAAATTAAAATCTCCCCCTAATATAACTTTTCCCTTAGCATTTGATAATTGCATAAAAACATCTTGTATAAATTTACCATCATCGACATTTGGTGCATAGACATTCATTAAGGTCCATTGTTCCAAGTAAATCTGACAATTTACCAGAACGTATCTTCCAGTAACAATAGTATCTAATATTTTTATTGGTAATTTTTTATTTATCAATATTGCTGTACCTCTGGGCTTAGAGTTAAATGATGATGCTATTACAGTCCCTACCCAGTCTCTTTTTAATTTTTCATGTTCTTTTTCTGTCAAATGTGTTTCTTGTAAAAAGGCAATGTCTACTTTAGTTTTTTTCATATGTACTAATATTTTTTTCTGCTTTATTTGGTTCTGTATCCCATTAATATTAATACTAATAAAATTCAACATCAGCCATCAACTCTTCCATTAAATCTATTAACCATCCATCTTTCCACTCCCATTCCTCTCACATTTAAAACACTAATAGTATATTTCATAACATAATTATTATATTTAGGTGTATTGAGAAAGAAAAAGAAACACAGAAAAAGACTGAACCCCCGCCTCCACCAAAGGCATACATTATTAATAATACATCCTTACACCTCTGATCTGTAGGAGTTGTGGTCAAAACCACATCTGCTCACATGACTCCACAGAAGCTAGGTTCATACTCCTTACTGGCTCCCCTGAAATATTATACTCTCTCTTATTGCCTCAGATCCATTCAATCTCTGCCAATTAGCATTTTAAACTTATTTATAGATCTTCTGGGTAAGAACGTTCCTCCCTAATATTCTCTATCTCAAAGCATATACTGTATTTCTTTTCTTCTTTACATCTTCTGCTGTAATCTTTCTACTTCCTCTCTCACTTCAAACATCACTCACTTCTTGTCTCTTACTCAGGCAATGAATCTAGAAACACTTCTGCTTCATTGCAATTCATAAAAAATCTATTTTTTTCCTTCAAGAACAAAAACTTTCAATTATGCCGGATACCTTAAAACAAAAGCATAACCTTTTTTTAACAACATTGAATTCTTTTCTTTTTTTTCAACAAATCAAAATTTATGTCAGGGTAAAAAGATCTTATTTCCATTATAAATTATGGTGATTGTCTTTCTTTCACTTGCTTTGCCACCAGTTCCAAGATTTTTTTACCTCCCTTCAAAACAAAGTAACAGCCAGTATCGAACATGGCTTTTGATCTGGCTATGATTTTGGTCGAAATGCTCTATGAGCTCTTTCAATCGCAACGTCTCATTGAGATTCAGTTACCCCCAAAGATTGCAGAATCCAACGTTGCAAAAACCTCTTAACTGTCTTGTCCTTCATCGCCTTCTTTAAGTTCAACAATTTTTATATTATTTCTTCTACTGAATTTTTCTAACATATCAATTTTTTGAGTTAGTTGATCTTTTGATACAGCTGCTTCTACTTGAATTTTTTCATTTGTTCTTTAACATTTTGAATTTCAAATTCATTCCCTATAATTTTTTCTTCCACAACTTCAAATTTTTTATCCATTTGAGACCATTTTTTCCACCTTTTTTGTAAAGCTTTTATTCTCAACTTTTTCACTTCCATTGTCAGGTGAACCGAAGATTGCTGAAAAGTATCCATATATTTCTTCATTTGTTGTAGGTGTATGTCTCTTTCATTTTCTCCTGTTTTTTTAGTCAAAACTCTCTTGTTCTACATACATTTCTTGTTTTTCCAATTCTTTGTCCTGATCACTGGAGCTGGAGGCTTCCTGAGCTTTTTAAAAAATTGCCTACGTTTTTTTCTGTGCTCTGCTCATGCGTGACTCCTTGTGCATGCAGAGTCATTTGTTCTCCCGTGGCAGGTGACCATTGTTGGTAAAGTCCTTGTACAGCAATGTCCAAGGTCTCCCCAGCTCCAGGCTTGTCTCCACAGGGTCCTACCTTCCGGACAGCTCCAGGATCCTTCATCAAGTAGGCATCTCTTCTTTATCTGTTTCCTTTTCTTGCACAATTTCTTGAAAAATAGTATTTGTTTTTTCCTTCTTTGGTGGCATTCTGTGTTGTCCTGTAGGCCTTCTGACAGCTTTTCCTTCTGTGTTTTAAAAAAATTACCAGGTTTTTTGGACTCTCTTTTTGAAAATTTTTCGGAGAAGGGATTCCAAGTCTAACTCCACGTCATCACGTGGCATGCCCCTCAAACTTACTCTTAGTACTCATTTTATCTGTACATTAAAAAAAGAAATAAAGTAGCATTTCCATAACCTCATACAGTCTTAGATACATCTAAGTTATATTCACTGTCAACATCTAGGGGGGAGAAAAAAACAGCTACCACCTTACACATAGCAAAGATTCTAAAGTGAGATAAATGACCTTATAATCTGATTTGGAGTTGCATATTGAGATCCTAAAAAATTCTCCTTTTGTAACAGTGCAATAGGACTGCTTAAATCTTACATTTAGTGTACCTTCTTATAAATATTACTTCAATTAACAATTTCTACCTTAACTTTTTCATCAGGAAAGGCTAAATGTCAAGATTTTAACACTGAACATTCCTTGAGTCAAATCTGATTTAGGTATTTTTCATAATTTTCATTTACTTTTTAATAATGAAATTACTTTCTATATAATATTGCCTGTTGAATTGTCTTTTAATGCTATTAAAGGTTTAATTTCAAAGATGTATCTATTTAAAAATGATTGGAATGAACTGGACAATCTTACCTTAATATCTGGGCTGACATAAAAAAATAAACACATGCAGTTGGTAGAATTTCACTGGAAATAAGTGTGCATTACCAGGTAGCAAATGCTAAATAAGGACATGTCCTCTTATCCTGTGAGAGTTTGGGAGATTTTGTTTTCCAAAATGCTTCAAAAGGAAAATAAAGATCAAAGAATTCTTTCCCAGACATGATACATTTATTCAATCTTTTTGTACATTTACTGAACGCTTGTGTATTTACGAACTCTTCAGGCTGGAAACACATTCAACAGTACTTTTGACTGTAGTTTTTTTTATTCAGAGATAACATGAAGATCATCTTTTTCAGTCATTCACTTCTACTTCAGTTGTTACATTCTGCTAAAATAGTTTCTTCAGTTATTTGAGGCTACATGAAAATTTTCTAAACAAAATCTTAGAAATCAGGATAAATTTTAGAAATGTTGCCTGGCACTAAATTTTATTAAAATGTTGGCAAAATTATTAGCGCACTAAAAAAAAACAGTCCGCTTTGGTGCTTCTGGGAGCACTTATCAGAAATCCTACAGCCTAAACTTTATTGCCCATCCCAGTTCTACCACAGCTTATGTCCCTTTTTCAGTTCTTACAAGTCTAAGTGCAACCTTGCCAAAATTCCTGTTTGAAGAAAAATTGACTGTGTGTACAAAACTACAGATCTGCTCAGTAAACATTCAACAAAGAGCTGGTCATGTTCTTGTAAATTTATGTTTTATTGAGTTATGGTCAAAAATTAATCTAATACCTATAAACCTTCATGAGGAGCCATGTCTTATTTGAGTACAAGGGAATACATTATACCAAGTCAGGCAGGTCTCAGTGGTGACATTTTCTTTTCATGAAAAATTTTGACAGAATATTGATGCCTGCAACCAAATTATGGCTTAAAAACAGGTAATTACATATATAATGTAGCAGAATACCAGACTGTGGTAGCCTACTGCAGCATCTATTATGCGTATGTAATGAATTACAATATATAAGCCATCCAATTCCTTTCCATTTGAATGTATACATGTCATTTAAACCATTTTACAACCGTACAATCACAGTTTAAAAAAAAAAATTTGGTTAACTTATACAGGTTTATAATCAAGTTTGGATTCTAGTTTTTTAGAATCAGCAACTTTTCGAACAGCCTTCATAAAGTCTTCCTGGATAACGTAATCACGATCAGCACGTATTGCAAACATACCTGAAGGAAAACATTGAATTAAATATTTATTTTCATGCTGTAACAGTAGTAAATAGTTTTAAAACTGGGGAATTTGTGGATGGGGATGATACGGGAAGTGGAAAAGGGTGAAGAAGAGTCACATTCATCTTTACATTTCTTTTTCAGTGAAAATAATTTAATCTTTGGCTCTGCCAAAAAATGTTAGATGAATGCAAACATATTTCAATGAAAATTGGAAGTTTAAATGTACCTGCTTCAGTGCAGACATTTCTCAAGTCAGCACCATTAAATCCATCTGACAGCTTGACAACTGCTTCATAATCTGCAAACGAAAGCAGATCATAGGATGGAAAAATTACAATAATGTAATTAAAATTGAAAAATAAAATTCACCAATAAAATCTCTTCCATTAATTCCACCTGGTGGTGTATGACAATGCTAAACCATTACTGTACATACTAACAAGAAACTTATTAGAAGTTAAATTGTTTCTACATGCACTGCTAGATTTGATAGACCAAGTGAGGTCTTTATATAACTATCCTTTTCTATTACATGTGTTTGCGGGACTTTGTATTTCAAGTGTGGGATACTCTTAATTATAATAGATGGAGCTTTAAATTGAGTTGAATCTTGAAGGGCATGTTGAAACATTTATGAAACACATATGGAATAAAAAGTGTTCTATTTTCTTAAGTCGACCAGCATCTTAAAAAGAAAAAATCTTGAAAATAGAATAGTTTAATTTTGATTGATAAAAGGTACATTCTTTGATTCAATTTTTTCAAATATTATCTTTAATGTTATTGAATTTCTAAAATTACAGCAAAAAGCATTGGGCACTAAGTTACTGTATAATATCTTTGGCTTGGCTTCGCGGACGAAGATTTATGGAGGGGGTAAAAAGTCCACGTCAGCTGCAGGCTCGTTTGTGGCTGACAAGTCCGATGCGGGACAGGCAGACACGGTTGCAGCGGTTGCAGGGGAAAATTGGTTGGTTGGGGTTGGGTGTTGGGTTTTTCCTCCTTTGCCTTTTGTCAGTGAGGTGGGCTCTGCGGTCTTCTTCAAAGGAGGTTGCTGCCCGCCAAACTGTGAGGCGCCAAGATGCACGGTTTGAGGCGTTATCAGCCCACTGGCGGTGGTCAATGTGGCAGGCACCAAGAGATTTCTTTAGGCAGTCCTTGTACCTTTTCTTTGGTGCACCTCTGTCACGGTGGCCAGTGGAGAGCTCGCCATATAACACGATCTTGGGAAGGCGATGGTCCTCCATTCTGGAGACGTGACCCATCCAGCGCAGCTGGATCTTCAGCAGCGTGGACTCGATGCTGTCGACCTCTGCCATCTCGAGTATTTCGACGTTAGGGATGAAAGCGCTCCAATGGACGTTGAGGATGGAGCGGAGACAACGCTGGTGGAAGCGTTCTAGGAGCCGTAGGTGGTGCCGGTAGAGGACCCATGATTCGGAGCCGAACAGGAGTGTGGGTATGACAACGGCTCTGTATACGCTTATCTTTGTGAGGTTTTTCAGTTGGTTGTTTTTCCAGACTCTTTTGTGTAGTCTTCCAAAGGCGCTATTTGCCTTGGCGAGTCTGTTGTCTATCTCATTGTCGATCCTTGCATCTGATGAAATGGTGCAGCCGAGATAGGTAAACTGGTTGACCGTTTTGAGTTTTGTGTGCCCGATGGAGATGTGGGGGGGGCTGGTAGTCATGGTGGGGAGCTGGCTGATGGAGGACCTCAGTTTTCTTCAGGCTGACTTCCAGGCCAAACATTTTGGCAGTTTCCGCAAAGCAGGACGTCAAGCGCTGAAGAGCTGGCTCTGAATGGGCAACTAAAGCGGCATCGTCTGCAAAGAGTAGTTCACGGACAAGTTTCTCTTGTGTCTTGGTGTGAACTTGCAGGCGCCTCAGATTGAAGAGACTGCCATCCGTGCGGTACCGGATGTAAACAGCGTCTTCATTGTTGGGGTCTTTCATGGCTTTCATATAATATAGTGTTTGTACAAATGCACCAAGTCCAGATAAAAATCCCAACACATCCTCAAGATAAATTTGCTACAATATGCATCACATCTTAAGAATTCAGTGAAGGTACAGTCAAGGCAGTGAGTGACTCAAATCTCCTAATGGAGTACTGGAGGAAGATTTGATTGTGGTATTTGAAAGGGTTGGATAACCATTTGAAAGCAGTTTGCGGAGGTTTGGCATGACACAAAAAATCCTGGCAAATTTCTACAGAGGTGTGGTGGAAAATGTGCTGTCCGGGTGCATCATAGTCTATTATGGGAACACCAATACCCCTGAGTGTAAAGCCCTCCAAAAGGTAGTGCGCACGGCCCAGGACATCACAGGCAAAACCAACAGCAATCATCAAAGACCCACACCACTCAGCACACGCTCTGTTCTCGCCGCTGCCATCAGGAAAGAGGTAGAGGTGCCACAAGACTCGCACCACCAGGTTCAGGAACAGCTGCTAACCCTCCACCATCAGAATCCTCAACAAAAGTCAATCAGAGAGTCATTTCAGGACTCTTGTGCACTTCATTGATCTTCTTTGTACTCTCTATATTGCAGTCAGTTTGTTTACATTCATCTGTTTACAGATCTTTTATTTGTTTACATGTTTACATTGTGTACAGTTTATTTTTTGCAATACCAATTAGTGGTAATTCTGCCATGCCTGCATAAAAAATAAATCTCAAGGTTGTATGTGATGTTGTGTATGTACTCTGACAATAAATCAGAAAAAACTTGCATTTTGTTGGACTACCTGCATTATTCTTTAATTCAGAGTCAATATGCCTTGTTCATGCTATAAATGTACTATGAAAGAGTTAGAACCATAGAATGTACAGTACAGAAACATGCTCTTCAGTCCATCTTGTCTGTGCTGAACCATTATTATACCTAGTCCTATTGACCTGCACCTGGATGATAATCCCACCCATATAGCTATCTACATTTTCTTAAATATCAAAATGAAGCCTGTATTCACCACTTTAGCTGGCAGCTCGCTCAACACTCTCTGAGTGAAGAAGTTCCCCTTAAACATTTCACCTTTCACCTTCAACCCATAGTCAATTTGAATTAAACATTATTTACATTACTTCAAAATTAGCAAATAGAGAATTTTAAGGTGCTTAATGCAGTTGAAGCATTTATTGTAATTTCAGAAGACACTAAATCCAGTGAGATACTGCAACATCAGCTACATCCAATATCTGAAAATAAATTACAGCATTAAACAATGACACTTATTCACTCTAAACCTAGCCATAATACTTAATCAAATAAATAAATAAAATTCTATTTTCATTCTTACATATTAGGTGAGAAAACTCATACCTATTTCACCATGTTTCGTAATGGGGCCAGCGTGGATCTTTAAAATATCCAATCTTGCTTGCTCATTTGGAAGTTCAATATCTAGTAGTACACATTTAATTTAGATTAAATTTCTAATATTTCATGTAAAATGTTCTTCCTAAAACAATTGCAATTTTATTCATAGAGTACTTACGAATTTTTCTATCTAGTCTTCCAGGACGCAACAAAGCAGGATCTAATGTGTCTGGTCTATTTGTAGCCATTATCATTTTAACTCTGTGAAGAGTATCAAAGCCATCCATTTGATTCAACAGCTAGAAGGTAATACAATTAAGATATCAATTTGATCCAAAGCACAGGAGGTTGACAAGGGCAATCTCAAGTCAAGTATGAACCTTGATGTGCACATATTCCACTCTATTTGTTCATTATAAAACTAGTTCTGCTCCTTGAATATTTAATACAATAATTTATTATTGCTTAAATAAAGCATTCTATGCCAAAGTTATGAAACCTCAATGAAGAGATCTCACACGATTCACCATTTCAAGGATAAATAGATGTAAGTATCAAAACCTGACACTTGCTGCAAAACAGATCTTATGTAACAGAGAGCTTCAACCATACTAAAATTTTCTCTAATAGTTGATGCATTGGTTCTGGAATTGGCTCAGTTAAAATGGAGTTCACAATACTTCAAGTAATGTTAACTTTGAACGAATGTAGATAATACGCCAAGTATTAATTATGAAGGGCAAGACTATCAAATCAGTCCCTTACCCTTGAAACAAAAATGGTGGAAGAAACATCAGGAAAAGTTGGAAGGGCAGTTCCAATTTGACCTAAAAAAAACTCGAAGGGACGAACGGATGAAGGAAGAGAAAAGACAACTGTATTGCAAACTTCAGTTTTAAGCTTCAATTATATCTGCAAGATTTCACTGACTACAAAAAAAACTCTAGATTAACATTTTTATCTCTCAAATTTGCTGGGGCACCATTAGCCAGGAGAACAAACATGAATAATTGAAAGCTGGTGTTTGGTGCTCCTTCTCAGAACATGCTCACAATATACAATAATTTGTACAAAGCTACTGATGGGAATTATTAACTGTTAAGTGGTTCCAAATAGTTGTGGAAAACTATATTTCAAGGTAAATTGGTACGGAGACTCTTAGTATTGATTCCCTACAACGTTTGAATAATACTGAGGAATAATGCTGGTACAGTATCTGGAGTGAAACGTAATCTGCTGAAGGAACTTAGCAGGTCTAACCTGAAAAATTGTCAAAGCTTCGGGCTGGAACCTTTAATCTAGACCACAGACCATGACCTATCTCTAGAATTCTGTTTTTAATTTGGATTTACACGAAACTACATTTATTTTGTATAAACCATCTGAGGGTAAATGGTAATTGACGGTGGACAATGCTCCCTCCCATATCAAAATTACCTCCATGAGTGTTCGTTGAATCTCACGATCAGCTGAGGTACCTTCAGAGAAGCGGCGACCACCTAAATAAAATTGCAAATTGTTTATTTGAGACTAAGTTTGAAAATAAATTAACACCTCTTATAGAAGTTCAGAAAACTAAAAAGATCAACTTTACAAAAAAAAATTGCTAAGAGGAAGCTATTTAGCTCACTAAATTCATGCTGGCTTTTCTCTTTTTCATAGTGCCCCACAAATTATTTTTGTTAAAGAGCTTACTCAATTTCCTTTATAGATTAATGTCTGTCTGTTTCCACTTCTTTTACATGTAGCGATTTAAAGATCATAATTACTCTCTGCATTAATTTTTTTTTTTGTTTACACTCCCCAATCCATAACTTTGAATTTGTATTCCTTGGTCAAATAAAACACCTGCTAATAGAAACTTGTTCTCTCTATTTACAACATCCAAATTCATCATGATTATTTACTTCTGTCAGATTTCCTCTCAACCTTCTTCACTTTTGATTAAAAATGCAGATACACTCTAATCTTAAAGCTTTCCTGCACCCTCTACAGGACACTGCATTCTTCCAAAGTATATTGAACTAAACAGTATTTTATAAAAATTTTACATAATTTATTAGATTTTGCATTATACAATTTATTTTACTATTTCTGGTGAATAGGATTGATATAATAGGATTGTACAATAAGTTTTTCTTTTTAAGATATTTTTATTGAAGTTTACAATAATATAAAAATTAAATAGTACAATTATATAATGAAATACAAATTACAAGAAAAAGGAAGAAAAATACAAAACCCCATAAATTCCAGACCCCTACCACTATGCAAGATATGAAAAAAAAAACGATTGTGTGGGTATCAAGTGATGACAACCTGGAAACAGACAGAGCAGCTTCCAAGGGTATGACAGCCCTAAAACTTTCGATTACGACAATGATCCATAAAAGTGCCCCATGTCTTTATGGGAGTAGTATTTGAATGTTTAATGGAATATCTAATTTTTTCTAAACTTAAACATAATATAATTTGACCATTGTGTATGTGTCGGTGGAGTGTTTTCTTTCCATTTAATCAAAATTACACATCAGCTATCAATGAAGTAAACGATAAAATTCAATTTTGAATTAAGTCAGTTAAACGTCATCATCTTGAAATGATCCAAAAAGAACAATTAAAGGGCAAGGTTCCAAATTAACTGTAAAAATCACTGATAATGTTTGAAAAAATCTTTCCAAATTTTTTCTAAACTAGGACAAATCCAAAACATGTGAATCAAAGAAGCCTCAGTAATTTTACATTTGTCACATAGAGGGTTTAGAGCAGAATTAAAAATTAGATAATTTAACTTTAAACATATGTAGTTTTATGGACCTTTTTAAATTGCAATAAGCACACTAACTTAGCATAAATCTGTAATTGTTGCTACAAATTAATGATTTGAACTGAAAAGTTACAGGCAACAAGCTTACCAATAGCATCTATCTCATCCATAAAAATGATACATGGTTGATGATCTCTGGCGTAGTTGAACATTTCTCTGATTAAACGAGCACTTTCACCAATGTACTTATCAACAATAGAGCTGGATACAACCTATTAAACATGAAAATAAATTTTAAAATGACTTTTCAAAACTATACTCAAATCAACAGGTTATGTTTATAATTAGAAACTGCCAAATGACCCCTTCAGTTTGCCCCAGATGATTTTCTGCTTCAACAGAATTTTTTTTTAAATGGCAGCACTGCCACTGGATAGACCTAGGAGAGTGGAGGCACAGCGCTGCTCCAAAGGATCCAACCACCCAGTCCTATTGCCGGCAGCATCATACAGGCATTAAATCGCCTGTTAAAGGAGCTGATAGTGTTTGTAAACTAAAATCATCCAACCATGGATCTGTGCTCAAGATAGTGGCGTCTGCCACAAGGAGTTTCAGATTTCAGGAAGCAGTGGACCAGCAGAGGGCACCAGAAACAGAACAATCACCCCAGCTGAGGAGGAGGAGCAGAGGAGACTACCCTACAGGACGGTGACTACAGTGGCGGACCAGCGAGGGCTCATCAGCTGAAGGATCCACAGAGGCTGCGGGCGACTTATGGTCAGGGAAACCATATGGGCTTCTGGAGGCTGGCTCAAAGGAACCAGGTATCGGAGCCAGAATTCAAGAGGGTGCTAAAGGCTTACTGATCGGTTTGAATCTGGATCTCAGGTTGCCGATGGACCGAGCAGGAATCTGTCCAGCTGCAGAGACTGTGGTGGCGCTGGAGGCGAATCCACCGACACTCAGTGAATTTGAAGGGACTCTCTTTTGCCTCTCTTTCTCTTGTAATGTAAGGGGTGCCGTGTGTCACTAATGGCAACTCTATGTCTACCTTACAGCAGGGAAAGGCAATTTTGTGTCATTTTACAGGTTCTGTACTATTACATGATAATAAAGGAATCTTGGATCTGCTCACACTGTGAATCAAAAATATACAAATGCGCAATAAGAGAACTCCAAAGGTACACAACTATCCCAAATGTAGACATTTGTACTCATCTCAATCCTTAATTGCCAAATTCTACATTTTCAAACTAAATCAAATCAGATGTTCACGGGTGAAAGCACAGAAGTAACGTGGAGGAAGTTTAGGGACCAATTGTGCTGGGTTCAGGGTAGGTTTGTCTCACTTGGACAAGGAAAAGATGGTGGGAAAAGGGAACTGTGGCAACTAGCCAAGTGTAAGAAGGAAGCATATGTTATATACAGGAAGCAAGAAACAAGAAGGCCTCAAGAGAAATATATGGTAGCCAGGAAGGAGCTTAAAGAAGGACTTAGGAGAGCTCAAAGGGGGCATGAGAAGTGCTTGGCATGTAGGATTAAGGAGAACCCTAAGGCATTCTATGCCTATGTGAAGAACAGAAGGATAAAGGAGGCAACATGTGCCTGGAGGCAGAGGAGGTTGGGGAAGCCCTAAATGAAAACTTTGCTTCAGTATTCACAAGAGAAAAGGACCTTGATTAGGGTGAGATTGAATTGGACAGATCTGTGTGCCGGACAAGGTGGAAATTAAGGAAGAGGTGGTGTTGGATTTTCTTAAAATCATCAAGATTGATAAGTCCCTTGGGCCAGACACAATATATCCCAGGTTGTTCTGGGAAGTGAGAGAAAAGATAGTTGGGGCAGTAGCTATGACCTTTGAATCTTCTTTGGTCACAAGCGAAGTGCCGGAGGATTGGAGAATGGCAAATGTAGTCCCCTTGTTTAAAAAATGTAATGGGGAGAATCCTAGGAATTATAGTCCGGCAAGTCTTGCATTAGTGGTATACAAACTATTGGAGAGATTATTAAGAATAGAATCTATGAGCATTTGGAGAAGTAGTCTACTCAAGGTTAATAATCATGACTTCGTAAAGCGAAAGTCGTGCCTCATTAGCCTAATTAAGTTTTTTGAGGAAGAACAAATAAAATGATGAGGGTAGGGTGGTAGATGTGGTCTACATGGATGTTAGCAAGGCATTTGACAAGGTCTGCCACGAGAGACTCAACCAGAAAGTCAAGAGGCCTGGGAACCTTGGCTGTGTGGAAAAAAAATTAGCTTCCAGGAAGAAAGCAGAGAATAGTAGTGGAAGGAAAATATTCTGTCTGGAGGTTGGTGACTAGTGGAGCGCCGCAAATTTCTATTCTGAGACCCCTGCTCTTTGTGATTTTTATAAATGACCTGGATGAAGAGATGGAAGGATGAGTCAGTAAGTTTGCAGATGACACAAAGATTGGAGGAGTTGTGGATGGAGCTGAAGGTTGTCGAAGGTTACAAGAGGATATAGACAGGATGCAGAATTTGGCAGAAAAGTACCAGTTGGAACTCAATCCTGATAGCGTGAGGAGATACTTTTTGAAAGGACAAATCAGAAGGCTGAGTACAGGGTTAATGGTCGGTTACTTAAGAGAGTGGATGAACAGAGGGACCTTGGGGGTTCAAATCCATACATCCCTCAAGGTCACCGCACAGGTTGATAGGATAGTTAAGAAGGCCTATGGGATGCTGGGCTTCATTAATGGGGGATTGAGTTCAGGAGTATTTAGGTCATGTGGCAACTCTACAAATAAGACCACACTTGGAGTATTGTTTAAACTTCTGGTCACCTCGTTATAGGAAGGATGTGGAAGCTATGGAGAGGGGGCAGAGATTTATCAGGATATTGCCTGGATTGGAAAACAAGTCTTAAGAAGCAAGGTTAGCAGAGCTGGGACTTTTCTCTTTAGAGTGTAGAAGGATGAGAGGCAAGATTATAAGAGGAATGGAAAGAGTGGACAGCTAGCACCTGTTTCCCAGGGTAGGAAAAGCAAACACCAGAGGACACACATACAAAGTTAAGAGAGGGAAGTTTAAGGGAGATATCGGTCTATCTATTTATTTATTGATTTTTTTTATTTTTTATTTTTATTTTTTATTTTACACAGAGAGTTGTGGGTGCCTGGAATACCTTGCAAGGGATGATGGTGGAGGCTAAAACATTAGTGGAATTTAAGAGACTCTGAGACAGATACATGGATGAAAGAAAAATACAAACTAGGGGGCATGGGTTAAGAGTGAAAGGAGAAAAGTTTAGGAGGAACTTTTCATACAGAGGGTGGTGAGAGCGTTGAACAAGCTGCCAGCTGAGGTAATGAATGCAGGTTCATTTTTTAACATACAAGAATTTGGACAGGTACATGGATGGGAGAGATATGGAGGGTTATGGACTGGTGCAGGTCAGTGGGGCTAGGCAAAAAAGGGTAGGGTGAGATTAGTACTTTTTTTAATGAATATTAAAACATTGAGGGCCAAAGGGCCTATACTGTGCTGTAGTGATAAGTAATATTCTAAATCCATAGTTTGAGAAAATCAGTGGAAACATCTCCCTTATAAGTATCTTACATGTCCTCCAAAAAAATGAGAATACTGTACAGAATTGAACTACTCATTTTTTTCCCCCCCAAAGGATTCATCCTTGGAATCAACCTCATGGACAGATTCAATTCACTTGTAGTTTATAATATACCTTTAAGAAGTTACAGTCTAATTGACTTGCAACAGCTCTTGCTAAGAGTGTTTTTCCTGTACCTGAAAAGAAATAAAATGGTCAGTTTTACATTTTTTGCCTTCAAAACACATAAAATTACACCATTGAGACAAGATGATTTCCTTAAGGTATGGTTTTTCCATTTTTGACCAATTAAACCTTTTATGATAACATGTAAAATTTGCCATAGAACTATAGTACACTACAGAACAGAAACAGGCCTCTTTGGCCCTTCTAGTCTGTGCCGAACTATTTTTTTTGCCTAGCCCCACTGACTTTCACCAGTCCATAGCCCTCCATATCTCTCCCATCCATGTACCTGTCCAAATTCTTTTTATATGTTAAAAATGAACCCGCATTCATTACCTCAGCTGGTAGCTCGTTCACGCTCTCACCACCCTGTGTGAAGAAGTTGCCCCTAAACTTTTCTCCTTTCACTCTTAACCCATGTCCTCTAGTTTCTATCTCACCTATCCTCAGTGGAAAAACCCTATCTACATTTATTCTGTCTATCCCCCTCATAAATTTAAATACCTCTATCAAATCTTCCCTCATCCTTCTACGCTCCAGGAAATAAAGTCCTTACCTGCTTAATCTTTCCGGTAACTCAATTCTTGAAGTTCAGGCAAAATCCTAGTAAATCTCTGCACTCTTTCTATCTTATTGATATTTTTCCTATAGTTAGGTGACCAAAACTCACACGATACTTCAAATTGGCCTCACCACTGTTTTATACAACTTTACCAATAACATCCCAACTCCAATACTCAATATGTTTATTTATGAAGGTCAATATGTTAAAATCCCTCTTTACAACTACACTTTCAGGGAATTACATATCCATATTCCCAGAACCCTCTATTCTATTGCATTCCTCAGTGCCCCACCATTCACCGTGCAATTACTTTCTTGGTTTGTCCTTCTAAAATGCAACAACTTACACTTGTCTGCATTAAATTCCATCTGCTCTTTTTCAGTCCATTTTTTCAGCTGGTCAGGGTCAGTAGAGCAAGTCTAATCAGGGGCATCAGGATAACCAAGGTGGGCAGGGGGCACAATCTGTTGTTCAAAAACTTGCTGAGCAGTGTGGGGGGGAAATTCCCACCATTAACCTCTTCCATGCGCTGTCATCACACTTCCCCTTCCCTCCAACATAATAAACGCGCTGCTTATGTCGTGTGGAAACAAGTGACGCTAGCAAAGCTAATGCTGTGGGTGAGTGGGTCACATAACTCATTTGGGGTGGGGGGCAATGGCCACAAGCTGGTGGGGGGGGGGGGAAATCACAATACCTCAATTGGGGCCCAATGGCCACAAATATCCACCCATTGGTGCCAGCCCTGCAACTGGACCAGATCCCCCTGCGAGCTTGTAAAACCTTCTTTGCTGTCCACAACACCTCCAATTTTAGTGTCATCTGCAAACTTGCTGAGCCAATTTACTACATTATCATCCAGATCTTTGAAATATATGACAAACAATGGCCCCAACACCGATCCCGAGGCACACCACCAGTCACAGGCCTCCAGTTTGAAAAGCAGTCATCCATGATTGCTCACTGGCTTCTCCCGTCCAGCCATTGTTAAATCCAGTTCACTACATCACCATGAATACCTAGCATCTGAACCTTCCTGACTAACCTCCTTCGTGGGACCTTGTGACATTCGCAAACTTTGTTAACTTTCCTGGTAACTGTCTCAAAAACTCTCAAGATTGGTTAAACACGACCTACAATGCTCAAAGCCATGTTGAATATCCCTAATCAGTTTCTGGCTATCCAAATAATTGTATATCCGATCTCTTAGAACACCTTCCAATAATTTACCTACTATTGACATCAGGCTCACCGGCCCATAGTTTCCATGGTTAGTTTCATAACGTTTTTTAAACAATGGAACAACGTGAGCTACCATCAAATCCTTTGGCACCACATCTATGGCTAAGGACATTTTAAATATTTCTGCCAGAGCCCCTGCAGGTTCTACACTAGCCTCCCTCAAGGTCCGAGGGAATATCTTGTCAGGCCCTGGGGATTTATCCTCCTTAATCTGAATAGGTTCCATGACCTCATTGCTTGTTTTCCTTACTTCCCACAACTCTGTGCTTGTTACCTGAGTGAATACTAATGCTATTTTAAGCTTTCTGCTGTACACAATTTCTCAGTCAAATTGGAAGTCTGACAAACTTTTCATTCCCATGTAATTGCTCTTGGTTTTACCTTTAGACATATAATTGCAACATCCTCCCTTGTGTAAAATGCTCCTAATATGTGTTCAATTGAGATTGAAATCCAAATATTTTTCATGGCACCTCAGCAGTAATATACTGCTACTGCGTCACTACCAGACAACTTTTTTTAAAATAAAGAAAATGCCCAATGTTATTATATAAATTATTCAGGTCACCCAATATTCTTCCATTCCAACATGGAATACTGAACCACTTTATACATTCATATACATTTGCTACCCTTCCCCAAAGGAATAATGACGCAGATATGGCTCTTCTAGGAATGACTACAAATTTAAATGTTATAATATATATTTCACTAATTTAATATGGCTGGCTTAATGAAGTTCATTTATAATTGCTCGAGTATAATTTAATGGAAAAAGTTGATTACCGGGTGGTCCATAAAGTAGGCATCCTTTTGGAGGAATGATTCCCACACGCTGGAACAATTCTGGATTTGTAAGTGGTAACTCTATGACCTATAAGCAGAACTTCAATTTCAGCAAAACTGATTGAAAAGCACCATCAGTTTCATAGAACATAGATCAATATTTTCATAATGCCATTTTTTTTTTTGCAAACCTCTCTTAGTTCTCTAATCTGTTCAGCCAATCCACCAATCTCTGAATAAGTAACATTTCCTGGATCTTCATGCGACATATTGTACACCAATGGGTCCACTTCTCTTGGCAAATACCTGTTACACAAGTACACAACATTTATGATTTAATCATTACAATTGACAAACTAGAACTATATGGAATCATAAATGTTATCTTATTCAAATGCTCCCAAGCAAAATCAGGAGAAAAGAATCCTTGGTTTCTAATAGCAGCAATTAATTAATTAATTCACAATTCCAAAATATTCCTTAATAAATCACAAAAGAATGAACACCAAGACTAAATTCTGTTGCGTGGAATCTTCTATCTAGTCTCATGTTTCAAGGGGCTTTTTTTTCAAGCTGCATTTACATTAAAGAAAAAGAAATGTTAATGGACTAGAAGAATCAATTTTCTTCCCCACCCCACTCCCCCCCCCCCCCCACCCCCACCACACACACAGAATAAAAAGGCTTCTGCTGGGCATATTTAAATTTTAAAAAGTAAATAATTTCTCTCCACACAGTATGTGAAAGTTATCTATATTCCTTACATGATATTTTGTCTATACATTATTGTAATGCAAAAATAGAATATATTAGCATTTTCAAATAATTGTTGTTGCTGTTTCTATACCATGCTTTTATTTACTTGAATAATATACATTCCTTTTATAAAGAACATTCTCCTAAATTATTAGAGCTGCAGGAACTAAAATTGTTCAATCTGATTGCATGAGTGATATTATCAGGTTAAAATATTGAAAGATTTTTTAAGCAAAAGACTTTTGTTGAAACACCTACCTCATTATAGTTAAAGTTGTCATATCCAGGGCAACCCTAGTCCCTGGTTTCAATTTGCTTTTCTCGAGCTGTATTGATATGAAACAAAAAGGGAAGTTGACATATTTAAAAAAAGCTAAATTATCTCTCTCCACATAATATACGTGAAAGATACGGACAATTTTTGTTTAATTACGTTACCTTAAAACACAATAGAACATATTACTATTTTTCTTTTTCAATATTTTAATTGATTTATTAAATAAAATAAAGTATTAACAAATCTCATAAAGCAATACAAATACAAATAGTAAGGCAAATAATGTTACATTAAAAAAGAAAACCACTATACTAATGATCTAAATATCAATCCCCTCCCTTTGGAGGTTACTGTCTTAACACAAACAGTCCACTACTAATAAGAAAAAAGGAAGGTAAACATTGGGATCAAAAACAAGAAACACATGACTATTTTTAAATTAGCATATTTAAGAAACCGTGGCAGTTTCTAAATCAACTGAAATGCTTGTTTTCTTGAATAGTTTCAGAGATTAGGAATGAACTGCAGGAAATGGGCTGATGCAAAGAAAACTAAGGTTTGATAGCAATGCATAAAATAATTAAACATTTAGAATAATTAAAGTGCAATTGTTTACAACATCTTGAAGGGCAGAATAAAGACAGATTTAAAATAATTAGCTAAATAAACAAGGGTCAAACATAGATATCTGCTTTCAGAAAGCACATGGAAAGGACTTTGAATGCACTACCTGCCAGTGGTAAGACAGACCGAATAAAAACTTTCAATGAGTAAATTGATTATTGAAGAAAATAAAACACCATGAATATGGAAAGAACAAGGAAGTAGGACCAAGTGGTTAGCTTTTTGATGGCACTGATACAGTTCTAATTGGCCAAATGCGTTCTTTAGTTTTATAGCAATGTACAGTACAACACTGATTCTCCAAAATCCTCATTTATCTGATTTTTTAAAAAAAATTTGGATATATGAGGATATCGGAAACAAATCAGAAATCCTTGTTCATCTGCAATTTTTTCGGAGCAGAACTGACCTCAGAAGTTGAAAAAAAAATTCACCTGACATAAAATTAGAACGACCATTGTCCTTGTTTCACATAACTCCTTCCCCTCTCTCTTCCCATTTCTTCTTTACCTTCCCCTATTAAATTTTTTCTCCAGCTCTTCCTCTCAAACTGCATGCCGCTGTCTCCCAGCCACAAGCAGTCGGAAGAATCCCTTGTCTCAGCGTCATCAAGGAGAGCGGCCTCCCAGGCAGGTGCGGCACCTTGGGCTCAGTTGCCTTCCCTCCCAACATCTCCCCTCCCTCCTCTCCCTGGTGTGCATGTGTGATAGGCTTAGGGGAGGATTTGGAGTCAGGACTCGGGCGTCAGGAGCTGCAGTGATCAGGGAAACTGGATCCTGCCAACTCTCCAGTGAGTGTTCCACCGGCCCGGGAAGCCTCCCCAGGGATCAGCGGCAGCAGTTCTGAGATCTCGATGATCAGCAATGGCCGTTGGGACATGTTAGGGATCAGCGGTGGCCAGAATTATTTTGTAAGAATTAAACATTGTTTAATCCTTGTTGTTTAAACATTGACACAAATGATTTACTGTTGCTATTGGCTGTTTTTAAAAAATGACCAGTTGTCCACTGAAAAACATTTATCCAACATAGGCCCGGTCCTGACCATTTTGAATAAACAGAGTTGTACTATAGTATTATGGTGCCTGCCACATCGACCACCGCCAGTGGGCTGATCTCGCCTCCAACTGTGCATCTTGGCACCTCACAGTTCGGCGGGCAGCAACCTCCTTCGAAGAAGACCGCAGAGCCCACCTCACTGACAAAAGACAAAGGAGGAAAAACCCAACACCCAACCCACCAATTTTCCCCTGCAACCACTGCAACCGTGTCTGCCTGTCCCGCATCGGACTTGTCAGCCACAAACGAGCCTGCAGCTGACGTGGACGTTACCCCTCCATTAATCTTCGTCCGCGAAGCCAAGCCAAAGAAGAATACTTTCCAGGAAATACATTTCTACTACTGGTCAGAAGCAAGAGTACTTTTGATGTAGCTTCAATTCATGATAGGTTTCATTTCACTGTTTATTTCAGCACATAATCCCATAAATCTAAATTAAAATAACAAGCCATCCATGCCAAGCAGACCTTGATTATTTAAATCAGATTGAATTTTTAGGACAAATGTTTAAACTGAGGTGATTTGTACCTTTTACTGGGAATATTTCTGATTTACATTTTCCACAACAATGTAATAATACCCAAGTTAAGTATTTAGATTATAAAAATAGTTTTTAAACAATGGATAACTTCCTTTGATACAAATATTAAATCAAGTAGATAACTAATACATCTGGAAGTTAAAATATAGAAAATACAAAGGTATTTTAGCCAATGCATCAAAGGTTATGGGGAGAAGGTCAGGAAGTGGGGCTGAGTAGGCTGAATAGCCTATTTCTGCTCCTATATCTTATGGTCTTATTTTACATATACACAATTTTATTCAGATATCCCAATGGAGTAATTAATCACTCGACAGTTCTGGCATCAGTCCATTAACAGGTTTAAGATGAGGAAAAGAGAAGTAAATGAAAATTAATGCAGATAATATAATGGAAATAAATATTTTATTGGGCAACACAGTTCGCTTAGTGGTTAGCCCAATGCCTTGACTGCAGCAGCAATTGGGACCGGGGTTAGAATCCCGTGCTCTCTGTAAGAAATTTGTACGTTCTCCCAGTGTCTGCGTGGGTTTTTCCCCGAGGGCTCCAGTTTCCTCCCACCATTCGAAGTGTACTGGGGGTGTAGGATAATTCAGTATAAATGGGCAGCATGGACTCGTGGGCAGAAATGACCTGTTATCGTGTTGTATGTCTAAATTTAAACATAAATGTAGATTTTTGAAGCATGGGGATGTACAGAGATTGCTGAAAGGCTAGGGCAATGAATTGATTTAGGATTGTTATAGTAAAACCTTTGTTTAAAGTTCTGCCAATGTCTGTGCATGTGTGTGTTCATGTAGTTTCAAAGCACCAGCACTGACAATAATTGCAAATGCAAAATTTCTTCAAATACAGTATTTACATTCCTTAGCAATCTGAAAATTCTCTAATAGATTTTAAAGTGATTAACTTTTGTCAACATGAAGTATTGCAGTTCCAGGAAAACAATGTGGCCTGAATAGATTGCATCTAAAAGAGCAGATCAAAAGAGTTCAGCTTCTATGCTTTAAATCTGATCATAATGTGGGGGAACCATGGCTATAGAAGATCTGACCTACAGAAATCTGACCACACAAATTCTCCCATATAAGTTTAAAGCTTTATCAAAGGAATGTTAGGGAAATGCATATCATCATCCTATTGACAGGGATAGCAGGATGTTAATTCAAAAGGCAACCAATCTTCAAAATAGGTTTGCATGCAAAAGCAGTGTTAAGAGGTAGGTGCTCATTAGGGACTGTGAGAGCGGGACACTTTGGTGAGCAGAGGTTGAGGGGATACAAGAGGTAAAGTCAGGTGAGATCTTTGCATTGTTACAAAGAGTAGGTAGTGGAGATGGCAGCTTGGGCAGTGGAATACTTTGATTTCAATATGTGGGAAATCTGGGAGAGTGCAAATGTCCTTGATTACTTCACCTGCAAGAGGTGCATCCAGCTGCAGCTCCTTACAGATCAAGCGATAGAACTGTAGCTGGATGAATTTCAGATCACTTAGGAGGCAGAGGGGGTGATAGAGAGAAGTTATAGGCAGACAGTCACACCCAAACGGTAAGAGGCAGGTAACTGGGTAACTGTTAGGAGAGGGAAGGGGAATAGGCAGTCAGTTGGGGAGGCTGATCTACCAGCGATGTAGTGATCAGGTCTCTCGTGCAGTTCTGGCCCTTCAGCTAAGAATGGAAGGGGGGAGAAGAGGAGAGCAAGAGTGATTGGGGATTTGATATTTAGGCAAATAGATAGGAGGTTCTGTGAACAAGATCAAGATGGTATATGCCTCCCTGATGCCACAGTTAGGGACATCTCAAATAAAGTCCACAGAATTCTGAAGCTGGAGGGTGAGCAGCCAGATGTTGTAGTCCATGTTGGTACCAATGACACAAATAGCAGCAGGAATGAGGTCCTGAAGAAGGAATATAGGGAATTAGGAAGGAAGCCGAAAAGCAGGAGCTCAAAGGTGGTCATCTCAGGATTGCTGCCTATGCCATGTACCTGTTAGGGTAGGTATAGGACGTTGCAGCAGATGAATGCATGGCTGAAGAGTTGGTGCAGGGATTAGGGATTCAGATTTGTGGATCATTGGGATCTCTTCTGGGAAAGGCATGAAGTGTACAAAAAGGATGGGCTGCACCTGAATTGGAGAGGGACCAATATCCTGGCTGACAGGTTTGCTAGAGCTGTAGAGAAGAGTTTGAACTAGTTTGGCAGGGGGATGGGAACCAGAATGCGAGGGCTGAAAATAGAGCATAAGGTTGAAAGGATGATGCAATGTGTTGCAGGTTTGTGGGGAAGGACAGGCATAGGAGGAAGCATAAATGTTGGAGGGTTTCAAATGTGTCTATTGCAATGCAAGGAGTACAACAAATAAAGAAGATGAACTTAAGAGTATGGATCAGTACATGAAATTACAATGTTATGGCCATTACAAAGACATGGCTAATATGAGGACAGATTGGTTGATGCAGGTACAGGGGTTTAGATGTTTTAAAAGGGTTAGGATGGAAGGTAAAATGGGAGGGGGTGGAAGGGAAATTGCATTACTGGTCAGGGATAGTATCATAGCTGCCAAAAGGGTGGAAGAGTGTCTACTGAGCCAGTGTTGCATTGGGAGCAATATTTAGGCCCCCAAATAGTCCTCAGGACACTGAGAAAAGTTAAGTAGGCAGATATTAGAATAGTACAGAAATAAAAGAGTTGTGGTTATGGAAAGTTTCAACTTCCCAAATATTGACTGGCAACTCATTACTGCAAGAGGGATAAATGGGACTGAATTTGTCAGATGTGACCAAGAAGGATTCCTGTGGATCAGCCGTCGAAAGAGGCCATAGTTGGTAATGAACCTGGTCAGGTGACTGACCTCTTGGTGGGGGAGGATTTCAGTGATACTGACCACAACTCCCAGAGCTTTAGCACAGCAATGGACAAGGATAAAAGATAACAAAATGATAAAATGTTTAAATGGGGAAGGGATAATTGTGATGGGATAAGGCAGGAACTAGGGAGAGTAAATTGGGAACACAGATGTAACCTGGAGGATGTTTAGGGACCACTTGCGCAAGGTTCTGGATTCAGGGTTCTGAGACAGGGAAAAAATGGTAGAAAAAAGAAAACCTGGTTGACAAAACAGCTGAGGCAGTTAGTTAAGAGGAAGAAGGAAGCATACATTAGATTTAGGAAGCAAAAAAATAACACAGGAAGGGCTCATGAGAATTGTATGGTAGCCAGGAAGGAACTTAATAAAGGACTTAGGAGAGCTAGAAGGGCTATGAGAAGGAGTTGGAAAGTAGGTAAAAGGAAAACAGTAAGGTTTTCTAAGCAAATGTGAAGATCAGAAGGATGATGAGTGAAGGTAGGGCCGCTTATGGATAAAGGAGGTGGAGGAGGTTGGGGAGTTCCTGAGAGTGGAACCTTTATCAAGGTAAGGTTACAATAGAACAAGCTTGTGCGCTGGATGATGCTGATATTAAGAAAGATGAAGTGTTGGATCTTCTTCAAAACATTAGGATCATTAAGTCCCTGGGATCAGATGAGATCATCAGATTGCTATGGGAAGGAAGGGAAGAGATTGCTGCAGGGGAGATGCTGGAGGATTGGAGAATGGCAAATGTGGTCCCCTTGTTTTAAATAAAGGTAATGGTGAGAATCCTGGGAATTATAGATCAGTGAGTCTTCCGTCAGTGGTGGATAAACTAATGGAGAGGATTCTTAAGGACATGATTTACGAACATTTAGAAAAGAACAGTCTTCTCAGGGATTGTCAACAATGACTTTATTAAGGGAAGGTCATGCCTACGAGTCTAATTGAGATTTTTGAGAAGGTAATGAAAGAAATTTATGAGGGTAGGGCAGTAGATGTGTATATGGATTTTAGTAAGGCATTTGACTTGGTCCTCCATGGGAGATTTGTTCAGAAATTCAAGAGGCGAGGGATCCATGGAACCTTTGTAGTGTGGATTCAAAATTGGCTTGCCTGTAGAAAGCAGAGAGTAGTATTATTGTCCCTTGAGGTCAATGACTATTGGAGTTCCACAGGGATCTGTTCTGCAACCCTGCTCTTCGAGATTTTTATAAATGACCTTGTCGAAGTAGAGGGATGAGCCAGTAAGTCTGCAGATGAGACAGGGGTTGTGGATAGTGTTGAACACTGTCATAGGTTACAACAGGAACATAGACAGGATGCAGAGATGGGCAGAAAAGTGGCAGATTCAATTCAATCCAGAGAAATGAAGGGTGATTCATTTTGGAACATCAAACTTGAAGGCAGAGTACATGGTTAATGGTAGGATACTTGACAATGTGGAAGAACGGAGGGACCTTGGGTTTCAAATTTATATATCTCTCAAGGATGCCGTGCAGGTTGAACGGATAGTTAAGAAGGCCTATGATATGCTCAGCTTCATTAGCTGGAGGATTTGAGTTCAGGGTTCATAAAGTAATGTTGCAGCTCTATAAACATCTGGTGAGACCACACTTAAAATATTGTGTTCAGTTCTAGTCACCTCATTGTAGGAAAGATATGGAAGCTATGGAGAGGGTGCAGGGAAGATTTACCAGGATGTGGCCCGGATTGGAAGATGTATTTTATGAGGCAAGGTTAGCAGAACTAAGGCTTTTCTCTTTGGAGCGAAGAAGGAGGAGAAGTAACTTAATGAACATCTACAACATTAAGAGAGGCATACATAAGGTAGACAGCCAACAGCTTTTTCCCCAGGGAGGAAGTAGCAAACAATAGAGGTCATCTGTACAAAGGGAGAAAAGTTTAAGGGAGACATCAGGGGATATTTTATTTAACTTTTTAAAAAAAACATAAAGTTGTGGGTGCCAGGAATGGATTGCCAGGGGTGATGGCGAAGGCACGAACGTTAGGGACATTTAAGAGACTCTCAGAAAAGCACATAGATGAAAGAAAAATAGAGGATTATGAGGTAGGGGGGGGTTAGTTTGACTTTTTGGTAGATATGTTTAGGTTAGCACAACATTGTGGGCTGAAGGGCCTGTACTGTGCTGTAATATTCTATGTTCTGCGCAACTTTCCCACAGTAATCAAACAGACACCACTGTCTTTCTGAACATAGCTGCTTGTTCATAGCAAGAACCTACTTACGAGATGTACTTTTGAAAACAAACAAGGCAATCACTTCTATTGACATTTGTGAAATGCTATCAAACAACATTGCATCCATTGATACATTAAGATCACTGAAACTAGTCTTTGGATGTTGGACATTATATTTCTGTACCATTATATATACTGTGCATTAAATGTTTGTTAATTGACTCTAAATTAAAATTGATGGTTTCTGACTTAATGAAAAAAAAAATCATTTTATTGATAGTTCTCAGGAAATGGAACCCTGGCTCTCAGAGTGCCATATGAAGGATACAAGGAGGTTGAAGTGAACACCAGGAGTGAAATTGGGAGAAGACAGCTGGATGCCAGATGTGCTGGAGAAACTCAGCAGGTCATGCAGCATCCATAAGTAGAAAAGGATAACCAATTTCCTATGGATGCTGCGTGACCTGCTGAGATTCTCCAGCATATTTGGTGCACTGTGCTTGACCCCAGCATCTGCAGATTTTTTTGTTTAGCTGGATTCTAATGTTTGGAGCTTGAGAGTTCAGATATATGTAGTCAGAGAGCTTGCCACTGGAAGCAGCATTGATTCTTTACAAGTTCTCACTATGACTTGTGTAATGCTCAAACTGATGTATTGGGCAGCAAATTAACACCCATGGAGTATGCCTTGAACAAACCAAAAGCTTTATCAATTTAGCTTGAGGAAAGATTGGGTGTGTGGTGGGAAGCACTGACAACTTAATTGCTCAATTATTTCTTCTGTATACATTAAATAAACCATACAATAAGCAGTAGTGTATAGGAAAATAGATTTAAACACATTTTGCTTGTATGATCTTTGAATACTTCACCTGTCGACGGCAGCCAACAACATATCGTGGTCCATTTGTGGCCTTTACAATAACTACACAGGAAAAAAGATTGTATAATTTTAAAATTGTTTTGTTATGAACAACAATATAAACTGTAATAAAATTTTGCTACTTACATTTCTCTTCTGTAAGTTGTTTCAGCACTTCACCAACAATCTGAGAAAAATTAATTGGTTTTATTTATTTTTATTGGAAATGAAGAAAAATGCCATTTAATTTCATGAAAAAGTGATAAACTCTCACCTGTCCCACACTCTGAAGAGCTTTGAGGTCATTCTCAGACTTTTCATATTGCTTAGTTAGTTCTTTCAGTTGCTCTCTCACTATATATACAGGAAAAAGATTTGAACATAAATGTTGCAAATTTAATAAATTAAAGAGGGTTCAAATCCTCTCTCAAATTGATGTAGTTTAAGAGGTTATTAACTTCATCATGCTTGTACCAAATGTTTGGTGAAGCTAGCTGATCATCTTAGTTCCCTGTTCTTCTCTCATACCCCCACACATTTTTCCTTCAAATAATTTCATAAAATGAGGAGGAAACATTCTACCAGTCAAGTTAATGTTGGAACTCAGAGAAATTCCATTCCCTATCCAAATGGTTCACTAACTTGGAAGCATACAACATAATAGCACAGTAAACAGCCCTTCGGCCCTTCTGGTCTGTCTTGAACTATTATTCTGCTTGTCCCACTTCTTGGGGAACATTCTTTATAATTCAATTCTCTTCTAAATTTTGCCACTAACTTGTTTTCCTCTGTTATTTCAGCCATTTTTGCTCAGATTGCATTCATGTAAACAAATATTAATGCACTTTCTGCCCTCAAGTATTTGTGATTTTGACTATTTCAAGTCTCCTCTGATCCACAGATAGCAATATTTTTTTCAGATTCTCTGTGTAACTAACTCCCAGTCAAAAGACAAATGTCATCCTGACTGCAATCCTGAATGTTAAATTATGCTTTTACACTATGATGATGGCATCATATTTTTACACCGAGATAATGGTATTAACATAAACTGACACATTTTTCAGTAGATGACATCTTCTTATCAAAGATGGAGTTTTGTGCCAAACATGACCCTATGCGACTCTGGCTCAACTCTTATGTATCCTGTTGTGTTCCTCTACTATATAAGTGCCTCAGAATCGCTGTATACTGAGCTCGTCCAGCGTCATGGTGCATTCAGTCAGTCTGACTATTCAATGGCTGTTGTTGCTACCCATAATCCCCCATGCAGTTGAAACCGCTGTACCACGCCAGGGGAACTGAGAAGGGGACTGTTTCCCTGGCACTGGTACAGCCCCAGGGGGAGAAAGATAGCAGTGCAACTTGGGTGGGCGAGGTGAGGGGAAGAGAGTGATGGCAGCGTGTCTTGGGCAGGCGAGGGGGAAGACGGCAAGGCGACTCAGGCGGGCGAGGGGGAGACGGCAGAGCGACTCGGGCAGGTGAGGGGGAGACGGCAGAGCGACTCGGGCGGGCAAGGGGGAGACGGCAGAGCGACTCGGGCGGGCAAGGGGGAGACGGCAGAGCGACTCGGGCGGGCAAGGGGGAGACGGCAGAGCGACTCGGGCGGGCAAGGGGGAGACGGCAGAGCGACTTGGGCGGGCGAGGGGGAAAGATGGCAGCATGACTTGGGCGGAGAGATGGCAGCATGACTTGGGCGGAGAGATGGCAGTGTGACTCGGGCGGAGAGATGTCAGCGTGACTCAAGCGGGTGAGGAGGAGAGACAGCAGCGCAACTCAAACGGGTGAGGGGGAGAGACAGAGCACGACTTGGGCAGTTGAGGGGGGAGAGACGGCAGTGCGACTCAGGATCATGTTCAGTTCTGGTCCAGACTTGAAGGGCGTTTGCACCAGCGTGATGCAATTCTGGAACCTAGCGTGCGGGACCAGACACAGCCTTAAAGGCTGCAGTGCGGAATTCAAAGTAAAGCAGTTTTGTTACTTGAGCGCTCAGCCTGTTGTCTCAGTCTTTTCGTTGCACTTGTGTACAACCCGTAACACTTGTGACCCCGATGAGTCTTCACGTCCTGAAGACTCGGCACAATGGAACCCGCTGCCAACATTCTGGACGAACGGGCCCCGGACTTGGTTTGGCCAAGCAGAGGCCCAGTTCCAGATCAAATAGATAACCTCCAATTCAACGAGATACTTCTATATCATCAGAACGCTTGATCATGAAGCCACCTCTCAGGTCGATGACCTCATCCAGGCACCACGAGGAAGGTAAATACATGGCTCTTAAAAACCTCCTCATTAGCCCCCAGATGGGTTTTCATGACGTGAGAAGGCTGCCTGGCTCCTTCACTTGGACGGCCTAGGCGATAGGATACCGTCCACCCTCATGCATGAAATGCTCACATGCAGAAGGGTACAAGCCCTGCCTCATGTTTGAGCAGGCGTTCCTCGAGCAAATGTCCAAAGACATCAGACTCGTATTGGCCAAAGCGGATTTCAGCAACCCGCGCAAGGTTGAGGCACAAGCAGATGTTCTCTACAGCTCCAAGCGTGAGACCATAGACTCAGTCAACAGCATTACACAGCCGATGTCAAATGCAACACCCAAGTCCAGTCCACTACGTGAACAGGCCCCATTCCGCCGGAAAACAGAAAGGTATGACCAAAAATGGTGTTTCTACCACAGCATTAGGGGCATCAGCTCACAGGTGCTGCCAGCCATGCTTGTTTTTGAGAAATGACGGGGCCAGCCATTGTTAGTGGCAGCGGTGGCTGGCCGAAGAGCCTTCTCCACATCTAAGACAGGATCTTGGGCCACAGGTTCCTCGTAGACACAGGGGCAGAGATAAGCGTCATTCCCCCTATGTCACTAAAGACATGCACGAGACCTCACGGCTCACCCCCGTGTGCAGACAACAACACCACCATTAAAACATTTGGGAAGAGGCGAATGCCTGTGCGTTTCAGCAAGACGACCTACAATTGGTTATTCACTCTGTCTTCGGTAGACAAGCCTCTATTGGGCGCAGATTTCCTATGGGTACACTCCCTACTGGTGGACCTCCAAGGCAGACAATTAGTCCACACAGAGACTTTCCAGATGGTATCTCTTGGCACGTCCAACGAGCTCTTCACCCAGCTTGCTTCCGTGGAGACTCCACAGGCAATATAGCTGCCTCGTCGCTAGTTTTCTCTCCATTCTGCACCCCAAGTTCACCGCCATAATGCCGAAGCAGCGTCAAAATCGCGACCACTAGCCTGCCATTGCATTCGCGAGCCTGTCGCCTAGCCCTAGACAAACTCAACTTCGCCAAGGAAGAGCTTAAATTCATGGAAGAACTCGGCATCGTCCACCATTCCAACAACCTGTAGCCTCAGCTCTTCACTTGGTAGCAAAGTCCAATGGCGGCCAGAGACCCTGTGGAGACTAGATGCCTCAACAATATGGCAATGCCCAACCACTACCGCATTCCCCATATCTAGGATTTTGTGGCGTACTTCCATGGTGCAAAGCTTTTCTTTAAGGTCGACTTGAACTGGGGATACCATCAGATCCTTGTGCACCTGAATGATGTCCAGAAGACAGCTACCATCATCCTTTTTGGGCTTTTCGAGTTCCTCCGCATGCCCTTCAGCTTGAAGAATGCGGCACAGACTTTCTAGCACCTCATGATTGCGGTCTGCAAAGACTTGCCCGTCCTTTTCATCTTCCTCAACAATATCCTGGTAGCCAGCAGGATGCCTGAGGAGCACATGACACATCTGAGCCAGCTTTTCAACAGGCTCTCACAGTTCTGTCTCACCATTAATCCAGCAAAGTGCTAGTTCGGCCTCGAGGAAATTGACATTCTGGGCCTCAAGATTACCAAAGATGGCGCCACCCCCCTACCCAACAATGTGGAGGCCACGGTGAAATTTTACAACAGGTTCATCCCCATAGCCACCAAGATTATGTGCCTTCTTTTCGCTCCAATGTCGGGCTCGACGAAGGTGCTCAACTGGATGGACAAAGCCCAAGCTTTTGAGAAGACCAAGGAGGCCCTGGCTCATAAAACGATGCTAGTCCACCCACGAATGACCATACCAACGGCACCCACAATCCACGTGTCCAACACAACTGTAGGCGCTGTCCTGGAACAGTTTGTTAACAACTCACGGAGACCTCTTGCCTTTTTCAGTCGCCACCTGTGACCACCTGAACTGAAGTACAGCACGTTTGACAGAGAACTGCTGGCCCTCTACTTGGCTGTCCACCATTTCCGCTACTTCCTGGAGGGACAGCCATTCATTGTCTACACAGATCACAAGCTGCTCTCCAAGTCCTCCGACACGTGGTCTGCCCTACAGCAGAGGCACTTATCCTACGACTCGGAATTCACCATCTCCATCTGCCATCTCTCTGGAAAACAAAACATTGTCACTGATGCACTTCCCAGAACAGTGGTCAACATCTTATCGCAAGGCATTGACTACCATGATCTGGCTAGAGCTCAGCAAGATGACCCTGATACCTACAGCTTCAAGACTGTGGTCACAGGATTGCAGCTCCAGGACCTCCCACTGCACAATGCTTCTCTGTGATGTCTCCACGAGCCAATCTCGGCTGCTGGTCCCTGCCCAATGGAGAATGGTTTTCAACACGATCCACGGTTTGTCTCACCCACTCCATCTGAACAACAGTGTGGTTGGTATCCTCCTAATGTGTCTGGCACGGCCTACACAAGCAAATCAAAGAGTGGGCGAAAACCTGCATAGACTGCAAAGGTCCAGCAACACACCAAGCCCAAGTCCAGCAGTTTGATGGTCCAACACGCAGATTCCAACACGTCATAGTTGGGCCCTTGACAGTCTCCCAAGGGTTGCGCTACCTGTTCACAGTGGTGGACGGTTCATTCATTGGCCAAAGGCCATTCCCCACCAAGATGCCTATACAGATATATGTTCCAGGGCTTTCCTCTCCACTTGGGTATCCCGTTTTGGTGTCCCAGCGCACATAACGACCGACTGAGGAGTGCAGTTCACCTCTGCTCTGTGGAACGAAATCTCTTAAACTCTTGGGCACCCAACTGCATCGCACCAAGGCCTATCATCCTCAGGCCAACAGGCTGGTCAAGCGCTTCCATCGTCACCAAAAATCAGCACTCATGGCACAGCTTGCAAAACCCAACTGGGTAGACGAACTGCTGGGGATACGCAGAGCACCTAAGGATGACCTCAAAGCCTACTCAGCTGAACTAGTCTATGGCGAGACCCTCGCAGTCCCAGCCCAGCACCCAATCAAACCACCGACACCACAGTCATCCTCGAGAGACTGCAAAACAAAATGGGCTCCCTTGCACCACCGCCACGATCGCGACACGGTCAGTCATCTTGCAACTACCCCCCAGACTTATCCTCCTGCAAGTATGTATCCTTTGAGGGACGCTACAAGGTGCTGCAAAGAAATTCAGGGGTCAAGGAAGAACTGTTCACACTAGACCATTTGAAACCAGCCAACCTGGACTTGTCACAACCAGGTCCCCCCAATGGAACGTAGGGGTCGGCCATCGAGACAGCAGACCTCACCCTCTACGCATCGTGAGACCATCAGTGTCAGATCTTGTTGGGGGGGGGGTGTGGCGACGCACATAGTTGTAGCGGCGGCGAACCAGCCTCACTTGTCACACGCGGTCTGCAGGGCAGCCATGGCAAAGATGGTGTCGTGGGACCTTCTCTTCTGGTCCAGACTGGAAGAGCGTGTTTGTGCTTGCAGGACCAGACATAGCCTTATTGTGCAAGGCACAATTCAAAGTAAAGCGATCGTGTTACTTGAGCTCTCAGCCTGTTGTCACAGTCTTTTTGCTGCGCTCACGCCCAACCCGCAACAAGGAACCTGTACTCACAAATCTCTTCCACATTTTCCTGGAGGCTTTAACACCTTCCCAAAGTGTAGTCCCAGAAATGAAATTACTACAGTCAAGACATGAACAAGTGTAATTTTCTGTTTTGTACTAGGCTTTACATTAATAAATCCAAAATATTTACATATTTTAAAGAGATTTCTCAAAAATCCATCAGCTTTAAAAATGAAAACTGAAATTTTTTGTTACTCTCTCAGCCTACATTCCACTTAAAAATCATTCCATATTGGCTGTATTACCTTTCTTCATATTTTAAAACTTTTCACTTCTGTCCATTTGCTCCTAAAGTTTTTTCCTTTTCTCATCATCAGCAAACTATGACATTATTAGAAAGGATTTCAAAATCCAGGAAGTTAATACTCATTGAAAGGAGTTAATAGGTTAAATTTTAATTTAGACATACAGCACAGTAACAGGCCCTTCTGGCCAATGAGCCCAGGCCCCCCCCAAATACACCTTCAATCCCTGTACGTTTTTGAAGGAAATACCAAACCCTCGAGAATAACATTAAACAGAAAAGACTGTTGACGCTGTGATTGTGGAGCAATGCACAAGAGCACTGGAGAACCTCAGCAGGTCAAGCAAATTCTATAGGAAAGCGAAGGGATACAACCAAAATTTTGGGTCTGGGTGGAAAGCTGGCAAGCATCTGAATAAAAAAGATGGTTGGGGGGAAGGAGCACAGACAAACGGGGCATAGGTAGATAAGCGTGGCGTTAAAAAAAAAACTGAGAAGTGACAAGGAGAAGGGGTAGCTCTTTGAATGGAGAGCTGGAGGAAAAAAGAGAGAGAGAGAGCGCGCGGGAGAGGACAGACATGTTGGTGTGGGAATGGTGTGTGGAATTGAAATGGTTGGCCACTAGGAGTTCTCGGGAGTTTGCAGCACAGTGAGGGTGCTCAATGAAATTATCTTCCAATGTCTGTGTCCAGTCTCTTTGATGTAGAGGAGAATAGTGCTTTCTGCCTGAAAAATTATATAATTTTTTTCTGCACCCTGAACAATAGCCAATTGTGCGGTTATCGTTGTCTTTAATACTACCAGCGTTGTCTCCGCTCCATCCTCAACATCCATTGGAGCGCTTTCATCCCTAACGTCGAAGTACTCGAGATGGCAGAGGTCGACAGCATCGAGTCCACGCTGCTGAAGATCCAGCTGCGCTGGATGGGTCACGTCTCCAGAATGGAGGACCATCGCCTTCCCAAGATCATGTTATATGGCGAGCTCTCCACTGGCCACCGTGACAGAGGTGCACCAAAGAAAAGGTACAAGGACTGCCTAAAGAAATCTCTTGGTGCCTGCCACATTGACCACCGCCAGTGGGCTGATATCGCCTCAAACCGTGCATCTTGGCGCCTCACAGTTTGGCGGGCAGCAACCTCCTTTGAGGAAGACCGCAGAGCCCACCTCACTGACAAAAGGCAAAGGAGGAAAAACCCAACACCCAACCCCAACCAACCAATTTTCCCCTGCAGCCGCTGCAACCGTGTCTGCCTGTCCCGCATCGGACTTGTCAGCCACAAACGAGCCTGCAGCTGACGTGGACTTTTACCCCCTCCATAAATCTTCGTCCGCGAAGCCAAGCCAAAGAGAAAGAGAAGAGAAGAATACTACCGATAATGATTGGGCATAATGCAGTCAATTCACAATTGATGTTACAATAACTCTTCTGATGCTGGTAAAGTATTTTATAATTGCCACTATAGGAACTGCTGATTGACAATCGGATTTTTAAAACAGATCTTTTGCAAACTTAATTATTCTACTTTTCTTAAAGAGTTATGGATGCCTGGAATACATTGCCAGGGGTGATGGAGGAGGCTGGTACACCAGTGGCATTTAAAAGACTCTTGAGCAGAAATAGAGGGTTTAGATTGTTGTGGAGTAGGTTCACATGGGTGGGCCGAAGGATCTGTACTGAATGCGTTGTAATATTCTAGGTTTCGACAAAAAAGTGTTTGGGCTCTGAAGTAGTGGGTGAAATCAAACTACATACAGACTGAATGACCACCGACCCTACCTCAATTTCATGCAACGAATCAAGGTAAAGATATTATTGAGGGGGGGTCTTGGTTCATTTTTAAACGTTCCTCAACTCGCCGGCCTCACATTTAAATCCGTATAATCATTTATCCCATTAACGTTTGTACATGAAGGGATAGATCACACCGAGTCTCCCAGCTCGGCCCGGCTTCATCCCCACTCCATGCATGACAAAGCGAGTCCGAGGCAGCGCCGCTATTACTCGATGGCACCTGCCCTGGAAGCCGTGTTCACCAGTCCCCCCGACCCAACTAAGACAAATAAAGCAATGGCAAACGCACACTCTTTCAGGCGGCCGTCGATCTCCTTGTGCTCCAGTAATTTCTTCCTGTAATCCTGCAGCGCTTTCTCCCTCGGATCCGCCATGTTGTTGCCCGGGAACCGAGCGGTGCCTGATGGGATACGGCGAGAGGCCGCATTGCCAACGAGCGTCTCCTGGAGTGGGATGTGGCCCTCCCGCGACGGAGCCAGTCGGAGCTGGAGCTGGTGACGGGGAACGTTCATTCAACTCGTTGGGCGCAGAGCGGCCTCGTAAATATCCACCCGATCTGGTTTCGGGGAAGGTAAAGACGAAATCTGGAGTCCAGTGTGGTGCACAGTCATTCCAAGTGAAGCAACTCTTGTGAATCTACAGGGGAGCCTGACACAGACAAAGATGCTTCTGGCCGTGGCAACTGCAAGGACTTTTCCAGCGGCCCACCCCTTCAGTCCCACATCATCCCATTGGCACACTGACATGTCTCTTCAACATCTCAGTAATTCCATGCACTGCTAAATTGAGGCCTGTAGATTGGAAGAACACATCTTGGTGACAATATCGACGTACAATTTTTGTTAATCTCATCCCCCAGCCTCTCCCTTTTCCATATCCCTTCTTCCTGCTCTCCAACTCCCCTTGCTTCTCTCAGAGAGCTATTTTAGCCATCTGCCCTCTTCCCCCATAGCCTCTTTCTCCTTCCCCTCCCACATGATCCACCTATCACCTGGAAGGCTGTACTCCTTCCCCTAGGCTCCTACCCACCTTTTTATTCAGGCATCTGTGATCTTTGGCTCTCCTGAAGAAGGTCGCAGGACCAAAATGCCAGCCGCCTTTTCCTTTCTGTGAATGCTGCATGACCCGAGTTTCTGAGTGCACTGGTTCAGGGAAAGGCTTGCTCCAGACTGATGTTGCCCACAATTGACAAATTTAGAATTTACTGAAATAGATGTGAATAAAGATAGGAGTGAGAGAAATTTTACAACTAACAGCTAGGAAAACTCAGTTGGAGAACAAATAAGATGGTTATAAATCATAAAATAGAGAGAGGTTAGATATAAGATTGTATACAGTGGTATTCCACATAAATGTCCTTTGGACCACTGTTGTTCATTTACCAAGGATTTGTATTAGGAGTTGGAAATAAAATTTCAAATTTTGCAGAAGATACACAATCAAGAGATGCAATTCCCAAAGTGTGATGAAATATAAAGTGATAACTGCTTTTTTAAAGTACATTGGTGTCAATCTTTCCTGTAGAGTAAATTCAGGATTCAGAGATAATATTAATACTTTTTCTCTCTACTGTCTTGAAGTGCTTCACTTTTTGCTCTTGAAGAATAGGACCATGGAAGCTGGGCTATTCCCAGCAGCTTCATTCAGAAATATTTACATACTTTATCAGTGGTGTTGGGAGCTTCTTTTCCAGCTATGGAAGTACCTGACGTACTGCCAGTTTCGAAACACTGAATCTGTTAGTTTATTCTGTTGTTGAAAACCTCAGAGGGGAGGGAACCCTGTCTTCCCAAGACTTCACTGGGGAAATCACCTCTTGGAATCTGCATCAGGTTAGGCCTTGCTAGAGGAAATCAGACGCTGTTAACCAAAATGGATTGCAGAGCTTTGTATTAGGAGCTAAATTACTTGTTATTTTTAAAAAGTTTAACATTTTTAATTATTTATGTATTAAACCTGTGTTTTAGTTAATTTATAACATTAATTTTTTTTAAAGTTGCCGACTTCAATATTTTTTAACATCGGAGGCATTAAAAATCAATTAAAATTCGCAAGTGGCAAAGTTAGGGGTGGGATAACGCCAACAGCCATAATCTTCATTCAGGGGCTTTTTGGGTTTTGGGCAAACTTGCAGCACTACCAGAAATCCCACTGATACTGAACCACCTGACTCTTGAAGATCAGCTTGCTGAAGGCCAGAAAGACTTCCTCTTCATCTGATATGTATGAGTGTAAGGAATATGGTGAGGGTGTTTTTGATTGTGACGAGCCTAGCAAGTTGTGTCTCAATATCGTACATTTAAATACAAGTCTGTGTATAAATAAAAACTCATTTTGAATTTAAATTAAAGGACTGATAAATTGAGATATTTTCCCATTTCAAGCTAATGATGAGAAATAGAGCAAATTGATCTATCTAACCAATCTGCCTCCTCCACGCCTACACTATTGATCAACTTTGAGAGGACCATTTTATCTACATTCTATCTCTACTCATTCATTCATAGCTATAACAATGACTGATCTTTTTAAAAAAAAAGTTTCCAAATCCCACATGGCCTTCTTCCGCCCACCTCTCCAACCTAGAGTTCTGGACACTTGCATATCCCCATTTTATTTGATCCACCTGTTCAGGGCTAACAGTTTCATCCATAAGACATCATCTCATCACTTTATTCTTTTTCTTTAAATCATATCTCTTTTTGACCTAGTATCTCCTTCATGTCTCAAGTCAATTTTTTTTTATAGTGTTTCTTTGAAGTATCTTTGGCTGTTTTGGCCGATTGAAGAATTTAAACTCAAATTATTGAAGTTGTTCAATAAATACAAATTGGTGTTTTTGTTGCTTTTACAGTCAAACTAATAGATTTTCTTTCTCTGCCTGAAACAAAATTTCAATTTTTTCCACCAGCCAATGGCCCTTTCATGCAAGATTGCTAAATCAGGCCTAAATTTATGCTATAACTCAAATTAAACCTGAGGATATTTAATTCTATACCCATGAACTCAGTTTGATCCCTGTGTAAAAAGGACAGTGAGATCGATCACTTTCACACCCAATTTCTTTAAAGTAATTTGAAAAATAGCTGCAATAGTTAAATGTTAATACACAAAAGATATGGAGAAACTCAGCTGGTGGAAAAGATATATAAATTGGGCTAATTTTTAAAATTTAAGAAAAATTTTGACAGGTACATTGATGGGAGGGATATGGAATGAGTGTAGGTCAGTGGGACTAAACATAAAAATAGATTGGTAGACTAGAAAGGATGAAGGGCCTATTATGCTGCAATGTTCTATTGTTTTATGGTTCTAACCAATGTTTCAGACCTGGCCCTTTGTTAAGGTATGAGCAAAAAAGTATTGGTGAATTTGCAGGGGTCATCTCATCTGGTGCTTCCACTGAGGCCTTGTCTACATCAGAGAGATGCAGATTGGGAGATCGTTTCAATGACAATATTCACTCTGTTGTTATAGTGGGGATCTCCTAGTGGCAAACCATTTTAATTCCCATGCTGACATGTCAGATTAGATTTCAGATTTATTGTCAGAGTACATACATGACATCATATACAACCCTGAGATTCTTTGTCTGCAGGCATGGCAAAATTACCACTTATTGGTTGTGCAAAAAAAATCTGTACGCAGCATATACAAGTAAACAAATAAAGAACTCTAAACAGATAATGAATGTAAACAAATCGACTGCATTACAGAAAGAAGTTTTAAAAATCAATAAAGTGCACAAGTAAGAGTTCTTAAATGAGTCCCTGATTGCGTTTGTTATTGAGGAGTCTGATGGTGGAGGGGGAGCAGCTATTTCTGAACCTGGTGGTGCAAGTCTCGTGGCAACTATACTTCTTTCCTGAATGTAGCAGCAAGAACAGAGCGTGTGCTGGGTAGTGTGGATCCTTGATGATTGGTGCTGCTCTCTCACAGCAGTGTTCCCTGTAGATGTTCTTGATAGTAGGGAGAGTTTTGCCAGTGATGTTCTGGGCTGAGTCTACTACTTTTTGGAGGGTTTTACGCTCATACTAGATCGTGATGCAGCTGGTCAGCACACTTTCCTCCACACATCTATAGAAATTTTCCAGGGTTTCTGGTGTCATACCAAAACTCCGCAAACTCTGGAGGAAGTAGAGGCGCTAACGTGCTTTCATCATGATGCCATTAGTGTGTTGAGTCCAGGAAAGATCCTCCAAGATAGTGACTCCCAAAAACTTAAATTTGCTCTTATTTCCCCAATGATCACTGGATTGTATACCTCTGGCTTACACTTCCTGAAGTCAACAATCAGCTTCTTAGTTTTTGTGACATTGAATGAAAGGTTATTGTTAGTACACTATTCAGCCAAGTTTTCAATCTCTCTCCTTTATGCTGACTCATCACCTTTCTTTATACAACCCATTACAATGGTATTGTTCACAAATTTGTAAATGCTGTTGTTGTACCGAGCCCCATAGTCGTAGATTTAAAGTGAGTAGAACACAGCCCAGTACTGATGGGGATTGTGGAAGAGATGCTCTTGCTAATCCTCACTGATTGTGGTCTGGAGGTGAGGAAATCCATGATCCAATTACACAATGGGGTATTGAATCCCAGGTCTTGGAGTCTTCTGATCAGTTTTGAGGGGATGGTGGTGTTAAATGCTTAACTGTAGTCCATAAAGAGCATCCTTTGTGTAGGGCTAGTGAGATGGCATCCACCGTAGATCAGTTGCTACAATAGGTGAACTGGAACATATCCATGTCACTGCTCAGACAGGAGTTGATGCGCTTCATCACCAGCCTTTCAAAACACTTCATCACTGTTCATGTGTTAATGGCCAATAGCCATTAAGGCAGATTACTACATTCTTCTTGGGCACTGGTATGATTGACACCTGTTTGAAACAGATGGGTACCACACCCTGATGGAGTGAGATATTGAAGATATCCGTGAATATATTGGTAGGTTGGTCAGCACAGATTTTTTAATTCTCGGCCAAGTACTACATATGGGCCAGATGCTTTCCTCAGATTCACTCCCCTGAAGATACCTCAGATGGGATCAGGAGGTGCGAAGGGTTGGCTCTTCGCTGTTACTGTCATCAAATTGGGTGTAGAATGCACTGAGTTCCTCTGGGAGCAAACCTTTGCCATCTGCTACTTCACTGGATTTGGTTTTGTAGCAGATTATGGCATTTATGCCCTGTCACAGCTGTTGACTGCCCCTTGTTGTTTTCATTTTCATCCAGAATTTCCACTTCACCTGGGAGATAGCTTTTCGCAGGTCGTACCTGCTCTTTCTATCAGCATGTTCCAGATTTCATTGTTCATCTGGGCTTCTGGTTTGGGAAAACACTGAATGATTTGCTGGGGACACACTCATTCACTCCTGTTTTAATCAAGTCTGTGACAGCCCTGGTGTAATCATTTGAGATCCACACCTGAGTCCTTGAACACTACCTAATCTGCTGACTCAAGGTAGTCCTGCAATTGTTTTTCAGTCTCCTGTGACCACCTTCTAGCTGTCCTTGCATCTGTGGCCTCTCTTTTTTGAGCTCTGTCTGTGTGAAAGCAGAAGGAGCACAGCCAGGTGATCCAACTTGCCAAAATGCAGTCTTGGGGGAAAAAAATGGAAGACCTGGTAAGAATAGTTTCATGCGCTGCTGTTACGAGCCCAAAGGACCCCAAAGCCCAGCAGCAATAGACATTCACCAAGACAAGTAATTTTTAAAACAAAAGTTTGCTTTAATTAACTTTAAACATAAAAAAAATCAAACTTTAACTTATCTATACACTTAACTAACCCAAATTTACCCCCTCTAATTCTAAGCACATGTGTATGTAATTGTGTGTAAATTTAAGAAAAGTTCTTTGGTTCACAGTTCGATCTCACTTCTTCTTCCAAGTTCTCTGGATGCAGGCAATTCTTATACTGTGCACAGAACTTAACATGTATAAAGTTCACCAGGCTTTGGTGCTCGAAAAGGTAAATGTTTACCGCTCAGGAAGGTTCTTGTAGGGTTTGCAGAGAGAGATTTATTGTTCCAGGATTTCCACAACTGAGGTACCACCATTAGTCACCTCAAGGTCTCGCTGATAAAACTTGCCCCATCAGGGTTTTCCAGATGGTAACCTCTTTCTTCAGGCTACCAGAGTTCCTTTCTTTTCTTCTTATTCCAAGAGAAACATCAGACAGATAGCACTTCCAGCCATCCACTGCTTTGGAGCTTTCCGTTTCCAACCAGCTCTTCCTGGCTTGTTTCAGCCGTGAATATTCAGTCTCTTTTCAGTGTGACACACACGAACGGAGTCTCTCTCTCTCTCTCTCTCTCTCTCTCTCTCCAACTCTCAAAAAGCCCATGGGACTCTCACTTGCAAAAAAACCCACCTTCTCCAGCAAACAACAGGAGTTTTACTCCTTGGTCATCAAGCTGTTGCCTTAAGTAAACAAAACCCTGTGCACTCTGTCAAAACCCTTGAAAAGAGCTTCCAACAGCCAGTGTCTCCAGTCCATTCATTTCATAACATCATTTCAATGAGCACCTACTTGTGAAATGTGCTTAGCATTCTCCATAGATCCTGCAATATTATTGTCTTTCAAATAAGATCTGTTTTAAAATGTGTGTATGTATGTAACCTACTGTCATCTTACCAAAATTCCTCCTAATATTTATCCATTACACTGCCAAACTGAGACCATCTGCAAATTGGAGGAACCACACCTCGTATTCTGTTTGAGCTCCCTCCAACATTAACATCTATTCTGGTTTCTATTAGCTCCTACCACCATCTTGCTCTTTCCCTATCTCTCAGTCTCCTTTTCTCCAGTTCTGCATTCACAGAGCTACCACCTCCCCAGATCAATTCTCAGCTTTTCTTTCCTGCCTGGCCTAACTACTCCAACTATGGCCTCTCGCCCTATGCTTCTGCACCTGCCCCTTCTTTCCTTCACCCCAACCCCTGCTTTTTTTAATGAGATGCCTGCTTGCTTTTTGCTTATGCTTTGATGAAGCCCTCAGGCCCAAAACTTTGGTTCTATGTCTTTGCCCTCTATGAACACTGCGGAGCCTGCTGAGTTTATCCAGTATTTTTGTGTATAAATTACAAATACAGCGTCCGCAGACTTTCTTGAGTCATTGAAATAATTAAATGGTAGTTTGAAGGCAGCAATTATAGTTTAACTAATAACTGTAAGAAGTCAATTCTTAGAATAGCGAGACGCTGCCTCATCTGTATTTTAATCTAATTCGCTGGAATTTGGTTTGGGTTAAGGTTACAGGCAAAACACATATTAACATAGAAAGGAAACGGTAGCGTATGTAACAGCGTATCACTTCGGTATGTGCCTTAGTTTTGCCGCATGACACATCAGATTGAATATATATAAATCAAACACATTTTATCCACTTCGAGTGCAATCCCCGCAACTGGACCGCACGTAATCCACGTCCTCAAAATGTTTAAAGGAAGTGCCGTTTCCATCTCCCCAATGCATTTATAGAGCGAGGCACTTCGCAACATTCGGCTAGTTAAACAGTAACAATCATCGTGTTGTAAAATAAAACGCGATAGCGTAAGGCTTTTGGACACCTGTTCTTGGACGATCGCGACGTGCGAGTTTGGTGTTATATGCAAGGAAGTGAAATTGACGAGAAGGCGGGATCTCGGTTTTAAAAGGAAACCTTCAACGAGTCAAGTTTTTGTGCCCACGGTCGATGTTGGCTTCTTTCAGCAGCCGTAGAATGTGGTTTGGAGCAGTTTGGTGAACAACAAGGGCGAAGAAAATAATTCATAATGCTGACTTCCCTCCTTCTGATGTTCTGTATGTTTCCACAACAGGGGCTGCAAGACACTGTTCCAAAGGGTGATCGAACACATTACCATCAGGTGAGACGGACATTATAATATCAGCGCCTTTATTTCGCCGGATTGGGGGAAAACTGATCAAAAGAGCGTAAAATGTTCGTCTGACTACCCTTTGCGCAGAGGTACTTCCTGTGTCGTGGGGACCAGGTGTATTTTTAATGTGACCTTTTCCCTTTTCCGTGTCTTGAGTCTCCGGCAGGCTCCACGACTACTTTTGTGGTCTCTCTCTATCATGGCCGGTGTTTTTAGCTCGTAGACCAGGGGTTCCCATCCCCGTGTACCCCTAAATATTAAGGATTAAAAAAACACGACATTGTGCAATCTGACTGCAGATTACAACACCATGTATTGAACAGTAGTGGTTATTCTCTCAGACCCAATGTACCTCTTGAAAGGTGCAAATGTACCACTGGGGGTACTTGTACCCCAGGTTAGGAACCCCTGACGTAGATGATGCGACATGACTGGGTGAATATCACTGTAGAATCAAGAGGAAAGGTGGGTGAGTATCACTGTAGAATCAAGAGGAAAGGTGGGTGGGTATCACTGTAGAATCGAGAGGAAAGGTGAGTGGGTATCACTGTAGAATCGAGAGGAAAGGTGGGTGGGTATCACTGTAGAATCAAGAGGAAAGGTGGGTGAGTATCACTGTAGAATCAAGAGGAAAGGTGGGTGGGTATCACTGTAGAATCAAGAGGAAAGGTGGGTGGGTATCACTGTAGAATCAAGAGGAAAGGTGGGTGAATATCACTAGAATCAAGAGGAAAGGTGGGTGAATATCACTAGAATCAAGAGGAAAGGTGGGTGAATATCACTAGAATCAAGAGGAAAGGTGGGTGAATATCACTAGAATCAAGAGGAAAGGTGGGTGAGTATCACTGTAGAATCAAGAGGAAAGGTGGGTGAGTATCACTGTAGAATCAAGAGGAAAGGTGGGTATCACTGTAGAATCAAGAGGAAAGATGGGTGAATATCACTGTGGAATCAAGAGGAAAGATGGGTGAATATCACTGTGGAATCAAGAGGAAAGGTGGGTGAATATCATTGTTGAATCAAGAGGAAAGGTGAATGGGCCTTTCATGTGTAATTTTAACTCTATTTGGGAAAAGGCTTACAAATTGTCCAGTTGCTTCAGTCTTAGTAGGTGAAGTTATTTCGATTAGTAGGACCATCATATTTATATCAAAGCAATCTCGAAAAGCCTATACCCACCTGAGACTTTCAATTATACAATTATAATTTATTAGGAATTCTTTTGTTGAGGAGTTTGTGTTGCAGATTCTAAGTGGCTCGTGTTACAAAATAAATTAGATGGGCAGCAACATCTACAAATAAGTTCAGTTGATGGTACTTCACAACACAGAACTTGTACTGAAAACACACAGTTTGATTTTTTTCCCTCCTTGCACACAGACCTTTCAGTGAACTCTACTGCATCCAGTGAGACTTGCTAACGTAACCTACTGTATATGGTGTGATTCAATGGGCCGGATGCACTACACTAGTACACTGAACATCTCTGACATTCATGACTGGCAACAGAATTTCAAAATTGCACCCACATTAATTTTCAGTTATTTGAAGCAGACATGTTTGTCAAGTCACCAAGAATCATGTACATTTGCCAGAAAATTTGTGTAGCAACTACACCTGGGTCACTAATGCTGCTGGATTCATGGCTGGCAAAGTCCTAAAAGTAAATAAAGATCATTTTGTTGTAGCCACTTATAATGGCAAGTTGATAAACTACCAGACCAGGAAAAAAATATATCTCAAACTATTTGGAGATGAGAGGAGATTGACCACCATTTTCTCATTTGGCTGGGACACTGGAGCAGTGCTTAGGTTCTTTAAAAAGGGATAGGTGAACCATTACATGCTAACTAAATTAGCTTTAGTGGTGGTCAAATTATAGGAATCAATTTTGAAGAATGCTGTAACACTTGTGAAAACCACAGAATAATTGGAGATAGTCAGCATGAATTTGTTCAAGGAGGTCCTGTCTGATTACATTTTGAGATAACCAGACAACAAGGGCAGGGCTATTGATACATGGACTTTAGGAAGGTTTGTGGGATAGTCCCACATGAGTGATTGGTTAAAAATCCATGGGATTCAATTAGAACCAAAACTGTATCAGCAGGAGGAAGCAAAGGTCCATAGTTGGTGGGTGTATTTGATAGCAATGAATACACTGAGTTGCTTATTTCAAGGTGAGATTTGGTAACTGTTTTCCTGATCAGATCAGACACATTGGCTGTGTCATATAATTTCTACGCTTGTGTTCTTTGATTCCATAGCAGTTGAATTTAGTGAATCTAATTGCAATATTTTGCCAGATAGTCCCAAATTAAATTAATTGAATTTTGAAGGTGCCCTTAATTAGTTATCCCTTTGTCTGCACATAATCTATTGAGCAACTTGTAAATATCTAAAAGCATAAATTAAAATGGGAATTACAAAGCCTAGAACTTTAGGGTAGCAAGTGAAATCATTAATGCACTATGCAATGGAGATAAAAAAGAATTCGAGAATAATGTTAGGAAATGACAAATGGCAGTTGCCATACCCTTATGTCCATATACTTTGAGTTAAATGAGTTCGTGGTATCTTTTCATAGGAATGAAAGGTAGGGAAAGGAAGAGGAGGGCAATAGTGGTAGGGGACTCCATAATTAAGAGGACAGATAGGGGATTCTGTGGACGCAGCAAGGAGAACCGGATGGTGGTTTGCCTCCCTGGTGCCAGGGTCCGGGATGTTGCTGCTCGTGTCCCGGATATCCTAAAGTGGGAGGGACAGAAGCCAGAGGTCGTGGTACATGTAGGTACCAATGACATAGGGAGGAATAGAGAAGAGGTCCTAAAAAGTGAGTACAGGTAGTTAGGTAGGGAGTTAAAAAGAAGGACTGCAAAGGGGGTAATCTCTGGATTACTCCCTGTGCCATGTGACAGTGAGAATAGAAATAGAATGAGGTGGAGGATTAACACGTGGCTGAAGGGGTGGAGTAAGGGGCAGGGTTTCAAGTTTCTGGATCACTGGGACCTTTTTTGGGAAGATGTGACCTGTACAGTAAGGACGGGTTACACTTAAATCCCAGGGGGACCAGAATCCTGGCAGGGGTATTTGCTAGGGCTACTCAGGATCCTTTAAACTAGAATGTTTGGGGGGGAGGGAGCAAAATAGTACAGAACAGTAAGGAGAAGGTTAGAATGCAAACAAAGAAAGTTTGTAGTAAGTATTTGAATATGGATGGGCAGGTGATAGTGAAAGGAAATGCTCTGGAAGAAGATGAAGGGCAATTGGCAGGAAAAGGAAATAATGTTGTTATTAAAGATGAGGGAAAACAGGGATTAAGAACTGGGAAATCTCTGAAATTCATATATTTTAATGCCAGGAGTATTGTAAAAAAGGTGGATGAGCTGAAGGTGTGAATTGATACTTGGAAGTATGATGTGGTAGCGATTAGTGAGACTTGGTTGCAGGAGGGATGTGATTGACAGCTGAATATCCCTGAGTTTCGTTGCTTTAGGTGTGATAATGTCGGAGGGGCAAGAGGAGGTGGTGTTGCATTGCTTGTCAGGGAGAATATTACAACGGTGCTTAGGCAGGATAGATTAGAGGGCTCGTCCACGGAGGCTATTTGGGTGGAACTGAGGAGTGGGAAAGGAGAGGTTACACTTGTAGGGGTGTATTATAGACCACCCGGAGGGGACCGAGACCTAGAGGAGCAAATCTGTAGGGAGATAGTGGATATTTGTGATAAGCACAGGGTTGTAATTATGGGAGATTTTAATTTTCCACATATAGATTGGGAAACACATTCTGTGAAAGGGCTGGATGGGTTAGAGTTTGTGAAATGTGTGCAAGATAGTTTTTTACAACAATATGTAGAGGTGCCGACCAGAGAAGGAGCAGTGTTAGATCTACTGTTGGCAAATCGGATGGGTCAAGTGACGGAGGTTAGTGTTGGCGAGCACTTCAGGTCCAGTGATCATAATGCCATCAGCTTCAATGTCATTATGGATAGAGATAAGTCAGGGCCAAGGGTTGAGGTTTTTGATTGGGGGAAAAGCTAGATATGAGGAGATGTGAAAGGACTTACAGGGTGTGCATTGGGACAATTTGTTTGATAGGCAAGATGTAGTAGAGAGATGGAAGTCTTTTAAAGATCAGATTTTGAGAGTGCAAAAGATTTATGTTCCTATAGGTTAAAAGGAGGGGCAAAAGGTTTGAGAGAGCCGTGGTTTTCAAGGAATATTGGAAACTTGGTTCGAAGAAAAAGGGAGGCGTACATTAGGCATAAGAAGCATGGAATTAAGGAGATGTTTGAAAAATACATTGAATGTAAGAGGAATCTTGAGAGAGGAATTAGGAAAGCTAAAAGAAGGTACGAGGAGACTATAGCAAGCAGGGTGAAAATTAATCTAAAAGGGTTCTACAAATATGTTAATGCTAAAAGGAAAGCGAGAGACAAAATTGGTCCCTTAGAGAATCAGAGCGGAAAACTGTGTGGAGCGTAGAGAAATGGGGGAGATATTGAACAGTTTCTTTTCTTCGGTATTCACCAAGGAGAAGGATATTGGGCTATGAGAGATAAAAAAAAAAAGCAAATTGGGTAAATATGGAGAATATAGTGATTACGAAAGATGTAGTGTTAGGGCTTTTGAGGAATATAAAGGTGGATAAGTCTCTGGGACCAGACGGGATCTTCTCCAGGACATTGAGAGAAGTAAAGGAGGAAATAGCAGAGGCTCTGACGGTAATTTTCCAAATGTCATTAGAGATGGGGATAGTGCCGGAGGATTGGCGTATTGCTCATGTGGTTCTGTTATTTAAAAAGGGTTCAAGGAGGAAGCCTGGCAATTATCGGCCTGTAAGTTTGACGTCTGTGGTAGGTAAATTAATGGAGAAATTTCTTAGAGATAGTACTTATAAATATCTGGATAGACAGGGTCTTATCAGGAGCACTCAACACGGATTTGTGGGCGGAAGGTCCTGTTTGACCAATCTGATTGAATTTTTTGAAGAGGTGACTAGGAATGTGGATGAGGGTAGCGCGGTGGATGTTGTCTATATGGACTTCAGTAAGGCCTTCGATAAGGTACCACATGGAAGGTTAGTTAGGAAGGTGCAGTCTTTAGGTATAAATTTTGAGATAGTCAAATGGATTGAACATTGGTTGAAGGAGAGAGGCCAGAGAGTGGTAGTGGATAATTGTCTGTCAGGTTGGAGGCCGGTGACCAGTGGTGTGCCTCAGGGATCTGTATTGGGCCCATTGTTGTTCGTTATATACATTAATGATCTAGATGATGGGGTGGTGAATTGAATTAGTAAATATGCAGATGATACTAAGATAGGTGGAATAGTGGATAATGAAGAAGGTTTTCAAGAATTGCAGAGGGATTTGGGCTGCTTAGAAAAGTGGGCTGAAAAATGGCAGATGGAATTTAATGCTGATAAGTGTGAGGTGCTTCATTTTGGTAAGAAGAATCAGAACAGGACATACGTAGTAAATGGGAGAGCATTGATGAATACAGAAGAGCAGAAAGATTTAGGAGTAACGGTACATCGTTCCCTGAAGGTAGAAACTCATGTGAATAGGGTAGTGAAGAAGGCTTTTAGTATGCTGGCCTTTATCAATCATTGCATGGAATATAGGAGTCGGGAAGTGATGTTGAGATTGTATAATGCGTTGGTGCGGCCTAATTTAGAATTCTGTGTGCAGTTCTGGTCGCCTAATTCTTCTTTGGCTTGGCTTCGCGGATGAAGATTTATGGAGGGGGTAAATGTCCACGTCAGCTGCAGGCTCGTTTGTGGCTGACAAGTCCGATGCGGGACGGACAGACAGACACGGTTGCAGCGGTTGCAGGGGAAAATTGGTTGGTTGGGGTTGGGTGTTGGGTTTTTCCTCCTTTGTCTTTTGCCAGTGAGGTGGGCTCTACGGTCTTCTTCAAAGGAGGTTGCTGCCAAACTGTGAGGCGCCAAGATGCACGGTTTGAGGCGATATCAGCCCACTGGCGGTGGTCAATGTGGCAGGCACCAAGAGATTTCTTTAGGCAGTCCTTGTACCTCTTCTTTGGTGCACCTCTGTCACGGTGGCCAGTGGAGAGCCTAATTATAGGAAGGATATAAACAGAGTGGAGAGAGTGCAGAGAAGATTTACCAGAATGTTACCTGGGTTTAAGCATCTAGAGTACAGGGAGAGATTGGGCAGATTAGGTCTTTATTCTTTAGAGCGTAGAAGGTTGAGAGGGGATTTGATAGAGGTATTTAAGATTATGAAAGGGATAGACAGAGTGGATGTGGATAGACTATTTCTGTAAGAGTAGGAGAGATTGAAACAAGAGGACATGAGTTAAGAGTTAAGGGGCAGAGGTTTAGAGGTAACATGAGGGGGAACTTTACTCAGAGAGTGGTAGCGGTGTGGAATAAGCTTCCGGGAGAAATAGTGGCGGCAGAGTCAATTTTATTCTTTAAGAAAATGTTGGACAGGTATATGGATGAGAAGAAGGTGGAGGGTTATGGTCATTGAGCAGGTAGGTGGGACTAGAGAGGAGTGTTTGGTTCAGTGCGGACTAGAAGGGCCTATGGCCTGTTTCCGTGCTGTAATTGTTATATATGTTATTCTGTTCCTGTCTCTGTGTGGTCCTAAAGATTCTTTCTCCTTTGTGAAAGTCTCTGTTGGCTTTACTGTCATCACCTTTTCATGGGAATGAATCCCAGATCATGACTATTTTTAATGTGAAAGGGTGAAAGGGTGTTTCCTTCCATCATCGTCAAACACCTTTTGTCCTTTGGTTCTGAATCTCATTGAACTGTTTTTCTTGTGAATGACATTTTTTTTAAAGATTATTATTTATGTTCCAAATAGCCTGGATAAACAACTGAGTTTTGGTGAAGTTATGTTGACATTTAGCTCTGGCTGACATTGTACACGGAGTGATTTTTTTTAAATCAGAAAAACAACGTGAAAAGAGCAGTCTGCACTTTGGGCTTTGAATGTACTTCAGAATATAAAGCTATGTTAATTTAAAATTTTAACCATAGATAACTGGATACCTTGAAGACTGCACTTGTGATGTTGAAACAATTAAAGAATTTAACAATAAGAAGCTATTCTCCAAAGTACAGGAACTCCTCAAAAGTGATTACTTCAGGTATTACAAGGTATGAATTTTTGCTCCTTCTACAGAATGTACATGGAAATCTTTTAAGTACTTGATGAGATTGATGTACTTAAACCATTCCAATAATTTTTCCAGGTGAATTTAAAGAAGCCTTGCCCCTTCTGGTCAGATAATAGCCACTGTGGTCTGAGGGATTGTGCTGTTAAACCTTGTGAGCCAGTAAGATAATCTTTTGAAAAATTTTAATTATGCACTTGGTAAAGGGAAATGGAGTAAATTTGGAAGAAATAAAAGACTGGGTTAATAAGAGGGATCCTATGAAATTATTTAACCAGAGTTTGATAATTCATGGAAAATCTATATAATAAAACACATGCATGTGATTCTTGTTAATTGAATGTTCCACATGTTTTTTTAATTACATTATTTTACAAAGTGCCTTTTTTCTGCAGAATGATGTACCTGCAGGAATTAGAACTGAAAGCTTCAAGGTACAATATTTGCCATAATTTAATGGGTCCAATTTTTAAAAAATGTATCTAAAATGAACGAGTTTGTTTCAAAACAATGTAACTACAAAAGATGATAAAATGCAAATATTCAATTAATATCATCATATTATCAGTACTTTGTGTTGAATCATAGTTGATTAAAAAGTCAAGGTCCTACTTGTGTATCTCGTACATCCTACAAGGCCATTATCAATTAAAAATGTGGGAGATATTTAATATTTAATTCTACAGCATCTGTAGAGCAAGAAAACCAAGTGAACATTTCCAATTCTTGATCATCAAAGTATAGGAAAAGTTGAGAAGGAAACAAATTTCCAGTGTTACAGAGAAGTGGGAGGAGTAGAAAGAACAAGAGAACAAATGTTTGTGAAACCTTTGATATTATTTTGTAGTGTTTCATATTACTTCATGATCCAGTGACTGTGAAATGCTGTGACCTTTCAGTATATGGAGGATACAAATACCATTCTTCAACATGATGATGAATGTGAAAAGGCAGAGAAGCTTGGTGCTGTTAACAAGTCTTTGAGGTAATTTGAGTGCCGCAAATAACTTATTGTCCTGAAATTCCACTCTGGCTTTATGGTTGTTTGTCAGAGAAATGTATGCAGACTAATCTAGGGGGGGGAAAAAAAACAGGTGAGATGTTATAGCTGACTGAACCTTTTCCACTGAGATTAAGGTTGGGAGGGTGAGGTAGCACGTGGCATAAACTTGTGGCTGGTACCAAGAGGCTTGCACTGACCAGGGGCATTAGTTCATCTTCCATCACTTGTGGGACATTTAAAAATATAAACCAAATGATTAAGTCAATCAAGAATAAAAATTGGGCTGTGAAGAACTTATAACAACTGGATTGATGAAAGATTCATCTGGTTTTGTTGGCTCCTTCCAGGAAGAAAATCTGTGATTCTTGCCTGCTGAAATGCAACCTAAGTGGTTGTCTCTGAAATACCTCAGCCATCAATTCAGTCCAGCAATCTCTGCAGATGAGGAAACAAATGTGTTTATTAAAACACATCCTGCAACCCTACCACCTCTCATTTGCAGTTTTGAGGTCAGAGGACAACTGCCAGAAAAACCCAAATTCTCCTTTTAAAATATAGAACACTAGCTGTGAATTTTAGCTCATAAATGTTAACTTAAGACCTCAGCAGACAAGTGAAGTGATGAAGGGCCCTATTGTTGCTAGTTATTTTGTGTGCTCCAGATCCTGTAAGGAAGACTTGGGCTTCTTCCTCAAGCTGCCTTCTTGCTCTTCAGCAGTAATATCCATCCATCATCCTTTCTAAATAATTATCTGAGTATCAGGGAAAATATTTTTGGGTTCTTGGTAACCATCACTTTTACATGAAATTCACAATTCTTCCTGCACTTCTATCAGGATCTGGGCAGGATACTAAAAGGGCATTTCAGGCAAGGCCAACAAGTTGAAATCTTTTGAGACTCTTGCTTCAAAGAGCCAGATAATTAGCCACAATCATCTCCATTCATGCCTGCTTGGCACAGAATTCAGGACCTTATTTTCATCATCTGACTAATTTCTACTAATGTAGACCATATTTGATCAACAACTTTTTTCAAATCTTAACCTTTCAGTGAGGAAACGAAACAAGCAGTGCTTGACTGGAGCAGACATGACGACTCTACGGACAATTTCTGTGAAATTGATGGTGAGGGTTTAATATTAATTTTTAGAATAACTTGATTCTATATTTACATATGAATGGCTATTGTAGTTATAGTTGTACAATACCAGCAGCAAGAGTTTGCAATTCATTTAATGTACACACCAGATTTTCTTTGGGATTGGCTAGGACTTGTATGATGGATACAGACTTCTTGTGCCACCTAGATGTTTGAAAAATAATGAAAAACTTAATTGTGTCTGGGAACATCCAAGTTGGCTTAAAATAATTCTAATAAAGGTGACTGCAAACAAACAAATGTTCTATTACCGTGGAAAAGTGACGTCCTAGATCTCCAAATGCCTTCTGTATTTGTATCCAAGAGCAATGGAGACATCATAGGCCTTGGCAAAGCCCAGTGGTTTTGCAACGACTTGCTTTCCGCAAGGGTAGAGGAAGATGGAGAACATTCAACCAAGACACTTTTCGTGGACTTGGGTCTTCCTGGAAGACGTTCCATATCTTGTGGAATTATAGTGATAGTTTACCATCAAAACATGTACAGTTCAAACAGTCCTTTCTTTCCATTTAAATAGAATTGCAATGTCCATCAGGTTATAAAACAATAGTAAAATGGAAGCAAAACCAATCTCTGAATGAAATGCAATTCTGTCTCTCAGATGAACAATCACCAGATGCTGAGTATGTAGATCTTCTTCTCAACCCTGAGCGTTATACAGGCTATAAAGGTAGAGAAGCTTGGAAAATCTGGAATAGTATATATGAAGAAAACTGTTTTAAGTAAGTAATACAACAATGATGGACCTGAACCTTGTATGAAGTATATTCACTCTGTACAATCACTATTGTTAGAATTATGTGGATTTGTTTCTGCTTTGATGATAGACCAAACTCCATAAGACGGCCATTCAACCCACTGTTTCCTGGAAAAGGTGAGTTAAATGTAAAGTGCATTATAATATTTAGAATAATTGATGTTAACAAATAACTTGGAAGTAATTTTTTGTTACAAGATTTATATTAGGGATGGGACAAAAGAATGTTCAATTTAAAAAAAAAAAAAAGCTTTTTGATGAAAGTATAATCAATCCAAAATTTATTCAATTAAATCAAGAATGCTTTCCAAAAAGAAGCTGAAATAATAATCCAATCTTGATTATTGTAACATTTATCATTTTAGATCTGGAAAAGATGTAGTAAAATATTTTCCTAATGGTTCTAAAGGGAGAAATTTAAAAAATGGATTTAAGTGTCAAAATGGACAAATTTATTACAAGTTTGTCCACAAGGAAAAATAATATTTGGCTCAAGCAGGTTGAGAAAGTGATGAGGCCCTTGGAATACTGCAAAGTTGAACACCAATGTTCAAGAAACCTTAGATGGAATTTAAATTAGAAAAATAGTTGCATATTTTCTTGAATTTAGGATACTTGAAGGATGAGAATGGAGGAGTGATAAAACCAAGAAGTATAAAATAAAAAATAATGGAATTTTCTGGAAGGAATAGAAACAATTTTCGCAGTAGAGAATCCTGAACAAGAAAAAATAATCTTGTAAGTAGAACTAGTCCAGGAAAGAGTTAATTGAGGAAGAACTTTTTACAGGAAATGGGGTTGAGACAACCTGGAATAGGCTATGATTTGGATTAGCTTCTCCTTCAATCCTTAAATTTAAAATTTAGACATACTGCATGGTAACAGGCCAATTTTGGCCTTCAAGTCCATACTGCCCAATTTGCACCCAATCAACCTACACCCCCAGTATGTTTAGAAATGTGGGAGGAAATTGGAGCATCCAGGGAAAACCCATGCAGATATGGGGAAAATGTATAAATTCCTTTCAGGACAGCACGGGATTCGATCTTGGTCCTGATTGCTGGTGCTGTAAAGGCATTGTGTTAACTGCTATGCCAAAGGAGTATTGCCCCGGCATCTGAGGATAGACAAATTAAATTTGATTCAAGATTGATGAATTATTGTGGGTAAGGATAGCAAAGGTTAAAGAAAGAGTTCAAGCACAGACCAACTGTGATGGATAGAAAGGCAAATCATTTTCAAAGGGAAAAATGATTACATATGGATGCTTATTTTTTTGTACTAAACTGGTAGAAATGGTCACATATTTTACATGGGTATTCATCAAGGAGGATGCATTTCCAGGGATGGCAGTGGAATCTTGTACACCAGGAACATTTAAAAGATTGTTTGATAGGTTCTTGGATACAAGAAAAATAGGGGGTTATGGGTGTGAGTTACAGAAGATTGTGGAATAGATATACATAGATTGGCATAACATTATGTGCCTCAAATGCCTATCATTTAACTTCATGCTTGCACAGAGGGATTTTGAAATGTAATTACCAATGCACATAAGCCTCCATCTGTAGCGAGTCCTGGCTGCAATTAATTATTGGAATAAAAATGATAGGGGATGAATTTTGACCTAATATCCTGTAGAAAGGCTTTTAATCACTCAAATGTCACCTTGCAAGTTGTAAATCATATATCTACTTTACGCGTTGATGCCATGCACAAAATGCAAACTTGAAATTACAACAGGATTACCGTGAGCCTCACAATGGCCAGGCAGATTCAGCAGAAATTTTCCATATGTGCTGCAAACATACCCAAAAATTAGATGTTGTGAAGTTTTACACACTAGAACAGATGAAAAATGATTTTCTTTAATCCAATTTTTAGGCTAGAATATTTTATCCTAAATGATGTATTTTTTGCATAATTAGTCCTTGCATCTACTACCAGGGCAGAGTCGAGTGAGTTTTTCCAAAGTTGATTATTTCTACTTTGAAATAGATGTAATTGTACATCAATATCTTTTATCCTGCATTCAAATGTAGAGATGAGGGTGAAGGCTATTTTATGTTTAGTATTTGGATATTACTGTATTTGATGGCATACAAGACCCACTTTTTTCCCCAAACATTGGCTCAAAAAATTCCCTCAGGTCTCGTATGTGAAGTTGAAATTGGTGTGATCCATATGTTGCACGTCATGAGCGATACTGATTATGTGTAGGTGAAATTGATTAGGTTCCTGTAGCAAGCAGACTTGGAGTCTGGGGTTGTTGGTCAGAGCACACAGGTGGGATTCAGGGACATGCAGCCATGACTCAGCTTTTTCTGCTCCCCACACTGTGGGGTGGTGAGCTGTTACACTGAGAACCAGCCTCCTATTTGCTGGCTGCAGTTTCCCAGCAGACCATGTGCATGGCGAGCACTGAACATTGCTAAGGAGAAACGGCAGATGAGCCAGTCGCTATGCCAGGTGGCGTGCACCATGTGTGGTGGTGTGGATAGTGCTGTGGCTGTGCTGCTGCTTTGGCAGAGGTAAGGAGATGCGGGTGACCAAAGGAGCATGGTTGCTGCGAGGGTGCAGAGAGAGCATGGCGTTTGCTGCTGGAAGAGGTTCCATGCGTGCCAATGCAGCCCTCCGGCTCTGAGGAAACCCATCTAATTCCAGAGCCACCGCTCACTTCTTCTGGTGAGCAGGGCGACGACAGCACCACTCATCACCAGCAGTGCAAGAAGAACCTGTTTGCCAACATTGCAAATACCCCGCAGGCTGCTGGTGGGGACCCTGGGCCCTGAGGCTGGGCGGCCTCCCAAGGAGAAACCGCACAGCGAAGTGAGTGAGAACTAAAAACCTTCTGCTTACCCGTAAATACACAAAAAATTTATTAAAAAAAAATTCTTAATATTCCCTGCTAAAATGGGGTGGGGGTCTTGTATGCCTGTGGGTCTTCTATTCTGACAAATACAGTAGATTAAATTGATTCTCTTTTTAATTTGTATATTCTTCTTTTGCAGGTGATGAAGGTGATTCCTTTTGCTCAGTCTTGGATATTACTGAAATAAGCTGCAGTTTTGGATGACTTTTATAATCCTGCTTTGAGCATTTTTAAAGATGTAACTTATCACAATGAAATACTTTTTTTTCCCTTCTGAGGATATTTACAAATAATTATTTGAGTTTTTGGCTATCCTTGTATCTAAATATACAAATTTTATTTAACAAAAGCACCATTGAGGGAGCACATTTCCCTTGAAGTTTGGCCAAAATTTCACATGAAAGTTTTTGGAGCTGGTGGGCATTGAATGTTGTTACCCTGCAATAATTTGCAGTTTTATAATCCTTTAGTATGATCATGTGAATTACTTCACATTACAGGATGCACTCATTACTTAAGTAGTTAACTGTCTGGGTTACCCTAAGAATTTTCTCTCAATAAACATATAATCGGATGCTCTTCTAATATACCTTTCCAGTCAACTTTCCTATGGAAATGCTTTATTATAATTTGACAAGTGTTTCCATTTGCGTTAGCAGTCATCCATAGAGCTAAGTGATGGGGACTTAGAGAATTATGGATATAATAACTATGTCAGTAAAAGCAAATTCATTTTTACAGTGGAGAAAAATGTCATTTCTGAAAATAATGTTAATCATTTTGAAGGATTTGATGAACAGCATCTAACTCAGCATACACTAATAATAGGAGCAGAAGCAATCCTATTCACTCTTAAAAGTTCCATGAGGCATTGTACAATCCACAATATCCCTGTCTTGCTGGAATCCACTCCAGCAGGTGGACGTAATGGAGGCAGCTTTTAATGTTATTTCTTTTGATTAGAAGTGCAGTTTAACAGTTGGCTCAAGTATCATTGCTGGTAAAGTTTATGCTATAGCCTTTAGAATCAGATTCTTTTGTGGTGAAATTTTATTAGGATAAAGTAAGGATATGGAGAAAGGAGGTATGTCACCTCCTTTACTCTGGATTGAGACAATAATGCAATGGAAGAGGAATCTTAAGCAGTTCAAGAGTTTAGTAACCTTATTTTTGTTCATATTAAAACCAAAAAGTGTTTGACCTCTTCTTCTGCCCCCAATAGGTGGAACTTTCTACAGTTGGTTGCAAGGTAAATGCATCTTATTTTCCATTCGTGTAGCTTGTGAACAAATTCTTGTACAGATGCATTAACAATTAAAACAGCACATATTTAATTTCAAGATGAAATCCACTTACCTCTATCAATTTAACTAATGGGATTTTAAATGTGTACAAGTCATTGCAGAAACTGTTTTGGGGACACTTACTTAAAAAGTATAAAAGCACTAGGGCAGAAATGATGGAGGGCTTCAGTAATCTGAATATAAACTATGATTATAGATACGAGTTCCTAAACTGCAAACAGGAAAGTATTTTGGGCAAAATGAACAAGAAAGGAGGGATT